>NC_050573.1:400791846-401094876 GCF_011100635.1 Trichosurus vulpecula | reverse complement strand
ATCACATTCTGGTTAATTTTGCACCTTGAAGGAACTCCATTGTATTTTTTTTATTAAATACATTTTTAAAGTTCGTTGGTAAGGATAATATCTATTGGACTTCTGTGGTTAGTCTAAAGACAGAATCAAAGCTTTTGAGGCAAAGAGTAATAATTTGGACTCAGTAAAGCACACAAGGGACTCATAGGCCTGAAGATGTAGAGATTATCTAACTTGGGACGCATAGAAATAATATTAAAGAAGAATTTGTCTAGATTCATTTAAATATTCAGCTATCCATCCATCAACCAATCAGCAAGCATTTGTTCAGTACCATTCATCCATCTATCCATTAAGCAAGCTGTTATTGAGTTCCTTCCCTTTGTCCAGCTCTGTGTTGGAGGCAGCTGGGTGGTACAGAGCATGGAGTGCTAGACCTAAGTTCAAATCTGGCCTCAGATACTTACTAGCTGTGTGACTCTGGACAAGTCACTTAACCTCTGTTTGTCTCACTTTCCTCATAAAGTAAAATGGGAATAGTAATAGCACCCACTTCCCAGAGTTGTTGTTGTGATGATCAAATGAGATAATGTATGTAGAGCACTTTGCAAACCTTACAGAAGTGCTAGGTAAATGCTAATTATTATCATTAGCTTCTGAAAGACTAGGACAAATAGAATTCAGTCAATGATAGTAACTCAAAGTCATATAAGCTCATAGTGTACTTTTCTCAAAACCACCCTTTGAGGTAGAACATAGGATGGTATGATTTAGATTTGTAAGGGACTTTAAAGGTGGTCTACTCTGGGGGTCCATGGATAAGTTTCAGGTAGTAAATTTGGATGGAAAAAATTGTATCTTTATTTTTGTTGACTTGTAATTGAAATTCAGCATTTTTCTTCAATTATTTAAAAGCATTCTTCTGCAAGAGTTTTATCAACCCCACAGGCATCACCTTATTGCTAAAGGGACCCATGACACAAAAAACATCAAGAAACCTTGATCTAATTCCTTTTCTTCCCAGGAAATTGAGACCCAGAGAGACAAAATGATTTAAGCAAGGCCACACAGCTAATAGGGTCAGATTTTGAACCAGGTCTTCTAATTCCAATTCAGTCTTTTCCCATTATATATTACTGAAGTACAGGAATTATATTGGGCATTTTTTTTACTAATAATATGGAAAAAGAGTCACAGGGAGTTTTACCCAAAGTCTCAGAGCTACTAGGTAGAACTAGGATTTAATCTAGGCTTCCTAAAAGACCTTAAAGAAAGACCTTAAATCTAAACCCATATCTACTATCACAACACATGATCTCCAGCTCCACCACCCAGCTTCATTTAATGTAAGATCTCCTGTAGGCTGGCACTATGGTCACCTGCTCCTCTTGCTTTCACATTGAAGCAAGGCTAGGTCTCTGGCCTTCCTAACAAGGTTCAGAAAGTATATCTGTCCTCTTCCTTCCCTTTTCAGTGAAAATGCCTGCCATTTTTCCCCAGTTGGCATCAAATGGTAAGGAGCAGCTAGATAGCACAGTGGATAGAGCACTGGGCCTGGAGTAAGGAAAACTCATCTTCCTGAGTTCAAATTCAGCCTCAGACATTTACTTGTGTCACCCTAGGCAAGTCACTTAACCTTGTTTGCCTCAATTTCCTCATCTGTAAAAGGAGCTGGAACAGGAAATGGCAAACCACTCTAGTATCTTTGCCAAGAAAACCTGATGGGATCATGAAGAGTCAGACACAAATAAATAAAATGACTGTATTGAAAATTAAATGGTTGACCACCACCCCCTCAATCTGTAAAATGGATATTTTGGTCCTCTCTTCTGTCTCTTCCTCTCCTCTTCTAAATTCTGCCCTTCCCTCCCAAAAAACCCAGTCAGAATGAATAGAATTCAGCAAATCAGAAAAAGAGCTTTTCAAAACATCAGGTGGGGAATAATTTCATCTTTCCCTAAGGTGATCTTGGTCTCTGTACATATGCCAAGTGAACAGACAGTTTAGCCAGAGCACCTGATAGAAAGAAAACCTAGGTAACATCAATGCAAATCACTTGGGGTTTAAACAGTCTCTCTAAAGCCTCTAGAGTAATTGCCATTGCAATTTTCCTGAAGAATCCTGGCTTAGAATGCAGAATTCAAAACATATAACATGCCCAGGGTTTCTCAGGCTTGCAGCAGCTCTGGTAAAGTCACCACAATACACCTCTCACCTCTGCCTGCATTTATTTCCCCTTCCACATTTTGGCTTGGACATACAATCTAATTTCAGTAAAGGAAGGGCCCATTTTTAACCTTGTTATTTAGCTGTGCTGGCTGGGGCACAAGGAACTGCTTTTCCATAGGTCAGACAGGAAACCATTTCATTTGTCTGGGGTTTGAACCCAGGTCTCCGAGTCCAATCTATAAATATACAGAGACATAGCCTCTCTGTTGCCACTAATTTCCTCTCATGTACCAGTGCCGAGAGGGTTGTGATGGGGTGCTTGTTTTCTGTCTGTGACATGTGGATCCTTGATGTCTCTTCTCTTAGTTGAATAATCAGCTTTTATTAATGAGCAGATTGGGTATTTTCCTTAAAACATATTTTTATTTATTTCTCAATTATTTATTAAAAATTTAAAAATAAAATAATTTTATTCTGAGTTCCAAATTCTCTCTTTCTCTCCCAAGCAATTTGATATGGATTATACACGTGAAGTTATGTAAAGCATATTTCCATATTAACCACGTTCGGAGAGAAAACAGGCAGAAAAACCCACCCAAAACCAAAAACATGAAAAATAAAGTTTAAAAAACGTATGGTTCAGTCTTCATACAGACTCCATCCATTCTTTCTCTGAAGGTGGATAGAATTTTTCATCATAAATCCTTTTGAATTGTCTTGGATCATTGTAATGATTCAAATAGCTATCAATCACAGCTGATCATTGCAAAATATTGCCGTTTCTGTGTACAGTATTCTTTTGGTTTGGTTCACTTCACTTTGCAGGGGTTCAGACAAGTCTTTCCAGGTTTTCCGAAAGCATCTTGCTCATTTCTTATAGTGCAATAGTATTCCATCACAATCATATACCCCATCTTATTCAGATATTCTCCAATTGATGGACATCCCCTCAATTTCCAATTCTTTGCCGACACAAAAAGAGCTGCTATAAATATTTTCGTACATATAATGCTTTTGCTTTTGTTTTTTATCTCTTTGGGATACAGACCTAGTAGTGGTATTGCTGGGTCAAAAGGTAAATACAGTTTTATAACCCTTTGGACATGGTTTCAAATTGCTTTCCAGAATGGTTGGATCAGTTCATGATTTTACTGACAGTGCATTAGTATCCTGATTTTTCCACATCCTCTGCAACATTTATCATTTGTCTTTTTGGTCATATTAGCTAATCTGGTAAGTATTGGGTGGTGCCTCAGAGTTGTTTTAACTTGCATTTCTCTAATCAATAATGATTTAGAGTATTTTTGTATGACTATAAATAGCTTTGATTTCTTCTTCTGAAAACTGCCTGTTCATATCCTTTGAGTATTTATCAATTTGGGAATTAATTGTATTCTTATAAATGTGACTCAGTTCTCTATATATTTGAGAAATGAGGCATTTATCAGAGAAACTTACTGTAAAATCCCCCCCCCTCAGTTTTATGCATTCCTTCTAATCTTGGCTGCATTGTTTTTGTTTGTGTAAAACCTTTTTAACTTAATGTAACCAAAATTATCCATTTTATATCTTGTAATACTTCCTTATCTTTCGTTTGGTCAAAAATTCTTCCCTTATCTGCAGATCTGACAGGTAAAAATTTCCATTAATGAGCAGATTTTGTTATGATCTTTCTATTGCCTCCAGGATCAAGTATTATCTGTTTAACATTTAAAGCCTTTCACAGTCTGGCCTCAACAACCTTTCCAGATTTACTATACATTTATGGTCTTCCTGTACTCCATGGTAAAGGTAAACTGGCTTTGTTTCTGATTCTCACGTATGACATTCCATTTCCTGGGCAAGTCACTTAAACCTGTCTGCTTTGGTTTCCCCATATGTAAAATGGGGATTAATAACAGCACTTTCCTGTCATGACTGTGATGAAGGTAAAATGAGACATTTATAAAATGGTTTGCAAACCCTTAAGTGCTATAGAAATGCTGCTTATTATTATTAATGTTATTATTATCATCTCCCATTTCCATGCCTTTACATTGTCTGTCCTCCACTCCTAAAATGGGCTCACTTCTCATCTCCATTTATAAGAATTCCTTGTTTCCTTCAAAATTCAGTTCAAGCCCCACCTTCTCCAGGAGACCCTTCCTGATCTTCTACCTCCTAGTACTCTCTTCCTGCAAATTACTTTGCATTGGTCTCGGATAAACTACATACCCTCATGTTGTCTTCTCCAATAGAATATAAGCTCATTCATGGCACAGGCTATTTTATTCTTTGTCTCTGTGTCCCCCTGCCCTGCCCCCACACATCTGAAACACAATAAATTTGCTTGATTGATCAATTGTTTGATTGTTGATTAATTGATCAATTAATTGTTAATTGATTAATTAATTATTGATTGACTACTAGTGTAGAACAGCAGATCTTCTGCAAACTTGAGTTGCCTGTACAATTGAGAGATTGGATGATTTGGCCTCCATCATGCTGCCTATATGTACCAGATGTGGGATTTGTTTTTTTGCTTTTGTTTGTTTTGTGAGGCAATGGGGCTTAAGTGATTTGCCCAGGGTCACGCAGCTAGTAAGTGTCAAGTGTCTGAGATGTGGGATTTGAATATGGATCTCTCTAACCTAGAGATCAACTTTCTATCCACTATGCCCAGATGCTTCTGAAAAAGTAGTCCCTATTAATATATTCATTGGGTGCCAATGTATTTATTTTTTAAACTATCTTCACAGCTATAATCTCTGTGATGAGAAAATATCTCAGTCACTCTTCGATAATTTTCCTAAATGTATTGTTTAAGAAGTTTCCTCATAAGCTTAGATATCAGAAAGATCCCTGAGTCTTAAGGGTTAAGAAATCAGTTCCTTGGCCTCTCTGATCCACAGTTTCCTCATCTGTAAAATAGTGATGTTAAGATTTGAGTTACCTGCTTCATAGGGATGTTGTGACAAAGAGTGTTTTGTGAACTCATGAGCTTCCCTCCTAAACTCACCCCCACTCCAAATTTCTTTAATTCTATTGGGGGCACCACCGGCATCCTTCTCACCCAGGTTTCTCATCTCGGAACCATCCTTTGCTCTTCCCTTTCCCTCCTCCACAGGATAAAAGCAGTTTCAAATTCTTGTCAAATATACTCACACAACATCCCTTCCCTCCACTCACAGAGCCACCACCCAAGTTCAAGCCCTCATCACCTGTCTTAGCTACTGCAATGGCTGCCTAATTGGTCTCCCTTCTTCCAACCTCTTCCTTCTTCCCTTCATTGCAGCTGCCAAAATAAATTTCTTAAGGCTCATTTCATACTGTGCCTTCATCCTACTCAAGAACTTTGGTGGCGGAGGGTGGAGCCAACATGGCGGCTGGACAGCAGAGACTTGCATGAGCTCCCCACCACATCCCTCCAAAAACCCATAAAAAATGGCTCTGAACAAATTCTAGAACTGCAGAACCCACAAAATAGCAGAGGGAAGCAGGGATCCAGCCTAGGACAGCATGGATGGTCATTGGATGAGGTCTATCACGCATGGAGCAGAGGGGAGAGAGCTCAGCGTGGGTGGCAGCAGGCCCAAACAGACAGGGAGCCAGGCGGAACAGGCCCTAGCACCCTGAATCAGTGAGTTATGGCAGGTACCAGACTTCTCAACCCACAAACACCAAAGACAACAGAGAAGGTTTGTGGGAAAAGCTTCGGGGGACAGAGTTCGCGGTTCGCCCACCACCCCAGCGGCAGCGGGGGAGGTGCAGCTACAGAACTACAGCTGCAGTTACTTCTGGCCCCAGGACCACGTAGTGGGAGGAATTAAGTGGCGTATCAGAGCAGGAGTGCACAGTCTGCTTAAGATTTGCATCAGATCTGGGTTGGTGGTTCTTGAGGAAGGAGGAGTGCTGGGGTGGCAGAGCAGGCTGTGTAGAAATAGCTCTGAAAACAACAGCACAGCCCCTAAAGCTTGGAACAAAGTACTCTTTGCTCTACAAGCAGTCATACCCCAACGAAAAACTTAAGGGTCAAGTAAGTTGGCTGGGAACATGGCCAGGCAGCGAAAATGGACTCAGATTCAGTCTCAGACTTTGGAATCTTTCTTTGGTGACAAAGAAGACCAAAACATACAGCCAGAAGAAGTCAACAAAGTCAAAGAGCCTACATCGAAAGCCTCCAAGAAAGACATGAACTGGTCTCAGGCCATGGAAGAGCTCAAAAAGGAGTTGGAAAAGCAAGTTAGAGAAGTAGAGGAAAAATTGGGAAGAGAAGTGAGAAGGATGCAAGAAAACCATGAAAAACAAGTCAATGACTTGCTAAAGGAGACCCAAAAAAATACTGAAAAAAATATTGAAGAAAACACTTTAAAAAATAGACTAACTCAAATGGCAAAAGAGCTCCAAAAAGCCAATGAGGAGAAGAATGCCTTGAAAGGCAGAATTAACCAAATGGAAAAGGAGGTCCAAAAGACCACTGAAGAAAATACTACTTTAAAAATTATATTGGAGCAAGTGGAAGCTAGTGAGTTTATGAGAAATCAAGATATTATAAAACAGAACCAAAGGAATGAAAAAGTGGAAGACAATGTGAAATATCTCATTGGAAAAACCACTGACCTGGAAAATAGATCCAGGAGAGATAATTTAAAAATTATTGGACTACCTGAAAGCCATGATCAAAAAAAGAGCCTAGATACCATCTTTCAAGAAATTATCAAGGAGAACTGCCCTGATATTCTAGAGCCAGAGGATAAAATAGAAATTGAAAGAATCCACTGATTGCCTCCTCAAAGAGATCCCATAAAGAAAACTCCTAGCAATATTGTTGCCAAATTCCAGAGCTCCCAGGTCAAGGACAAAATATTGCAAGCAGCCAGAAAGAAACAATTTGAGTATTGTGGGAAAACAATCAGGATAACACAGGATCTGGCAGCTTCCACATTAAGGGACCGAAGGGCTTGGAATACGATATTCCGGAAGTCAATGGAGCTAGGATTAAAACCAAGAATCACCTACCTAGCAAAACTGAGTATCATGCTTCAAGGCAAAATATGGATTTTCAATAAAATAGAGGACTTTCAAGCTTTCTCAGTGAAAAGACCAGAGCTGAATAGAAAATTTGACTTTCAACCCAAGAATCAAGAGAAGCATGAAAAAGTAAACAAGAAAGAGAAATCATAAGGGACTTACTAAAGCTGAACTGTTTTGTTTACATTCCTACATGGAAAGATGATGTGTATGATTCATGAGACCTCAATATCATAGTAGCTGAAAGAAATATGCATATATATGTGTGTGTATACATATATATACATATATGTGTGTCTATGTATGTATATATGTAGGGGTGTATATATGTACAGAGGGCACAGGATGAGTTGAATATAAAGAGATGATATCTAAAAAAAATAAAATCAAATTAAGGGATAAGAGAGGAATATATTGAGAGGGGGAGAAAGGGAAAGATAGAATGGGGTAAATTATCTCACATAAAAGTGGCAAGAAAAAACGGTTCTCTAGGAAGGGAAGAGGGGGCAGGTGAGGAGGAATTAGTAAATCTTGTTCTCATCAGATTTGACCTGAGGAGGGAATACTGTACACACCCAATTGGGTATCTTACCCTACAGGAAAGAAGGAGGAAGAAGATAAAAAGGGGGGATGATAGAAGGGAGGGCAGATGGGGGGAGGAGATAATCAAAAACAAACATTTTCAAAAAGGGACAGGGTTAAGGGAGAAAATTTAATAAAGGGGGATAGGTTAGGAAGGAGCAAAACATAGTTAATCTTTCACAACATGAGTATTGTGGAATGGTTTTACATAATGATACGCATATGGCCTAGGTTGAATTGCTTGCCTTCTTAGAGAGGGTGGGTGGGAAGGGAAGAGGGGAGAGAATTTGGAACTCAAAGTTTTAAAAACAGACGTTCAAAAACAACAACAAAAAAAGTTTTTGCATGCAACTAGGAAATAAGATACACAGGCAATGGGGCACAGAAATTTATCTTGCCCTACAAGAGAAGAAGGGAAAGGGGGATGGGAGGGGTGTGGGGTGACAGATGGGAGGGCTGACTGGGGAACAGGGCAACCAGAATATATGCCATCTTGGAGTGGGTAGGAGGGTAGCAATGGGGAGAAAATTTGTAATTCAAACTCTTGTGAAAATCAATGCTGAAAACTAAATATATTAAATAAATTAAATAAAATAAAAAATAGATAGATGGCAGCCCCCCCCCAAAAAAGAACCGTAGGTGGCTCCCCATTGCCAAGGGATAAAATATAAACTTCATACAAGCCTGATTTTTTTAAATTTAAATTTTTTAAAATTTTGTATTTATTTTATTCTGAACTTAAGAAATGAAACAAGCATTTCCATAGCATAGTAGAATAGGGGAAAAAACCTGCAAATATTTTATGTACAACTTGTTCTTCCTTTTAAATATAATAAATTATAATTTAAATTTATTTTCCCCTTTTTTTCTTCTTTTTCCCTCCCCCCACCCTAGAGATGGTTACCATTAGAAAAAATATATGTATATATGTGCAAACACATGTATGTAAATCTGTTCTATACATGCTTCTATTTATCAGTTCTTTCTCTGGATGCAGATGGCATCTTCCTTCACAGGACTTTTGCAGGTAATTTGGGTATTTTTATAATAGTCAAAATGACTTAGTTACTCAAAGTTGTTCTTAAAAGAATATTGATGTTGCTATGTACAATGTTCTCTTGGTCCTGCTCATTTCACTCTTCATCATCTCATGCAAGTCTATTCATGTTTTTCTAAGATCAAGTTCATCATTTCTTACAGCATAGTAGTACAGCAATCATATACCACAACTTGTTCAGCCATTCCTGAATTGACAGGCATCCCCACAATTTCCAGTTCTTTGCCACCACAAAGAGAGCTGCTATAAATGTTTTTTTAGAACATATAGGTTCTTTTCCTTTTTCCCTAATTACCTTTGGGAACAGATCTAGGAGTGACATTGCTGGGTCAAAGGGTATAGGCAGCTTAATAACTCTTAGGGCATACTTTCAGATTATTCTCCAAAATGGTTGGATCAGTTCACAATTCCACCAACAGTTTTTCCACATCTCTTCCAATATTTGTCATTTTCCCCTTCCATCATTTTAGCCAATCTGATAGGTATAAAATGATATCTTAAGGTTGTTTCAATTTGTATTTCTCTAAGCAATAATGATTTAAAACATTTTTTCATATGACTATAAATTGTTTTAATTTCTTCATAGGAAAACTGTTCATATCTTTGATCATTTATCAATTGTGGAATGACTCGTATTCTTATAAATTTAATGAAGTTCTTCATATATTTTAGATATGAGACCTTTATCTGAGAATCTATAAATTTTTTCCTCTGCTTTCCTTCCAATATTGACTACCTTTGTTTTATTTGTACAAAAACTTTTAAAATTTGATGTAATCGAAATTATCTATTTTATACCTCACACTGCTCTTTATCTCTTGTTTATTCATACATTATTCACCTATTCATAAGTCTGATCCAAGAATTACTTTACTGAACTAGAAAAAACAGCAACTAAATTCATTTGGAAGAACAAAAAGTCAAGAATATCAAAGGAACTAATTAAAAAAAATGTAAAGGAAGGAGAGTTAGTAGTACCAGATCTTAAACTATATTATAAGAGGGTAATTATCAAAACCAGAGAGTTTTGGCTAAAAAATAGAAAGGTAGAGCAGTTGAACAGAATAGACATACAATTTATAGCAGAAAATAAATATAGTAACTTTGTATTTGACAAGTATAAACTCTTAAGTTTGGGGGATAAGAATTCATTATTTGGTAAAAATAAAAAAAATTGCTGGGAAACCTGGGAAGCAGTCTGACAGAAATTGGGTGTAGACCAATATTTTAACCATTTACCAAGATAAGATCAAAATGGATACATGACCTAGATATAAAGAGAGCTATTAAAAGAAAATTTGAAGAACCTGGAATATATTACCTATGAAGCCTGAATTTAAGGCCCTTTACAATATGGCTCCTCACCTAAATTTTTGTTATATTCAGTCCTGTCTGACTCTTTGTGACCCCTTTTGGGGTTTTCTTAGATACTAGAGTGCTTTGCCATTTCCTTCTGCAGCTTATTTTACAAATAAGGGACCTGAGGCAAACAGGAGTAAGTGACTTGTCCAGGGTCACACAGCTAGTAAGTGTCTGAGGCCAGATTTGAACTCAAAAGATGAGTCTTCCTCATTCTAGGCTCAGCACTCTATCCACTTGAGCCATCTAGCTGCCCCCAAACGGCTCATCTCATATCTTTTTAGCCTTGTTCTAGTCTGCTTTCCTCCACTAACACTACGCTTAGTGTTCGCTTTACTACCCTTTGACTATCCAGTTTGAGCCAAATTGGATTACTATCTGTACCCTGAATTCAACACTCCATTTCTCACATCTGTATATTTGCACAAACCATCTCCTGAAACTGGGATGTTCTCCTTCCTCATCCCCACTTCACAGAATCCTTTTTTTCCTCCAATGCTGAACTCAAGCGCTTCCTCTTCCATGAAGCTTTTCCTGCTTCCCCCCCTATTCCTCCCAGCTATGGGTTCTTTCTACCTCAGCTGTCTTTGTATCATACAGTGTCCCAAAAGTTATAGGGTAACTTGTATCCCCCCAGAATTGTTTCATTTGTGATTTTATATTCCCTAGTACCTTGAACCAAGTAGTTGCTTACTGAGATAGATGCTTGTTGGATTGAACTGAATTGAATTTCTGGAAGGGTTTATTCTGGTAATTCTGTGAGATTTCTCTCTAGGAAAATGAGGTAGTTACAAAGAGACTTTACCTCCACAAACCAAACCTCTGAAGATCTTACAATGAATCCAGCCTACAACGAAAACAATGTAATAAATTCCTGTGTGTTTATTCCTAATAGTACTTATCTTTTTTGTCACCCCAATGCATTCTGGGAATGAGTACCAAATTTTGTGTGGTAGTGTTAGCTAGTGACAAGGGACAATCAAGACCCAGAGGAGTTCCTCTCCCCACTTAGGAGTGCTTGGTCTTCCAAGAATGAACATTTTGATGCTACCTCCTACCTCAGGGAGTAATTCACTAAGAGGCAGAGCCCTAACTTGGGCAGAAATGCTGAGGCTTTGCCCCAGAGTGCCAACATGAGGAAGGATATCCTTTCTCTGAAGGAGGACACACTTCTTCTTCATGGTTACTGTAAGCCTTGATGTCCTTCCTCAGCCTGCATCTACCCATCATAACTGCTCCCTCCTCCATCCCTAGTTCCTGTGTGGTACTGACATGGCATCCTGTTCCAGGGGCACCTACTTCTTCTCAGTCTCTCTAAGTGCATGGGGGACAGAGGATACCCCTCTCTTAAGAGAGAACAGTGTTCTCTAATGGTTTCTTACAAACCTGGCTCAGTCAAACTCACTTTGAATTATTTTAACTATACATAGGAAACCTGGGTTCTAGACCTGCCTTTGCCATTAACTATGACCACAGACAAGCAGTGATTTGCGACTTCCTGGTGAGGGATAGCAAAGCAGCCATTTATAGATGTGAAACAAGCAATAGAAAGCTCTGCTGTCTTCTGGGTACATGTATCTGGGATGTATCAGATAGTTTCCCAAGCACTGTCAAAACTGTTGCCTTCTACCCCTTTCTAATGGTTCATGTGGGAACAAATGACACAATTAGAAGAAATCTAGAAAGTTTTGTTAAAGATTATGCTATTCTGAGCAAGAAACTCCAAAGTCCTTAGGGGCAGGAGTGGTGTTTTCATTAATATTGATTGAAGGTTGGGGATTCAGAAGTGAATGGTAGATTTGAGAAGGGAGGCAGCTGACTAAGATGAAAATAGGATCTGGATTGCTTGATTATCACTTAAAATAGAAGAATGGCAGATTCTTGGCAAGGGATGGAGTTCATTTAAGGAAGACTAGTAATAACATGTGTAGTAGGGAAGACTAGCCAAGATGGCAAGGTAGGAGAAAGCAAAGCAGCTCAGTTATACCCAAAACTATTTGAACAAAGATCCAAGATAAGATTTGAAAGAAAGAAAAGCAAATGAACCTACTCACCTAGTGTTCAATTAACTCAAAAACCCAAGCTCCTGCAGTAAGAACTTGATGTTTAACAAAAGCTGCTAAGAAAACGAGATAGCAGACTGACAGAAAATAGGTTTAGGCCAACTCCTCATACCATATACAAAGATTAGCTCTGAGGGATACATGACCTACATATAAAAGGTCACATCATAAATCAAATAGAGGAATATGAAAGAAATTACCCTTCAGAACTCTGGATTTTAAAAGAATTAAAGATAGAGAGGATCATGGAAGTTAAAATGGACAATTTTGATTGCATAAAATTAGAAATTTTTGCTTAAATCTAAAGCAGCTAAAATTATAAGGTAAACAGCTGAGTAGGAAAAAATATGTGAAGCAAATTTCTCTGATAATGAACTACATCAAATGTACAAGGATAACAGCCATTCCCTAATTGACAAATGGTCTAAGGATATGAAAAGACAGTTGTCAAAGGAAGAAATCCAAACTATCTAGACATATGGAAAAAAATGACCCTCATTTCTTTAGTTATTAGTGATTTGGGGTCATTTTTTTCCATGTGTCTATAGATACTTTGGAAAAAGGAAAATAACAAATGTTAGAAGGAGCTTTGGGAAAATAGCCACTTTAATGCAGTTTGGAGCTGTGAAGTAGTCAAGCCATTCCAGAAATTAATTTGGAACCATACCTCAAAATATTAAACTTTGAATACCCTTTAACCCAGCAATGCCGCTGCTAAGTTTATACCCCCAAAGAGATCAAAGAAAGGAGAAAAGGGGACCCAAATATACAAAAATTGTTACAGCAACATTTTTTGTGATATCGAAAAATTAGAAACTAATAGTGGGTAGTACCCATCAATTGGGTAATGGATGTACAAAATATGGTGTATGAATATAATAGAATAATATTGTGTTATAAGAAATTCTGAGAGTTTCAGAGAAATATTGGAAGACTTATATGAACTAATGCAGCAAAATGAAAAGAACCAGGTAAATAATCTACACTATGACATGCATGCAATGAAAACAAATAATTTTGAAAGAATTAAAAATTCTGATCAATGCTGTGAATAACCATAATTCCAGAGGGCTGATTATGAAGAATGCTACCCACCTCCTGACAGAGAAGTAATGGACTAAATGCGCAGAATGAGGCATTTATTTTTGGACCCAGCCAACATACAAATTTATTTTACTTAACTATGTATATCTGTTAAAAGGGTTTTGTTTTCTTATTGAAGTTGGGGGAGGGCGGAAGAGTGGAAAAATTAATGTATGATAATTGAAAATGCACTTAATTTTTTAAAATTATCTAGGGAAAATAAAGAGTTAAATTATAATTTCTAACATTCTGTAATGTAAAATAAGTTAAATATACTATATTTGTGAAAACCAAGAAAGTTTATTAATAAAAACTATACTAAAAATCCACAAGATGGCTATGTTTTTTTCTGTGAAGCTAATTCATTTGAGTTGGTTAAATGAGAGGGGGGGATGGAACAGGCAGTTGTAGTTGAATTGGAAGCCAAAGTGAAGCTTAAATAAAAGAATGTTTTGAAAGTTAAAAAAAACCCAACCAAATAATTAATGCAGTAGGATCTGCAACATGCTTTATCACTGCATGAGCCAGAGAGGCTTTGAGGACTACCATAGTGGCATATTTCTCCACAGTAAATTGAAAGCATGACAGCCCAAGACCTATGATTTTACTGGCATAGGCACCTCTAAGGATCAATGCAGATTAACAACTCTCCTGTTAGTTATGGTCTTAGAGAGTTGGCTGGGTCATTAAGGTTAAGTATTTTGCCCATTTTCACACAGCTGTGGTGGCCAAAGTTGGGTCTTGACTTGACCTTTGATCTTCTCAATTCTGAAGCCATTCCTTTCTCCACTATACCTAACTTACTCCGGTATATCATTCGGAAATTTATCATAGGAAAGGCAATAAGAGTCCAAAGAGTTAGAACAGTGGATTAATGATTCTGGCTAAAGAAATCTTTCCCTACCCTGCTCTCTTATAGAAAATTATTATCTGTACAATTCACTTGGAAATTATAATATGTATGTCTTTGAGATGCCACTTTTACCATTTCTAATTGTTTCAGTATTTCATTGTTATAAAGCTTTTCAAATGTTCATCTCTTCACCTCTACTAGATTGTAAGCTCCTAGAGGTCAAGACTCACATCTTAAACTTCTTTAGCTTCTGCCACAATGTCTATCACATATTCACAACAAAGTGCTCAATAAGTCTTTTTATTACATTTTAAAAAGAAAAAAATAGATTAACCACAGCCAAACCAGCCAACCAAATTGTATTTACTCTAGGTCAAGGTTTATAGTCACAACCCAGTATAAGAGATCTAATGGAACACTGAAATTAGATATTTCAATTCTCCTGTATTCCAGGACCATACACAGCTAGGACAATTCTGTGGTTTTCTTCTAAGCAAACAAGAATTACCTTTACTCCCAATTCCTTTACTCCCAAGTGCCCTCTATGTCCCACTGAAAGTCCTGAGACTCATCTGTGGAGAACAATAATTTTCTTCTCCAATTTAACCATATTCCCACCAATGTGGACAGGAGTTAATCAGTTAATTAGTCAACAAACATTTATTAAGTGCCAGACAAGGGGGAAAAAAGAAAGGTGACATTTTGAGAATCTGCCCTCTCCACCTACCTTAGCATTCCAGAATACTCTATGTGTCTTTTGTTGGGGATCTCTAGACAGATTTCTTGCTTGCAGTTTTTTGGGGAGGGGGCATATGCAACCAAGAACCTGAGGGCACTTGAGTGTGGGTGTTCACAGCATGCAGCTCTGGAAAGGCTGTGTGGTCTCATAAGCAGCTCCTGGAATTCAGTTGCTCATGCCTCCTGAGCTCCCGCAGGCCTGGGTGTAGCTGAACTTCTTTCTGGCTAATACCCAATCTGACAACACTCCTCACCTGACTCTCAACACAATCGTGCCTCTAAATCCTCTTTGTGTTTTTGGAAGCTAGTGAACCTCTGAAACAAAAACAAGGGCATTATGGTTATGCCCCTCCTGGGGAAGACTAGGAAGTATGAGCCTGTGTTGTCAACTCAGGCCAACTGAGAAATGTGTCTCTGGGGGATTCCAATCTAATCCAGGGGAAGGTTGAACAATTCTTCCAGCATGAGAGAAGGTGTAAATCAAGTGAACATGAGGCCGTCTTGACGTAAAGAAGAGAACTCACCATTATTGAATGGATTGGAAAGCATCCACATCCTTCATGTAGTATCTGGAGAGCAGCCTGCTGCCAGATGTTAGCTGGCCTGTTGAGTTAAATATAAGGCCTGATTATTACTCAAGTCTCTCAGTAGTGAAAGGAAGGAGACCCCAGGTTGGCTGAAAGTGAACAGGAATCAAGAGTCTTGCTCTAAGTACAGTGAGCTTGGGCCACCTGAGACCCAGCTGGGTTCAAAGATGCAGCCATTTGGCTACCTTGTAAACCTCACCCCAGAGCACTTCCATGAGGGATATAGCTGGGCTGGGGGTAGTAGTGACTGCTGGGGGGACGCTAGGACAGCTTTCTTGCCCTATTTTAAGGGAAAGCTGAGGCACTGGATGACTGAAAGGGAGCATTTATTTCCTCAAAGATGACCTGGGAGGATGAAGACAGAAAAAATGTGTTAAAAGTTTATAAAGTTATAGGATCATAGATGTGGAACTAAAAAGGACATTAGAAGTGACCTCATTCCAACTTCTCATCTTTTAGCTAAGAAAACTGAGACCCAGAGTAATGCAGAGGCTTGTCTGAAATCACACAGGTGGTGTTGTTGTTGTTTGATGGCTTCAGTAGTCTCTAACTCTCCGTGATCCCATTTGGAATTTCTTGGCAAAGATACTGCAGTGGTTTGCCATTTCCTTTTCCAGCTCATTTTACAGATGAGGAAACTGAGGCAAACAGGGTTAAGTGACTTGCCCAGGCTCACGCAGATAGTAAGGGACAGAGATAAGATTTGAAGGAGGAGGGAAATAGCTCTTAGGATTTCCACTTAACACAGTCATTTAATAAAATCTGCAATTCATCATTGTTTTAAACACATGACATATGCAATAGCATGTGATGCGAAACTTTCCATTAGATGTTAAAATTATCATAGGGTTTAACTCCTGCCAGCCACACCCAATTAAAGGATGCCCCACTGAAGGTTATGGGGATGGTCATCATGCTGAGGTCCATCCCACTGGATTTGCCATAGTATGACTCTTCTGAGAACCCCAAAGGCACTCTGTGCTACTTCTCTTCCTTTGGACAGCTGATGCTCTTGAAAAAACTCACAACGCAAGTGGAACAAGTCTTGAATTGTTCCACTAAACTTCAATTCATGGGACCTAAGTTCAAATGCCAGCTCTGTTACTACCTGTGTCACCGTGGGCATCATTTAAGCTCTCTAGGACTCAATTTCCTACTCTGTAAAAAGAAGAGATTTTACTAGCTGGCCTCTAGGGTGCCTTCCAGTTCGATATCCATGACTCCAAGACCCGAATGCAGATCGACGTGTGTTTGTTTATAAGAGTCAGTGAGACAATGAAGGAAGAGTACTGGATGAGAGTCAAGAGATGCCAATTTAAGATGTGCTTTGCCACTGACCTTAGACAAATCAAAACCTCTGTGGACCTTACTTCTTTCACCTGTTAAACCAGAGGATTGGACTAGATGATCTCTAAGGACCCTTCCCGTTCTAGAAACCTGTAGCCCCTCTTTCTCTAATCTATATCACTATACCAAACAAGTGGAAAACTCTTTTGAAAACTTATCAATTTTCATTTGTCATCTTGGTCTTTTGGATCTGTGACTCATTCAGTTCAGGCTACAAAATTTCCAAGATCTCAGTTCACTGTTTAATATTGGAGCCAACAAAAAATTCCAGCATCTCTCATCATACTGTTGATGGCTAAGGACTGTCTTTTTTGTTCCCACAAAAGGATCATAATAATGTTGTCATTTTTATAAGGCCTAAAGCTAATGTTACTTAAGGTTCCCAGCACCCCCTGGGGAAGTAGGTGTGAAGTTCTCCACATTTTATAAGATGAAGAAACTGAGGTTTAGTGCCTGAGGCTAAGTGACTTACGTGGTCAGGCAATTACAGAAGTAGGATTTGGACCCAGGTTTTCCTTGCTCCAATTTCAGCATTCAATTTCTGCTATATACAGGGTACCCATGGCCCCTTGGGGTCAAGTTAATGGAAGTAGGAAGAAACTGGCTAATGGGACCAAAGGCAACACTTGGTAGGTTTGGTTTTTCCTCCTTCTCCTCTTGCTGTCTGCTGACCTTGCCTTTGGTCCCATTAGCCAGGTTCCCCCTACTTCCATTAACTTGACCCCAAGGGGCAGTGGGCACCCTGTATATAACACAGAAATCTCATTTTAAATTACCATTGAAAATAATGAGAACTTGAACTTTATGTCTCTACAAGCTGCCATGTGAATAGTGAAAACTGGAAATGTACTTAAAGTGTAGCCCAAACATTTAGATGGTTGAAAAAGTCCTCTGAGCAGTAATAGCAAATAGCAGGAACGAGGCTGACCCCAGGAGAGGTGCTTGGAATGGTCGTTTTGTGGTAGGAGGGGCTAAGGAGAGAACCCTGGATCCAGAGTTCATGCTCAGCAGCCTCTCCAAATCAGAGCTTCTCTCTAAGAATTATCATCTTTGCTCCAGCATGAGCTCTTCAAGTGGCTTAAGGAGCTGAGCTCAACCGAGAAACTTCCCTCCTTCTGATGTCTGCTTAGATCTCTAGGACCACCCAGCATACCCTCACTCTGTGCTCTTTTTAGCAGTGAATATCATGATGGCTCTCAGGTGGATCTCATGCTGTTTCTTTAGGTATTCAAGATCACAGTGACTTTATGCCCTAGGTAGGGACAGTTGAAGTGGATAGAGTGGTGAGACTGGAGTCAGGAAGAACTGAGTTCAAATATCACTGTGGATACTAGCTGTGGGACCCTGGGCAAATCACTTAATCTCTGTATGCCTCAGTTTCCTCAACTGTAAAAGGAAAATAACTGTAAAATGTGGGCTCATACCTCCCAGGGTGGTTGTTAAGGATCAAATGGAATAATATTTATAAAGTATTTAGCACAGTGCATGGCACATAGTAGATGCTTCAAAAATGCTTGTTTTCTTCCTCCCTTCCTCCCTTTCCTCTCTCTCCCTCCCATTCTCCCTCCCTCCCTTCTTCTCTCTCTCCCTCCCTCCTTTCCTTTCTTCCTCCCTTGTTCCCTCTCTTCCTTCCTTCCTCCCTCCCTCCATCCCTCTCTTCCTTCCTTCCTGTGTATTTCTTAATTTTTGTTCCATCTCTATCATTGGATCATAGACTCTTGATCATAGCCTTGGAGCTGAAATTGCCAGACTAAATTTATTGAATATCCATTTTTTAAACAGCTCACAGTTTAAAGTTCCTTCAGGTTTTTAAAGTACTTACCTTGCAATAGCCCTGACAGGTAAGAATTATTATCCCCGTGTTACAGATGAGGAAACTGAGGCTTGGAGAAGTAAACTGACACCCATGGTGGCAAAGCTAGTAAATATTGCAGGCAGGATTTGAACCTAAGACTCTTGATTCAATAGACAATGTTCTTTCCTGCTACACTATAGAGCTAGAGGTTGTAGTTCTTATTAATACCCCACAAATGCCAAGCATTTTCTTCTACAAACAGGGTATTCAGTAAACTTTGTCAAAGCAGTACTTCTGAGTATATGACAAGACAACCCTAATCTCCCTCTAGCTATATACATACCCTACATCATTTTCCTGCATCTGTGACACCAAATCTCGATTTTATGTTTTTATTCTACAATGTTGTCCTATACATATGCATTACTTGTATCTAATATCCTAATGCCTGATAAACACTAAAACCCCAGCTACTGGCATGAAGGCTCGATATTTGTCAAAATTTTCTGGGAAAATTGAACAGCAGTATGGAAGAAATTAGGTTTAGACCAACAACTCATACCTTATGCCAAGATAAGCTGTAAATGGGGAACTGACCTACACATAAAGAGTCATATCACAAAATAGAGAAACATGGCGGGAGGGGGAATCCCTATCAGATCTTTGGATAGAAGAAAAACTTACACCCAAACCAAGAAATAGAGATAATCACAGCAGATAAAACAGATAATCTCGATTACATAAAATTTTAAAGTCCTTTTTCATGAACAAATCCAAGGTAGCTAAGATTATGGGTCAGTTAGGTGGCACAGTAGACAGAGCACTGGGACAGGAGTCAGGAAGACCTGAGGACAAATCTAGCTTCAGACAATGATTAGCTGTGTGACCCTGGTCACTTAACCCTATTTGCCTCAGTTTCCTCATCCGCAAAATAAGTCCAACAAGGAAATGGTAAACCATTTTAGTATCTTAACCAAGAAAACCCCGAATGGGGTCACAAAGAGTTGGTCATGACTGCATAACAACAAAGAAAGCTAAGATTATAAGGGAAATAATTAATTGGGGGAAAAAATCTTTGCAGCAAGTTTTTCTGTTAAAGTACAAACAAATTGAACCAGTGTGGTATGGGGGAGAGAATCCTGGATCTGCAGTCAGAAGAGCTGGATTCACATCTGACATTTACAAACTGTATGACTTTGGGCAAGTCAATTAACTTTTCTGAGCCTTAATGTCTTCATCTGAAAAATGGGAATAACCTTTGCACTATTCATTTGACAAGGTTATTGTAAGCAAAAGCCATTTGTAAACTTTAAAGCACTTTATGAATATGGTTTTTTTTTGTTTTCTGTAAGTGAGGCACTGTGGGAAACACAAATTAGTATAAAACACAGCACCTAACATCCAGGAATTTACAATCGAGTAAGAGCTTAGTATATGAGGCATATAGAATCAGTTTACTATAGACGACAGAGTGCAAGGTCTGGGATCAGGTAGATTTGGGTTCAAACGCTGCCTCAGAGATTTCTTAGCTGTGTGACCCTGGCCAGATCACATAACAGCTTTCTCAACTGTAAAATGATGGGGTTGAATTCAAGATTCTCTAAGGTTCATTCCAGCTCTAAATCAATGGTCTTCTGATCCTACGCACATGCGCGCGCACACAAACACATACACACACACACACACTACAAACAACAAGCTTCAAAATGGTTAGGGAGGATTAGGGAGATAGCAGAAGGTCATAAGGTATGTGGGAACACAGCGAACAAAGATGCTAAGGAGGAAGCTGAAGGAATGTGATTGAGAGATGATGAGTCGAGTAGCCTGGTTTAGGTGGAGCATAGGACATATAAGGAGGAGGAGTAGAAGAAAAGGCTGGAAATGGAGATTAGAAGGACACGGTGGGGGTCCTCGAATGCCAAGTCTTCAGTGAGTTTGAACATTATTTCATAAACACTGGGGAACCATGGAAAACTCTAAACAAGGAGTGATGGAACAGAACTATGAAACAGGAAGATGAATGTGGCAGAGTAGTTTGGATGAGGGAAAGAGTGGAGTTGGGAATCTATTGTCATGGTCCATGTGTGCCTCACTACCAGAGGTTAAGTCCACTTTTTCCACATACTTCATGTGTGCAAGCGGACAGTGCACACCGAGTTTGGGGGCAATGTTTTATACAAATTCTTCTTACTATACCTTCTCATCAAATCTGTTTTCTAAAAGCTTAAAATGAATCCCCCAAAGAAAGCCAAAGGCTGTAGGTGAATTGACAATCTATGCCTTATATTTTGATTAGAGTTAAGTCAAACAAGCAAAACAGTGAAACAGGTGACATTTGTCTCTGGCATCCTTCCATGTTCCTTTTCAGTGTATCCTTTCCTGGTGCTCAGACCTCCCCCTAGTCACTATCCATCATCTCTCCCCTTCATTTGCCACCCACATCAGAGTTCCTCATGCTCTCCTGAAACATCATCATCCCGTAAGATTACATTGACTTTTTTCTTTAAAATATTTTAGAAAAAGACTTAACTGGTGATCAAAGTATCTCATTTGCATCCTTAGCACCTAGCAGCAGTTTCTCCCACTAAGTAGATTCTTAAGAAATGTTTGTGGATTGGCTGATAATATCTTAGGGTGTGGGTGCCAGTAGCATTTGGGTAAAGGGAGGCCACCTGCTTCTTCTTTACAATTTGCATCTGGGAGTTTCCTGCTATCTCCAGTTCTACCTCCACTAAGCAACAGCTGTCAACATTATGGAAGGTTCTCTGGGAGGTTCTGCATGGGTAATTTTGGAAAATGACCCACTTCTCTCTGCTCCTTCATAGAGAGGTCCTCTACCTCCCCCCTCACAGGAAGTGAGTAGATGGAAATGTGGCATACCACTTCAGAAAGGTGGCTGACCCCAGTTCTTGAAGGCAAGGCCAATATACAGCATCTGTAAACTGCCTGTCCCAGTTACATGCAATTTGGTGATGATATTAATTATAGTTGCTCTGCCTTGGGTAGTCAGGTCTTGACTCTATAAGCTGACAATGTCAGGAGCCTCACATGTAGAGGCAGCCCTCATAATACGGTCATTATGATGAAATGGACATTAGATCCCTTTCTCAAACTGAGAGACAGCATGGTGTGGCCAATGGTGTCCAATTCAAATAGAAATGGATCCCTAATGACTTAGAAAACCACGAATTAATGTTACCTGTGTTGGATTATATTTTAATCTATTTTGTCAAACATTTGCCAATAGTATTTTAATCTGATTTGGGCCACACTAGCAGTTTTATAGGCCAGGATGTGAGTCTGACACCTTTTGTGAAGTGGATAGAATCCATTCTCCAGGGTTGGGGCATCTGCAGCTTCAAGTCCACATGTGGGTCTCTAGGTCCTCAAGTGCAGCCCCTTGACTGAATCCAAACTTCACAGAACAAATTCCCTTAATAAAAGGGGTCTAGACTCAAGTTAAAAAGACCTGGGTTCAAATCCTACATCAGACACTTGCTCGCTGTGTAACTCTGGGGAAGTCCCTTAAACTTGTTTAGGCCTCAGATTCCTCACCTGTAAAATGAGGGGGTTGGACTTGGTTCTCTTCCAGCTCTAAATCTACAAGCCAATGGGGTCACCTCAGGTTACAGGCTTCCCTTCACTAGCCATAAACACCTCTATGTTGAATATAACAGACATGGCATAGATAAGATGATTACAACCATTAGTCTTAGAGTGAAGAAGATCTGGATTTGGCTCTCACCTTGAACACTTATTGGCTATGTCATTATAACCTCTCTAAGCCTCATCTGTAAGATAAAGATAACACCTGCACTCCCAACTTCACTGGGTAATTGTGAGGAAAGTTCTTTTCAAACTTTAAAGCATTCTATCTTTGTCACTATTCAGTCATGTCTAACTCTCCCTGACCCCATTTTGAGGTTTTCTTGGCAGAGATACTGGAGGGATTTGCCAGTCCCTTCTCCAGCTCATTTTACA
Source organism: Trichosurus vulpecula (assembly GCF_011100635.1). Taxonomy (NCBI): domain Eukaryota; kingdom Metazoa; phylum Chordata; class Mammalia; order Diprotodontia; family Phalangeridae; genus Trichosurus; species Trichosurus vulpecula. Next base: position 401,072,273 of record NC_050573.1, on the reverse strand, counting down.
GATGAGGAAACTGAGGCAAGCAGGGTTAAGTGACTTGCCTAGAGTCACACAGCTAGTAAGTGCCTGAGGCCAAATTTGAACTCAGGTCTTCCTGACTCCAGGCCCGGCATTCTATTCACTGCCACCTGGCTGCACTCTATCTTAGGATTAAAGATTTAAACCTAGAAGAGACCTAGAGCTGTCACATCCAATCCCCTCGTTTTAGAGATGAAGAAACTGAGGTCCAAGAAGGATAAGTGACTTGCCCAGGGTCACACAATGGTATCTGAGGCAAGATTCAAACCCAAGTCTTCTTATCTCTAAGTCAAGCACCCTATCTGTCATGCCATACTGCCTCTCTGGTAACTCACATCTATTATTATTGTAAATGATCAACTGATCTCTAAAATGCACACCATGATAGCTCTTTTAAGACAGACAATGTTGAGACATGTGTTAAATACAGAATAAATGAGCTCTTACATCAAACATGGGATTCCTGGAAGGAAAACACTGGTTCCTGTCAGGACCCAAGTGCATTTTTATGTTCTTTGTGGAGTTTATCTAGATGTTTGAAAGGCCTTAAAATGATGTCAGTTAATAGAACTATATGTGATTCCTAGTGGACCTAGTGATATGATGACAGTGGGGTGATTGAGGGGCATAATTCAAGGGCATAAAGAAGATAAGCTTTAGTTCTTTGATCTGTCATATTTATTGGGCTTGGAATAAAAATCTGACCACACCCAGAGTTTCCTAGAATTGGAGAACCAACATCTACAATGGGCAAATTTCTTGAGTGAATATGGTTGGTTTCCATTATCATCTCTATGCAGATAGCTCTCAGATCTACTGGACCAGCCCTAACCTCTCTCCCATCTTCCATCTCCAACTGCCTTTTAGACATCAAAATAAATGTCTTATATTGACATCTTGAACCCAGCATGTACAAAATTCATTATTTTCCTCCTCGTGCCAAAACCCTCCCCTCTTCCTAACTTCCCTGTCACCTTTGAGGGTACCATCAACCTCCCAGTCCCCCAGCCTCACAGCTTAGGTGTCATCCTCAACTTCTCACCCTCTCTCATTCCCTACATCCAATCAGTGGTCAAGTCTACTCTTCTCCACCATCTTAACACCTCTCAATTATGGCCCTTCTCTCCCCACACTGGCTCTCATCACCTCGTACCTAGACTACTGATATAGCCTGCTACATAGTCTTCCTGATTCAAATCTTTCCTCACTTCAGTCCATCTTCCATTCAGCTTTCATTATGATCGTACTCAATGAAGGGCTGACCATATTGCCCTCTTGTTTAATGAATTCTAGTGGATCCTTATTATCTCCAGGATCAAATATAAAAGCCTCTATTTGGCCTTCAAAGCCTGTTATAACCCACCTTTCCTGCCTTCCTCTTACACCTCACTTTCTTCCACATCCTCCGCCATCCAGTGACACTGGGCTCCTCGAGGTTTCCAAACACAACATTCTACCTCTTAAGTCTGAGCATTTTCCTTGGCCACGCCCCAGGCCCATAATTTCTCTTTCTTCATCTCCACCTCCTGGCTCCCCGGCTTCCTTCATGTCTCAGTTAAAGCCTCACTTTCTGCAAGGAACCTTTCCTAGTCTTCCTTAGTATTACTGCCTTCCTTCTGAGACTATTTATTCTCAATTTGCCCTGCATGTGGCTTTTTTGTTCATATTTGTTTTCATGTTGCCTCCCCCATTAACTCTTCCAAGACCATTACACTTAAAACTGATTTCTTTTCTTTGAGACTGGATTACTCAGTATTGTTTATACCACTCATGTGGCGCTTATGAGCTTTGTGTTATTAAATTGTAAAATTTAAAATTGTACATTTAATTTTACATGATTTTTAATTTTACATTTTATATTTAATTTTACATAATCTATATCATTTTATGCAAAATTTAAAATTTAATTGTAAATTATAAATATGTAAAATTAAATAAATGTATTTGCATTATTAAATCATCTCATGTTGACATCTTATTTGTTCAACCAGATCTAAAACTGCCTAAAGGCAAAGAGTATGTTACACTGTTTTGTGTCCTTTTTAAGGTATTCCTACCACCTGAGCTGAAACCAGGAATGTTTGTACCTAGGTCAAGTACCACAAATTGTACCTAGGACATGTGACACAGAGTCACCTTCAGCTGAGGATAGAATATTAAAGCAGAGATCATAGGACAGCAGCCCCACTGCTAGGAAGTGTTGCAACATAGGTGGGGAGAGAGAGAGATTCACTCCAGCCCATTGTCTAGTCATTTTTTATTTTAATTAATCATACCCACTACGTTGTGGAAGTGCCATCCATACTCTCTGAAGTCAAGCCTCTATGGCAAAGCCCAGGCTATATAGCCCTAGTTATGGCTTCCCTATACCACAAGTGGTGCTGGGGTAGGTGTTGGGGGAGGGCTACAGCAAGGAAAAGTACCACATACTGTGTCTCCAAAGAAACACAACATTGCTTTCTAAACTTGAATGTTCGCTCCATCTTTGCCTATTGGATTCTTACTCATCTTTAAAAGTCCAAAGTAACCTCCCTGGGCCCCAGTTTTCTCATTGGCAAAACGAGGGAGTCAGACTGGACGTCCTACAAGGTATCTCCCAACCCTGAATCTACAACCCAACCCCACGTTTTGCAAAGCATGCCTGGATACCCCTGAATGTAACACTTTTTGTCACTCAAACCTCCAATGTGTTTTTCTTTAATTCTCTTGTGTGTTATTACACATTCTAATTATTACACAATTCTAAGTATTACAGAATTTTAGAACTGGAGGGGACCATCCAGTCCATTCCATCCCAAGGAATATTCAATACCACAGACCTGACAAGTGCTTTTCCAGCCTCTTGTTGAAGACCTCCCATGAAATTAAAATTGCCAGCTTCAGAGGCTCTAATTACTAGGTTTTCCTGACATCCAGCCTAAATTTCCCTCCCTCCCCTTTACAACTTCCTCCTATTACTCCTGGCTCAACCCCCTGAGGCCAATAGTTAAAGTCTTATCTCCTTTCCACAAGATACCTCTTAAAATATTTGAACATAGTTATGAGGTCTCCCCTTAATCTTCTCTTCCAGAGGCTAAAGGCACTCAGTTCTTTCAATTCATTCTCATTATGAGATGGACCCAGGATCCTTGAACACCCTGATTTCCCTCCTCTGGTGGGCTCCAGCCAATCAAAGTCCTTCCTAAACTGTGGCATCCAGTTCTTGAACACTACAGATGTAGATCGAATGGACTGTAGTAGGAGGGGCTGCCAACCCATCAGTTAATTAACAAGTATTTATTAAGTGCCTACCTCTATGTATGTCAAGTATTGGGCTAGGTGCTGGAGATACAAATTCAGAAGGGAAACAACTCCTGCGTTCGGAGAGCTTAAATTCTATGGAGGGAAACATGTACATATGGGGAAGAGGCGGTACGTGAGATATAGACACACACACATATGTATATATTATATATACATATATATGTATATATGTGTGTGTGTATGTGTGTGACAGAGAGAGAGAGAGAGAGAGAGAGAGAGAGAGAGAGAGAGAGAGAGTGAGAGTGACAACTTTGCAAAGCTCTGCCTCATTTAAATCCACTTCACACAAAAGTCAAGACACCTTGTGATATCACTGGTCCTCTTTGAGAAGGAAGGACAAACAACTATATAAATGAAATACAAATTGCGTAAAAAGTGATTTGGGTGATAAGAGTACTAATAATTATGGGGACCAGGAAAGGCTTCACATACAAGAAAGTACTTGAGCTGAGTTTTGAAGGAAACTAGAGATTCTAAGTGGCAAGAATTAGGACAAAATACTTCCTGGAAATGGAGAGTCAATACAAATACACAGAGATGGAAATGGAAAAACAGTTAAAAAGCCAGTTTGATTGGGCACTAGAGTAGGTCTACAGGGGAAAGCTCTGTTTTGTTTTGTTCTGTAATGCAGACTAAAATTAACCTTGCTGGCTGTCATGTTACATTGCCAGCTCATATTGAGCTGGTAATCCACTAAACCTCCCAGATCTTTTTCAAGCTACTTTTTAATCATAACTCCCCATATTATATTGTGAAGTTGTTTTTAAACCCAAGGGTAAATTTTTACACTTATCCTTACTGCATTTCATCTTAATAGAGTCAGCCCAAATTTCTATAAGAGTTAGCTCAATTCCAATTTTGATTATGAAAAAATGTTATCTACCTCCAGAGAGAGAACTGATGAACTCTATGTGCAGATTGAAGTATATTTTTTCACTTTCTTTATTTTTCTTGGTTTATGTGTGTGTGCATTTTCTTTTGCAACATGGCTAATATAGAAGTATATTCTACATGACTTCACATCTATAATAGATATTATATTACTTGCCTTCTTATGGTGGAAGGGGGAGAGATGGAGAGAATTTGGAGCTCAAAATTTTTAAAAATGGTTGCTAGAATGTTTTAATGTAATTGGAAAATGTTTGATAAAGTAAAATTTTTTTATGAATAGAGTCAGAATCAGTCCAGTGTTCTAGCCTATCAAGTCCTTTTGGGATCCTGATTGTCTCTTGTTGTCTTATTTCTCTCAACTTTGTGTCATCTGTAAATTGGATAAACATTTGATCTTAGCCTTTATCCAACTCATTGACAAAAGTATTAAATAGTATAAAGCCAAGAATAGCTCCCCAGGGCACTCCAGTGGAGACTTCATACTAAGTTGACAGTGAACTCATTCCTTGAGTCTGGCCATCCAACTAGTTCCAAAGCCATTGAGTTTGCTGTTGTTCAGCCCATAGCTCCATCTTTTCTCCACAAGCATTGTATGAGGTATTTAATTAAAATCTTTGCTAAAATCTGGGTAAACTATGTCTACAGCATTCTCCTGATCTATCAGCTTAGTAACTCTTGAGAAAGGAAATAAGGTTACTCTGGCATGATAAGGTCTTGATGAAAGCTGTCGTTTCTATGTTTTAAACCATAGTCCAGAAAACCCAAATTCTATTTTTGGCACCATCTTATTAGTCAGCCAGTTCACATAAATGCACAATAGCTGTGCAGGTGTCTTTCTCTCTAATAAAATATAAACTCAATGAAGGCATGGGCCTATATTAGCTAAATTTTGTGTCTTCACACAGTAAGCACTTAATAAATATTTATTGAATTGGATTGGGTTGGGAAAGCAAGGTATAATGTGGAGAACATTAAATTTGTAGTCTAATGGGTTTGAATCTTGGTTTGCTAAACTTACTTTCTACGTGACCTTGGATAAGTCAGCTTCTTTTTCTGTTTCTCAAACTTCTCAGCTGTATAGAAATGGTAGGATTAGAATGACATTTAAAGCTGTTTCCAGCTCTAACGTTCAGTAAATTGTGCAGCTTGAAGTTACAAATGTTTTTTTATTAGAGACTCCTTTTAACCTTTGGTGTGAGATCAAATGTTATGTTCCTGAATTGCTAGGATGTGAAATTGTGAAGTGGAGAGAAAGACTTCAAAATATTAAAACCAAACTATGATTCAGAGGCTTCTGCTCAGGAGTAGGAGTTGGAAACCCTGAATCCTCCCTTTGTTTTTCACATTGACTGTCTGTAACTTGAGGCAAATTATCTATTTGCTGGGTTTTGGTTTCTTTTCAGTTAAACTGAGGAGAATGATACTTAATTATGGGCAGCCAGTGGGGCAGGTTAGTTACCAGGGCCAAATGCTTTGATGGTGGAAAAGGTTTGAATATCTCTTAGAGGTCCATTCTAACATTCTGCTGTCCTGACCTGTGAATTGCCCCATGGATAGCAATACTGAAGTCAGACACTGGTGAGCACTTCAAAATGTCAATTTCCTTCTTGAAATGCTCTAAATTACCAGGACTCCCAAATATTTGTCAACAAAGAATCTGCCTCCTAAAGTGTTTTTTCACTTGGGTTTCATAATTTCTGCCTTGTATTTAGGAAAAAGAGCTAACAGCCTCAGTAAATAAAATTTTAAAAATACTTCTAACTTTAAAAAAGCTAACCAATGGTTTTTAAAGAGGGGAGTGGGATTTGTTTTATGACTTGAGATAATTGAGACCTTCACAATTCATTAAGAAAATCACAAGTACTTTTAGAAAATGACAATGGGTTGGGTATTTATTTTCATTTTGGCCATTAAGGGTATCCATTTAATTGTTATAGGGATGCATGCAATTGAGGATAATCTCTAATGAGCCTTCTAGCTTTAAATTTAAGGGTAGGTGAGCCTACCAGGTAACTACCATTTCAATACTAATGCATTCCATCTCCCAAAAAGCCAAACATGCATCTTAGTAAAAGAAGTCTTGTGGAAATAGGTGCTTTCTAGACTAAATAACATCTGCTGAGATGAAGGTGAAAATTGCAGGTCTGTGGCTCCCTACTGCCTCCAGGGTAAATAAAAACATCTCAGTTTAGTATTTAAAGCCCTTCCCAATCTGGCTTATCTTTTTAGGTTCATTGTCTATTACATACCCTTCCTACCACCCATTCTTTGTTCCACCTACTGGCAGTTCCCTACTAGACTCTATGTTTCATTTTCTGACTCCTTCCCATCTGTGAGCCTTTGCACATGATATCAACCCCCATACCCCATTACTGGAAAGCACAATTCATCTCTAAGCTCAGCACAGGTACTCCTTTCTTCTGGAGGCCTTTTCTGACCCACCCCCACTCCTTGTCAGCACTTTCTTCTTCCTCAAATGACCTTGTATTTTCTGACCTCCTAAATCCTCCAATAGAATGCTAATTCTTTGAGTGAGAGGGCTACTATTCCCTTGTATCTAGATCTCTTACCAAAGTTCCTCGCATTTAGTGAAGTGCTTCATAAATGTATAGAACTGAATTTGCTGATTTTTGAAACTCCAGGTTGTTGGTAATTTCACCACACCCAACCCCTTCTTTTCTGATATTTTTGTCCCATGTGCTGATGCTTAAATTCCACTCTTCTCGGCTTCTATGTTTGCATCAATTAGTGGATCTTCCTTCCTCACACTACAATCACAGATGAAATCACACCTTAGTCCACCATCTCATACCTCACAATTGCAGGTGACCCAAGGGGCAAAGGAGAGTGCTAATAGACTACCGCTTATGAACCAAGATGAATTACCAGAAGATATTTTAGGGAGAATAATCATGAAACATAACCCCACTCCTCCCACCCTCACCATGTGCTCTGCTTGGAGCATGTCCTATGGCACATGAGAAGAGCTTGAGCTGAGCCCTTCTGGCCTGGTCAGAAGAAAGGGAGAAGAATAACAGATGGACTGAAGATAGTCTGAGTGTGACAATGGTATACATGAAATATGAAGTCCTGCAAGAATGGCAGAGATCTCCTAGGAAGGATTTATTATAGAACGTGGACTGTCACACAGGGATGAGGAACTCATGAGTAGACTGTGATATCTACTGGAGGAAGGAGCTTGATTCTCTATGACCTTGAAGGTTCGTGGAAGTGTTGACTCTCTTGAAGCTATCAATGTTGTGATAGGAACATAAAATAGTTTTTTCCCTATCCTATTGAGGAAATAAATGATCTTGACCCCTGAAATTTTGCCCTTTTCCAGAAAAACCTTAAAGCATGATGTAAATATGAGAAATTACTATTATTTTTGTTTTAAAATTTTTCATTTTTTTACATTACCATAATTGCTAAATATATCTCTTCCTTTCCCCAGAGGGGAGGAAAATAAATTTAGAGAAACTAGTCAGCATTTCATTCAAGTTTAAGGATATATGAAATATTCTACTCTCACAATCCTCCATCTCTACAAAGAAAGGAAAGAAGTATATTTTCTTTATTCCATTATAATACATTCATGTGCAACAACTTATTTAGTCATTTCCAAATCAATACTGTCCTAGCATTTCTCAGGGACCAACTCCAAACAGGCCCAGGTTCTTTTTTCCTTTTTTTTTCTTTTTCATTTAGGACCATCCATAGTCTACCTGCCCCTGAAAGAGCCAGAACAGAAGGCTTGTTGTTGGGATGTGTGATTGGGACTTGTATATTCATATTTGTTACATGAGGTTAATGACTTCTAAGCCTTCCTTTTCTTTTAAATCACCCTCCTCCCTCATAAGCCCTCTTGCTTCTTTGAATTCAAAGAGAAGACAAGCATCATAGAATGCTAGATAGGAAAGGACTATACAGATCACAGGCTCATAGGATTTAGAAGTGAACTTTAAAGGTCATCTTGTCCAACTCCACTCACAGACATCCCCACACTGATTAAACAGATCTCTTTTAAAGAAAAAAGAGAAAAATCCTCAACCCACTGTAATTTTTCAAAAGCATTTGTGATTTTCCTAATAAACTGTATATCGTTGTGTGTATCATAGAACAAATTCAACTCCAATCTCTAAAAAACATTGGTTAGCTTTTTTAAAATACCAGAAACTTTTGAATAATAGGCATTTTTTAGTCAATTACATGGCTATAAAAATGTTGCCAGACAGTTAAGTTTCTCAGTGCAAAGAGTGCTGGGCCTGGAGTCAGGAAGACTCATCTTCCTGAGTTCAAATCTGGCCTCAGACACTTACTAGCTGTGTGACCCTGGGTAAGTCACTTAACCCTGTTTGCCTCTGTTTCCTCATCTGTAAAATAGCCTGGAGAAGGAAATAGTAAACCACTCCAGGATCTTTGCTAAGAAAACCGCAAATGGGGTCACGAATTGTCAAATGTGACTAAAATGGCTGAAGAAGAACAAAATGTTGCCTGCTGTAGAATATGGTTTGTGGAAATCTGTCTATTCACTTCTCATATTTCATCAAGGGTTCTCTTACTGTATGTATGGATTTTTGTCTCATAAAAAATTTTGTGGGAAGAGAAAGTAGGAGTATTAATTGATAGCTATCAATGACCACTAACTACTTTTTGAGGTATTAGGACTTCATTTAGGAAGTTCTATAATATTGCTAGAAGGATACAATCAGCCCAGTTGCTTACCAGCAGGAGCATCTGGAGGACCTCACCATCTTTAGGGAATCCTTCAATTTGGGCTTTAGGCTGGACATTATGAGTGACCATGAGAAACACCTTTAGTGAGCTTCCATCTCCCTGCCTCACTTGATAGTAGCAAACAGAGGATCATGGGACAAAATTATTTCTTGTTGCTTCTTTCAAGCAGTCTACATGCATATTGGGCACACCTTGCGGTGTCGTTATGGTTCAGTCACGTCCTACTCTTTGTGACTGGATTTGAACTCAGGTCTTCCTAACTCCTGGCCCAGTGCTCTATCCACTGTGCCACCTAGCTACCCTTCTCCCTACCTTGTGGTAGAAGAAATTTTAAAACTGCATTTTGCTCTACTGTATTAAATGCTTTGTGAAAAAGTCTATGTTTACATATATGCATTTGTATATGTGTATTGCCCGTGTTTGTGTGTATACACATGTACACATACAAGTGTATATGCCTACTTTGTATGCATTATATATGTATGATTGTATCTACATGTAATATTAATAACTTACTTAGAAAAAAACTGGAACATCAAAATATCATGGCCTCAATTGTCTGATTTGGTCTCAGTTGAGGTCCTGATTCGGCCCACTTACCCAGATGCAGTGGAGCAAGGCAGCGTGAACTCCACTCCAACAAATCAACATCGCATTCCCAGAGACATTCCTGAGATAAGCTCATCCTCCCCTTCTTGGTGTGTACTCCCTGTCTCTGGACAGTTCTCTGGGACCTCCTCGGTGAACCTCAGAGGAAGACTTTGAATAGTGAGTAAATCCCTGTCGCCTTAGTGTGATTGAGTTTATTGGTTGGTGCAGAAGAGACTGGTACAGAGTGTATGAAGGTTGGGAGGAGCCCATAGGGCAGAGGTGAAACTATCCCAGAAAAGGAGGGAAAGATTCAGGAAGAGCTTTACTGCTGTTTCCAGCCGTGGCTATTACAGATGCCCTGGTCTGCTGGATTTTCACTCTCACTGTGAAGACTCCACCCTTTTAAGATTTATTAATAGTCATAAAGAGAAAGAGGAAGGGAGAGAGGTCTAGGCATGAGCTTTGATTAAGATGAGGACTAAGGAAAAAAAAGAATGAGGAAGTCGGGGAGTCCTCGGAGAAGTGATCAGCAGATTCTAGAAATCTTAACCTAAGTCTTCCCTGGGTTCACCAGAGCTATTCTGAAACCTGGGGCAAAGTCAGTCGGGGATGGGGGTGGAGGGAGGCAGGGATGGCTGGATTTGAGACTCAACCCCGCTTGTGCATGGGTGAGAGAGGCTGGAGACAGAGGCCATGGAAGTTGAAGAGGAAAGGAGAGGGGTGTGTGTGTGTGTGTGTGTGTGTGTGTGTGTGTATTCAAAGGGGACCAGGTTGGGGCAAAAAATAATATTGTGAGTCAAGTACTTAATTTATTAGTGAAGAGGAAGAGTGACCCAGAGGTCCATGGCAAAAAATTAAAATCTAGATAGACTGAAGTGACATTTTTAGGGGGAAAGAGAGGTGTTTGCCAAGTGACCGTGGCACAGAGCAAGGACTAGACCATCCCCTCTCTTGCCCTTGTGTGGGAGGTCAGGGGATGGGAGAGAAGAGTCAGACTGCCTTTAAAAGTGCCAAGAAATGGTGTCTTCAGGAGAAAGTCAGTTTCACTTGAGCACTGAGATATGGAAGGAATGTGAAAGATCTAGAATCATAGGACAATAGCTTTAAAGCTGGAAGAGACAGTATATACATTCTTCAGTGGTGTCAAACTCAAATAGAAACAAATCCTGGCCTGCCACATATTGACTTAAAAAACCACAAATTTACATTATTTATATTGTATTATATTTTATCTTTCTCTGTTTTGTTAAACATTTCTGATTGCATTTTAATCTGGTTCAGGCTACAACTGCAGGCAGCAAGTTGGACATTTCTATTCTAATCCAAGCCCCTCATTGTACATATGAGGAAACTGAGGCCCAGAGAGGTGGTACTAAGCAACTTGACCAAAATCTTACAACTAGTGAGAATCCCAGTTCAGATCCTCCATCTCTAAATTTATCTGTTTTTCCACTTTGACACACTATTTTGTTCTTGTTGTTCAGTCATTTCAGTTGTGTCTGACTCTTCATGACCTTATTTGGGGTTTTCTTGGCAGAGATACTGGAGTGATTTACCATTTCCTTCTCTAGGTCACTTTACAGATGAGGAAACTGAGGCAAATCAGGTTAAGTGACTTGCCCAGGGTCACACAGCTAGTAAGTGTCTGAGGCCAGATTTGGACTCAGAAAGATGACTCCAGGCCTGGTCTTCTATGGACTATGGTGCCATCTACCTGCCCTTGGACATACTAGAGCAGATGTGTACAACTTGGCAGTAGGTAGGGGCCAAAATTAAAATAGACTATAAACTTCTTTGGGCTACAGATAGGTTTTTAGCAGCTCACTTTCCAAGTAAAGGTATAATTAATAATCAAACTATTTTGCAAATGAACCATATTTTTAAAAAGGAGAAATTTCAATTAATATCAATTAATTACACTTATTAAGATTTTTATTTATCATGAAATCACATTAATGTTAAAAATTACTTTGCTAAGTGGTACAAGTTTTAATACACTTTTCACGTTTCCTTACTGTTTATATTTAGTTAATGGGACATATTACACTTCTTGTCAGTAATCAGTTTATCGTACTCTGGAATCATATTTGAAATAGATTTCTTTAGAAATCTGAAAACTAACCTTAGTAGCTGCCTCATTTTCGAAGTTTTCTTTCTTGAAAAAATATTGTTCCCCACTGAGATTTTTGAATGATTTGTACACTTTAATTTGTTTTTCACTGGTGTCCAATTTGCTTAAGTCAGGGTTTTTCAAAATGGCGACGAAGATTGTACTCCTTCTCGATGGCTATTACTTCTCAGCAAACAAGGCACAATATTTTGTCTCTCCTGCAAATAAACAAGCATCTATTTGTCCACTCCAGATTAAATACTCTATGTTCTAGTTGATCTTCCATTTCTTTTTATCTCCTATTTCACAAAGTAACCCCCCAAAACTTTAATGTTAGAACCAAAAGAATCTCCACAGCAACTGCTCACATACAAATACTGAACTGAGTGTCAGACATTGGAGAGAGTGCCAGATACTCATGTAACTTGGAGGGTGACTGCACAGCAAGGGAAGGGAAGAAGCCCTTGCTTTGTTGCTGCTCATTACATAGCGGGAGTCAGATGTATTGGCATGTGGCTACACTTGCTTTGTCCTTGTTCAACAGCAACAACAATTGAAAACAGGTGGAAAGATAGACTGTAGCTCCTCTCAGAATACAGACAGACTGATGATGGTTGGTTGCTTCAGGTCACATGACAAACAGGACAGAGTGCGTAGGGGCAACCCGTATGCCAAGTTACATGACACACACAGTAGTGACTAGAGGAAGGCGGGGTAAGCGGGGCATGGACAAAGGACTCGTTACATCTTTACTTTCTTTTACATTCTCTACTTTTTTCTCATGTCCCCCAAAATCCTTTGGCGAGCCCAGGGGCTGTATGTTGTGCAGGCCTGCAGTAGAGGAGGGACACAGTGGAAATGGAAAGCAGAAGAGAAGAGGGGCTGGGGAAGGCTAGTGCTGAGGTGGCAAGGCTGCTCCATGGTGCATAGAGTAGAACAGAACTCAATTCAAATTCACTTCAGACACCTACTAGTTGTGTGGCCCTGTGCAAGCCATTTAACCTTTGGCAGCCTCAGTTTCTTCATCTGTAAAAAGAACTTCATAGTTAACACCTACCTCACATATTTGTTATGAAAATCAAATGACAACATATGTAAAGTACCTTGCAAATCTTACAATATATATAAGTTATTATTATAAGGAGCAGAAAGGTGGCACAATTGATAGAGTGCTGCACACGGAGTTAGAAAGACTTAATCCAAATCAGGCCTCAGACACTAGCTTTGCAACTCTGGGCAAGTCACTTAACCCTGTTTGCCTCAGTTTCCTCATCTGTAAAATGAGCCGGAGAAGGAAATGGCAAAACACTCCAGTATCTTTGCCAAAAAAAAAAACCCTAAATAGGGTCATGAAGAGTCAGACATGACTGAAATGACTGAACAACAAAATTATAAGGAGTTCATGCTCCTTAGTTTTGGTGAGTCCCACCTAATGTCCTCCAGACTTTGCCACTTGTCCTGACTCTAGGCTCTCCAAACCTCTCTTATTTTTAAATGGCCTACTTATGACACTAGGACCCTCAGTCCTTTCTCTCTGCCTTGCAGATGAACTATTAGAACGGAGCTCCTTGAGAGCAAGGACCATTGCTTTGGTTCTATCTGTACTCCCAGTACATATATAGTACAGTGTTTGGCACACAGCAAACACTTAAAACATGATTTTTCATTCATTCATTCAACTAGGGACTAAATAAACAATCTCCAAGTTTTCATAGTCCAAGACTGTAGAGGGGTCATCAAATTTGATTCAATTCATTCGTTCATTCAAAGAAATATCCTCTTGGTGCCTTTTTAATGTGTTTTTAATTAGATTCCATGTCTAAATAAACCACATTATTTTGTGCAGTACACATTTCTTTTTTTTTTCAATTTCTTTATTTATTTTTAGTTTACCACACATGGTTCTACATAGTTTTGAGTTCCAGATTTTCTCCCCTCCCTCCCCACTCCCTCCCCAAGACGGCATGGAATCTCATATAACTGTCATATATAACTTTGCATTGAATTAATTTATGCACTAGTCAAGTTGTGGAGAAGAATTTTGACCAATGGAATGAATCATGAGAAAGAAGAAACAGAACCAAAAAAAAAAAACCCAAAAACAAAAACAAAAGAGAAGCAAAAAAGGCGAACATGTAGTGCGCCTCGATCTGTATTCAAACTTCACAGTTCTTTCTCTGGATGAAGATAGCATTCTCCATCTTGAGTCCCCTGGAGTTGTCCTTGCCCCTTAGGTTGCTGAGAAGAGTGCAGTATGTCAGGGTTGGTCCTCACGGGATCCATATATCTGTGGCTGTGCACAACGTTCTCCTGGCTCTGCTCGGCTCACTCAGCATTATGTCGTGTAGGTTTTTCCAGGTTGTTACGAAGTCTGCATCATCCCCATTTCTTATGGCACAATAGTATTACATCACCTTCATATACCACAGCTTGTTCAGCCATTCCCCAATTGATGGGCATCCCTTTGATTTCCAATTCTTGGCTACCACAAAAAGAGCTGCTATAAATATCCTTGTACACATGGGTCCTTTTCCCGTTTGTGTGATTTCTTTGGGATACAACCCTAGAAGTGGTATTGCTGGGTCAAAGGGTATGAACATTTCTATAGCCCTTTGGGCATAGTTCCAAACTGCTCTCCAAAATGGCTGGATCAGCTCACAACTCCACCAGCAATGCAACAACGTTCCAATTTCCCCACATCCTTTCCAGCATTTATCATTTTCCTGTTTTGTTATTTTAGCCAATCTGACAGGAGAGATGTGGTATCTAAGAGTTGTTTCGATTTGCATTTCTCTAATCAGTAGTGATCCAGAGCAGCAGTACACATTTCTTGAGGCAGTTAGAGTTATACTGCAGATCCACCAGTCCTTTGTCCGTAGAAGGCCAGTCACTAGACTACAGTGGCCATAACATACCATAAGCCTTGGTTCTAATGCTCACTGTGTACACAGGGATGGAGAGTGCACAACTGAAGATTTTTTGTCATCTTTAAATGTGAACCCATTCAGAACTTTGTAAAGAACCTTTTCACTGGCCCAGTCAAGGAAGGAAACTTGGTTTCATTACTCACTCCCTAGAAGGTACCATAGTTGGGCAGGCCAGGGACGTCATTGCCATAGAAGTCTAATACTCAGTCCCCAGGGAATTCAGACTTGAGTGCCATTAAGAATCTTTGATCTATTTATTCTTGGGTTTTCCTCAGGACTTCAAAGAACATTGCTTGAGACACAGTAAAGTTGTTTTCCACTACCCCTTTGGGGGAGGGACACACTTACGATTGATGGTTTGGATCCTTTCAGGAATCTGTCCTGAGAACTCAGTCCATTTCTCCAGACAAGTTGGCAAGATTTATAGATGGAAATGATACAAACTTCAAAGTTCAAGATATGCCCCACTCAGCAAGCCGACCCCAGGGAGGCCTCAGCTGCTCCTCTGATGTTAACAGACACCTGGACAAACATAGTAGATGGATCATGATGCTTTATTCCTTGTTCATCTTTCTGGATCAAAGAATTGTCAGGGCTCTTCTCCCCATTTTCAGATTATAAAGCAGCTTTTGTGCTGTGACTCCGGGAAGAAAGTGGGTGTTACATTCAAAGCTTCTTAAAATTGGAGTTTTTCCCATGTAGCGTCATAGCCAGCCAACCCATCTGTCCTTGACTTCATTCTCCAAAAGGCTGGCCCTGAAGTGGTCTCATGCCCCCTTGGCCATAGCTCAGAGGCTGTCCACAAAGCTAAATCCACCTGCCACGGGAAATTCTCAATTGAGGGTCTGTGCTGGCATCACAAGCATCTCTAGTATAGTGTATTATTCACTTCCTTCATGAGAAAAATTCCCCCCACACCCCCTAACCCATTGCTTGTAGGATAAATTAGGTCTGGCTTCTAATCTTATCATTCAACTGAAACTTCCCTTTCTAAATTTACCCATAAACTTTCTCTTGACAAATCTAATGGCCTTTCTCTATCCTCATCTTTCATAGTCTCTCTGCAGCCTTTTCTCTTGGATACTCTTTTCTCTTCAGGTTTTCACTCTTTTCTGGTTCTCTTCCTACCTGTCAGATCACTCTAGGTTATGCTCATGCCTTTCAGACATGTCCCAAAGCTCTGTTATGGGCCTTCTTTTCTCTTTATTACATAACACTGGTGTCAGTTGTATTGGACTCTTCATGACCCCATTTGGGATTTTTTTGTGGCAAAGATACTGGACTGGTTTGCCATTTCCTTCTCTAGCTCACTTCACAGATGAGGAAACTGAGGCAAACAAGGTTACGTGATTGCCCAGGGTCTCATAGATAGTAATGTCTGAGGCTGGATTTGAATTTGGGTCCTCTTGACTCCAGGTCTATCCATTGTGTCTTCTAGCTGCCAATAATTGATATATAAAGATCCCTGTAAGCTGCATATGGACTTAGTTTAAAATGTAATATTGTCTGTGTTTTATTATATTTTTACTTATCTTGTTAAATATGTCCCGATTACATTTTAATCTGGTTCTACCACCCTCAGCCTTATGGAAGTCTGCTGTTTGACAACTCTGTTCTATGCTATCTTGATCTCATTAGGTCTCATGTTTTCAATTATCACCTTAATGCAGGTGATTCCCAGATCTACATATCTAGCCCTGATTTTCCTCCTGAGCCACAGTCTCTAACTGCCTCTTGGACATCCCAAAACGAAAGTCCTGTAGATATTTCAAACTCAGTGTATTCAAAACAGAACTCATTGTTTTTCCCTCAAACTCTTCCCCTTTCCAAATTTTCCTATTCCTGCTAAGATACATGCATTCTCAGTCATGGCCAAGTGGTTATTTGTTTTGTTTGACTATAAATATTTGTTATAAGTGATAACATCTATCTAGAGGGGGATAAAAAGGTGGGTTTGTAGACATTGATAGATATGAAAAAAGCATCAATAAAACCCTTAAAATTAATTTGCAAAAGAAAATAAAAAAGTATAGGAGGGGCCACAAAAAGCAATTTTGTTACTACCTTATTAAACTATGTGTATTTCTTTTTTTTAATGGTACACAACAAAAAAAAGATACTTTTATAATTCTCTTCCCTGCTCTTTTTTTCTTGAAATGTTTTTATTTGTTGAGGGTTATTAAGATTGGGAGGCAGCATGAGAGTTGTACTATAAGAAAAGCTAAAGGCCACAGAATTGACACTTTCAATTTTTGATGCTGGAGAAGACATTTGAGAGTCCCTTGACTGCAAGAAGGTCAAATCAGTCAATACTTAAAGAAATTAACTCAGACTATTCACTGGCAGGTCAAATACTGAAACTGAAGCTTAACTACTTTGACCACATAATGAGAAGATGGGATTCACCGGAAAGACTGAAGGCAAAAGGAAAAGAGCAGAGGACTAGATGGGGAGACAGTATTATGGAAACAGCTAACATGAACTTGGACAGATTTTGGGAGATAGTGGAGGATAGGAGAGCCTGGTGTTCTATTGTCACAGGGTCACAAAAAGTCAGACACAAGTGAATGAGTGAATAACAACATTAAAATCGTATTAAATTTTTTAAATGAGAAGTTTAAATTAGATGACCTCTAAGATCTCTTCTAGCTCTCAATTTATTATTACTTTCCCTAAAGATCTTTCTCCACTGGGAGTTTCCCCAATAGGGTATTTCTTCTGAAAAAAATTTCCCCCACTGCCCCAAAGAAAAATTCCCAGTATTTATAGTCATTCCTTGGGTCAGTGCATTGAAATTCTGGTTTATAAAGCACATATAGCATTCTAATACTGTTTTAGATAGATAATACATTTAGCCATCATCCAACATTAATGTCTTAGCCATAATTGGTTTACCAGATTGGCTTCAACAGAGTCCAGGACAATGGGACAGTGTGGTGATGTGGAAAGAGTGCCAGAGGCAGGCCTAGACAGCTATTTTACGGTGCCTTAGCTCTGCCATTAACTCAACAGCAATCATTTATTAAGCACCGACTGTAAGAAGAGACTATACCAGGCTCTGGAGGAAATGTAAAGATACAGCTCCTTCCCTTATGGTGTGCTTAAGCTAACAGGGCAATACAGCACATATACAAATGACTACAATATAAAATAGACAATGACATTTATCTGAGACATATAAATTGCTATCTGAACTAGCTGTATAGCTTAGTCAATGGCTGAATTCTACTCCTTTGAAACAAATGCAGTCTCTCTCTTCACTTAGTAGTACAAAAGCACTCCATTTTGGCTGGAGCATGCCCTATGAAGAGTAGTTCCTTGTTCAGTTGTGTCTGACTCTGACCCCATTTGGGGTTTTCTTGGCAAAGATACTGGAGTGATTTGCATTTCTTTCTCCAAATCATTTTACAAGTGAGGAAACTGAGGCAAACAGGATTAAGTGACTTGTCCAGGGTCACATACCTAGTAAGTGTCTGAGGCCAGATTTGAGCTCAGGGAGATGAGTTTTTCTGACTCCAGGCCTGGTACCCTATCCACTGCACCACCTAGCTGCCCCAAGAAGAGCAATGGGTATTATCACAATAAACAGAGATAGGCAGAAATGTGAAAAAGAACCTTTACTGATCATAATGAAATCAAAATTGTAATCAAAAAGGAAAATATAAACATAAGGCGCAGGCTTATGATGAAGTTGAAATAATGTAATTCTAAATAAAGTGAGACAAAGAAAAATCCCAGAAACAATAAGTCCTTATATTAAATAACATTATAACAAGAAAACATACAAAAATTCTCAGATGCAGTTAAAGCAGTTCTTAGCAGAAAAATTATTTCTATGCATATATCAACAAAATAGAGAAAGAAAAGTGTATTTAATTAGGCATATATTTACATAACTAGGAAAATATTAATAACTCTCCCACAAGCATGAAAGTAGATCAGACTTTTAAAAGTCAAAGAAGAGATGAAAAAATCTAAGACAAAATAGGTTATTAAGATGATACATGAAAACTAGAAAGTTTTTGAAAAGACCAATAAAATGGACAAACCATTAATTAGGTAATTTAATTTTTTTAGAGCTGTCAAGACCAAATTACTAAAAACCTTTGTCAGAAGTGCTTATACACAATTACATGCCAACACAACTGATTTTTTAAAAAAAAAAATATATCCAGAACAAAGAGAATCTAAACACTCTGATATCAGCAAGAGAAATTAAGGTAGTCATTATGAACTCTCCCCAAATTCCCTGAAATCGGAGAGATTTGTAGGTGAATATTAGACATTTAAAGAATAATCAACCTCTTTGCTATATAAATTGCTCATAAAATTAGAGAAATTCCTTTTCTAAGAGAAATGTGATCTTGATATGCACAGCAGGGAAAGATTAAAGTAGAGAATGAAACCATAGACCAGTATCATTAAGAGATTTTTTGATTCGAATGTGTGATTTCATCAATGCAGGAAACTCCTTATATGGAAACATCTTCCAACAGTATAAATTGCCAACTTGTCTATAAATTACGAGCTCAGAGAGTTTCCAGGGAGCCAAGAGGTTAAATAACTCACCCAGAATAACACAGCTAGAATGTTTCAGAGCCAACATTTAAACTTTGCTATTCCTGATTGCAAAATTGTCTCTCTATATTACTCTGTCTCTCATCACTAATGAATATTGATGCAAAAAATAATTAAATGAAACATTAGAAAAGTGGCTATATTATTCAATAAATTTAATAATATTCAAATTCAATAAATATATTCAAATATATTTGAATAAATTAAATTCAAATATTTACAAACATATTATACATGCTTATAAATTCATTCTTTCATTTATTTATGGATATGGACCAGGAATGCATGAATGGTTTAGTATTAAAAAAAATTACTGGAGGCCTAGACCTATAATTTCATCCATACAGAGAACTTCCAGTATGGGAGTTTCCCCTTTGGAGAACTTGACTATAGCTTATAGTTATATAGAGGTGCCTGAGCACTGAATAGCTAAGTTACTCGTGCATGGTCACAGAGCTAGTGTGGGCCAGGAATGGAATTTGAGCCCAGGTCTTCCCAACTCCACGATTAGCCCTCTATTCAATATGCTATATCACTTCTCAGAAAGATCGCGTTTTATGGGAAATCTACAAAACAATGTTATTTTAATTACAAAAATAAATTCCATCACAAATTGATTTTATCAATAGACACAGAAAAAGGCCTAGATAAAATGCACCATTCATTCATGTAAAATACTAAAAATCACAGGAGTAAAAGTACTTTTATTTAATATGATGAAAAGCATCTATCTAAAACCAAGATGCAACATTATTTGTAATGGGAAAAAAATGCTACCTGTACCAATAAGATATGAAAATAAATTGAGAGAATGAATATAGGCAAAGAGAAGGCTAATTATCTTATCTGATTTTATGATATTTAAGCAAATGCTTAAACAACTTCGGAAACTAAAAGAAAATACTTAACGAAAGTAATAATTTCAGTAAAATAACAAAATACAAAAGAAACCTACAAAAATTATCACATTGTCTACATTTTACTAAGAAAACTTGGGAGGAAAAAATAGAAGAGAAATGACACTCAAAATAGCCTTGAAATGCACAAAATAGTTGGTGATTGAGCTATGAAGACACACAATATTTGTGTAACTAAAACTACAAAATATTCTTTACAGAAATAAAGGAAGTATAGAAGAATTGGGGAGAAGCAGTCAATGTTCATGAACAGGCCACACTAAGACTTTTTTAAATTATGATATTACCTAAATTAGTTGCGAGGTTTCATTCTATGCCAATCGAACTAGCAAGGGGTTGCTTTGTAGAAGTAGAAAAAATGATAAAAAAAATAAATAAATCAGCTGGAGGAACAAAAGAGAAATTCTCTGCAGAAGCAATGAAAAAGACAGGAATGAAAGCTATCTTGGAGTCCTAGATCTCAAACTATATTGTAAAATAATAATCAAGAAAATTACTTGGTACAGGTTACAGAATAGAAAAGTAGGACAGATTAAGTAAGCCAGACCCAGATGCAATCAAGCATAGCAGCCCAATGTTTAAGAAAAACCAAGAGCAGAAACCACTGGAGTAACAAATGTATTTGACAAAAACTGCTGGGAAAATTAGACAACAGTTTGGCAGAAATTAGAGTTAGGACAGCATCTTAAAACCCCAGTAAATTTCAAATGGAAACATCATCTAAATATAAGTCTTCATGAGAGAGACAGAGAGAGAGAGACAGAGAGACAGAAGGAGAAACAGAGAGAGAGAGAGAGACAGAGAGAGAGAAACAGAGAGACAGAGAGAGAGAGAGAAACAGAGAGAGGGACAGAGACAGAGGGACAAAGACAGAGACAGAAACAGAGAGAGACTGAGAGAGAAACTGAGAGAGACAGAGAGAGGGACAGAAGGGGGGGGGGAGAGAGAGAGGGTAGAGATTGAGAGAGGGAGTAAAAGGAAGTGCCTTTGCTATCTTTGGCTAGCAGAAGAATTCTTAACCAAAGGACAAAGGCAGTAAAAGATGAGAAGAAATATCAAGAATAAAAAATTTTAAAGCTTTCATGTAAACAAAATCAATTTAACTAAGATGAAAAGAGCAGCAGGTGGGGGTGGGAAATCTTTGTATTAAATGCTCATAAAAAACTAATATCTAAGATATATAGGGATTTGACCAAATGAAAAATTAGACCAAGTGCCATTCCTCAATAGGTAGGTGGTCAAAGGATATGAACAAATCATTTTCAGGAGAGGAAATGCAAATGATCAACAATCATTTTAAATGCTTTCAATCACTAACAACAAATGCAATGTAAATTAAAACAACTCTGAGGTTTCACCCGACACCTCCCAAATTGGTGCAATAAAAACAGGAAACTATCAGTGCTTGAGGGGCTCTGGCTGAGAAGACAAGCACATTAAAGAACTGTTGGTTGAACTGGGAATCAAGCCTACCCTTCTGGAAAAGAATTTGGCATTGTGCAAGAAAAGTCATAGAACTGTTATATCCTTTGACCCAGAAATTCGACTACTGGTCACATGCCCCTAGGGTTGGTAAATGACAGAAAGTAAGATCTCCTATATAACAACATATTCATGGCACATTCTTTGTTGTAGCAAAAACCTAAAGGGGAAAAAGTGAATGTTTCACCTTAAATTCATCCAATTAGACAAGATGATAAAAAAGTGAAAATAGTCCATTGTTAGAGGGATTCCTGTGCTTAGCACACAATAGGTGCTTAATAAATATTTATTGACAGATTCCACATAGTCGGTCTTGCTAACATACTGCTGGTAGAGCTTTCATCCTTCAAAAGATAGAGCGACTAACTAGAAGAAATTCTCTTTCAAGAGAGACAATATGGTAGAATGTTTAAGGCACAGTACTTGGAGTCAGTAAGACTTGGGTTCACATCCCCACATTCCATCTCAGAAACTTACCAATTGTGTGACCATGGCCTCTCTGTGCCCTGGTTTCTAACTCTGTAAAATGAGGGGGTTGAACTCAATGGAAGATCTAAATAGGTCTAATAGATTTAAATCTATGATCTGACAAATAAAGAGATAATAGCCCCTCTGTATTTTAGGTGCCACCATTTGGGAAGGTATTATACAAATTGGGATGGTAAAGAGCCTTAAGTCTGTCATTTGAAGATAGCTTGAAGAAAGTGGGGCTGATTAGCCTGGAAAAGAGACGCTTCCAGTGGGATGTGTTACCTTTGTTCAAGTAGTGGAAGGTCTATTACAAGGAGGAGGAATTCGACTTGTCCTAGTTGGCCCCAGAGAGCAGAAATAAGAGCAATGGGTGGATGTCGTAAAGAGGTAAATTGAGGCTTAGGGTCAGGAAAAACTTCTTAATAATCAGAGTTGTCCAAAAATGGAATGTATTCTTCTGGGAGATGGTGGGGTTCCCCCTCCTTGAAAGTCTCCAAGAAGAGTGCTGACCACTCATCAGTTATGTTGTAGTGGGAATTCCTTTGTGAGATTAGGTTGGACTAGATGGCTGCCAATGGCCCAACTCCAAAATTCTATGATTCTTTAAGCTATGGCTTGATCCAACACATCTGGAAAGAAATTTGTAATTATGTGGGAAAAGTCATTAAACTGTTCAAACCCCTTGACTCAGCAACCCTACCCTCCAGTGTGTACCTTGCCTGAGTCAGTCAGTCAATCAACAAACATTTATTAACTGTTTACTATGTGCTGCAAACAGTGCTAAATGCTGGGGATAGCAATGTAAGAAAAATAAATACTCCCTGCCCTCAAGGAGCTTACTTTCTAATGGAGGAAGACAACACACAAAAGCAGAGATGAAAAGGAAGAAGGGGATGACAAGTAGAGGAATGTTCAGGGTGAGAATGCAGATGAGGTTGCTGCTAAAGTCCAGAAATCATAAGCAGAACCCAAAAGACAAAAACAATGGTCTTATCCCCACTTTTTGTGATAGCAAAAAAAAATGGAAACAGTTGTTCCCAGCAAGTGTGGAAAGGTTGAACAAAGTAAGGTATATGGATAAAATGGAATGTTATCGTGCACAAGAAATGACAAGTAATGAAGAATATAGAGAGAGATGGAAAGACTTGTATAAATTTATTCAGAATGAATTCAACAGAAGTAGGAAAACAATATTGTTAATGTTGTTGAGTCATTTCAGTCATGTCTGACTCTCTGTGACCCTATTTTGGGTTTTCTTGGCAAAAATACTTGAGCGCTTTGCCATTTCCTTCTCCAGATCATTTTATGAATGAGGAAACTGAGGCAAACAGGGTTAAGTGACTTGCCCAGAGACACAC
The DNA here is from genome assembly GCF_011100635.1 of Trichosurus vulpecula. Classification (NCBI taxonomy): domain Eukaryota; kingdom Metazoa; phylum Chordata; class Mammalia; order Diprotodontia; family Phalangeridae; genus Trichosurus; species Trichosurus vulpecula. The sequence goes on along the minus strand of NC_050573.1, from coordinate 401,048,893 downwards.
AGCTAGTCTCTGAAGCTGAATTTGAACTCAGGTCCTCCTGACTCCAGGGCCTGGGCTCTATCTACTGTGCCACCTAGCTGCCCTAGGAGAACAATATACACAATGGCTATCATAATATAAATGAAAATGAAACACAAATATTACTAAATCTGGGATAAATATCACAAGTGTTGAATCCACAGTTCAGCTGACTACAAATGCCTGATGTGGCAGACACCAATATGCCCATTTGTACTAGTGGTCAGTTTTGCCTAATCATTTTTCTCTGTTACATGATAGGGATTAGAACCAGGGAGGAAGGAGCATGTAAAAAAAGATTGTGATTTAAAAAAAAACCCCTAGAGATATTAATAAACATTTTTAAAAGAAACAAAGTGAGAGACAATTGATTGGAGCAAGGCTGAGAAAATTGTGAGATGGGAATGCAATGTAATATTATCATGTGATTAAAAAAAAACAAATATGAGAAATTCAGAGAAACATGAGAAGACTTGTATGGATTGACTCATATGGAAGTAGAACCTAGGGAATAATATAAACAGTAACTGCAATAATCTAAATGAACCCAACATTAAAAGGCAAGATAGTTAAATGTAAATCTTAGTTCCAGAAAACTGAGAATGAAATGTATATTCTTCCTCTCAAAGAGGTGGTAGACTACAGACACAGAATGTTGCATATGTTATCAAACATTTTATCTGTTTTCTCAGACAGTTTTGCTTCACTGGGTTTTTTGTTTGTTTGTTTACGGAGGAGGATTTAATGGGTGGGACAACTACACTCAGAAATACTTGTGAGGTTAAAAAAAATAAACAAAAATTCCCAAAGCCATCAATGTTTTCAATCTGAAAAAATAAAGAATTTTTCTTCTTAAAGACTAAGCAGGTGAGGATGTAGCAGAAGTATTTTGTTCAGAATTCTTTCTCCAAAGTTTCCCTATATTTATAGTTAACAGAAATAAGCAAGTGACATCAGGAGGCCAAGAGTGCGTAGCTAGGCCCTTCTAGACCCAGTGGGAATGGTGATTCCCTTTGAATCTGAATTGCTCTTGTTCCATCAGCAAGGGAGAGTTCAGCATCCATTCAGGAGGGCGGCATTGAGCTCTATTTGTTTTCAATGATTCATTTATTTCAGTGGGGGGTTGGAGTTTTTAAGGGGTTTTCTTTTTTTACAAGTTCTTTTTTTAAAGGTCATAAAGAGCTTTAAGATGCCACGCATGAAAAGCTCTGGATAAATGCAGCTTGTACTGGATTGTAAAATACTGTATTGTAGGGAGCTCAGTTCCTCAGATGAGACTGGAATTGGTAATTTCCTTGACCAATGGCCGAGTGGAATGCCAACACACTGCAAATTGGAAACAGCGACGGTTGCTCCCAAGGGACCTGTGTGGCCTGCAGTTTTAAACGAGGGCCCTGGGAATGTGTACAGAGGCAGACCAGACATCTTTATGAGAAATTACATGTTTGATCCTGATTGAATTTTCCTGACTTTTGCATTAAGGTGAAATTACATCATTTTTATGGAGAAACAACTCCCTCCCACCCCTATAAAGTGGCACTTTGGGGGCCAGGGCCACTGTTTTCCTGGCTGGCTGTGCCAGTAAATCACATAAAGTACTTTTCCCTGAGAGCAAGAGCTCTGAATTCTCTGGATACCCTCCTCCCCTACCCCAGGCTGTGTGTGACCCTCCACGTATGTAAGAACTCAGAATAAGAGCTCACATTTATGTAGTTCTCACCAGCTTAAGAAGCCCTTTCCTCAAAGCAGCCCTGGAGCTGACCGGTACGAGCATTATTATTTCCAGTTTATAGATTAGGAAATAGATTTAATGAAGTTAAGTAATATGCCCAAGGTTACACAGGGAGTGGGGAGCAATTCGAATTGAGGCCATCCAACTCCAAATCCTACACTTGTTGCTCATCCTTCATACTAGAAGAGGACCAATGGCATCGTGATGTTGGGGTTAAGTCCAATATGAGCTCAGGAGGCCCTACCACAGGTCAGGCACAAATGGTCCCTTTGAACATTTGAGATGGAGATGTCTCTAGATTTGGCATCTCATGTTTCTTTTGTGCTACTGCAATTCTGCTTTGCTCTTGGAGCACAGCACCTTCTCTGATATGGGGACACCTTGATGGGTGGTCCTGTGCCAGCGTCATCCATGTCTCACAATTGCTACACTACATTGCTTTGGGATTGAGTGAATGTTTTTGTCTTCAGTCTATCAGTTCACCTAGGACAGGGGTGGAGAACCTGCAACCTCGAGGCCACATGTGGCCCTTTAGGTCCTCAAGTGGGGCCCTCTGACTGAATCCAAATCCCCTTAATAAAAGTATTTGTTCTGTGAAGTTTGGACTTAGTCAAAAGGCTGAACCCAAGGACTTAGGAGGCTACATGTGGCCTCAAGGCTGTAGGTTCCCCACCCCTGATGTAGGATATCTCTCTTGCCACTGTATGACCCCTCTCTAGCTTTTTTCCATGCAGGGTCTCTCTAAACATATTAGGCTGGTCAGTCAACAAGCATTTATTAAGCATTGTAAGGTTAATGGGGAATAAGATCTTCCCCGCCCATCAATAGGCCTTACATGGAGCCCATCAAGGGAAGCTTGCTTGATTGTAGGAAGGCTTACTCACCTTTTGTTAATTTCTAATTAGGCATTGAAACTATTAGCTGAAAAAGTATATATTCTGAGAGGTGAGCTTTTGCTTTGGGGGCTTGCTTATGAGAAAGATGTCATGATTCCCTGGTCGAATGGTCATATGTTCAGAGCTCTCCAACTCCTCAAAGGTAAAGGCTCTCTCAATTCAGTGGTGGATATAAAGTGTATATATATATATAATATATATACATATTTTATATATATACATATATATAAAATATGTATATATATATATATGTGTGCGTATGTATATGTACATATATGTGTGTGTGTATTATATATATATGTATATATATATATATATATGTAGATAGATAGATAGATAGATAGCAGTTTTGCTTTGATTCAGGCGGTAGAGTCCTGTCCGTTCATCTTTATTTCTCTACTCTGTATTTTTTCTGTTTAATTAAAGAAGAATGTTGACCCCTGAAACAGCTATCTTTCTTTAGTAAAGCAGATAAAAGAAGCTGCACTAGCAGCCATCCTGGGTATGCCAGTGTGGTTGCCATTACAAGCACTTACTATATAGAGCTCTAACCCTACAGTCAGGAGGACCTGAGTTCAAATCTTCCCTCAGACACTAACTGTGCGACCCCAGGCAAGCCACTTAACCCTGGTTGCCTCAGTTTTCTCATCTGTAAAATGAGCTGGAGAAGGAAATGGCAAACCACTCCAAGATTCTTGCCAGGAAAACACAAAATGGATTCACAAAGAGTCAGGCAGGACTGAAACATGGCTGAATAACAACAAAAATGTGTCAGTTAAGCCCTGGGGATACCATGAAGGGCAAAACCACTTTCTTTAATCTCAAGAACTTCAAATTTGAATATGGGTGAGGTGAGGTGGGGGGGCGGGGATAAATATATAAAGTGAAAATAGAAGACACAGGGCTGCGGGTAGGAGACTAGAAGAAGTCTCTTTCCGAAGGTGGTATGTGAGCTGAGTTTTAAAGGAATCCAGGTAATAAAGGCATCAGAGATGAGAAGGAAGAGCTCTCCAGATATGGAGGACAGTGAGTAAAAAGGTCAAATGCAATGTCTTTTGGGAGGGACTGCCAGAAAGCCAGTATCACAGAACCATAGAGAATTTGGAGGGGAGTAAAGGGTAAGAAAACTCAAAAGGTATGAAGTTGTAAAGGGCTTTAAATGTCAAACAGAGGAATTTATATTTGATCCCAGAGATAAGAGAGAGAGACACTCAGTTTATCAAGTGACATGGTCAAACCTGCTCTTTAGGAAAATCACTTTGGCAGCTAACTGGAGAGAATGAATTGGAATGGGGAGACACTTGAGCCTGGGAGACCAATTAGGGGCTGGTGGAGTAGTCCAGGCATGAAGCCATGTGATCCTGCACCAGCATGGCAGTTATGTGAATAGAGAGAGTCAGAAAGGTAGGGCTTCTCCCTGTCCTCCATACATACACATTCCTTCTTTGTTGTCCCATTTTCCTTGTGATCATGCTGTTTCCCCTACCTTGAATTCCTCCCTTCTGCCTACCCTAAATCCTACCCATCCTCAAAGACCGATGCCTCTTTCCATGTCCTCTACTTGACTTTTTTCTAATTATCTCCCTCTCCCTTCTACTGGGCTTCAATTCAGCACACACTTTAGAATTTACTTTTCTCCCCTCAGTTTCTCTTTTGTGAATTTTGAGACACCAAATAAATTGTAAGTACCTTGGAATCAGGGAATTCCTCTTCTACTTAGTTTGTATCCTTCATATATTCTCAGACACTCACTAGCTGTGTGACCCCAGAAAAGTCACTTAACCTTGTTTGCCTCAGTTTCCTCATCTGTAAAATGAGCTGGAGAAGGAAATGGCAAACGACTCCAGTATCTTTGCCAAGAAAACCTTAAGTGGGGTCACACAGAGTCAGACACAACTGAAAAACGAATGAACAACAAAGATCAAAGTATCTATCATCATGCTGAGCCCTTGTTAAGGTTCAATAAATGCACGGTTCATTCATTCAGCAAAAATTCATTCAACAAATTCATTCAATAGGCAAGCACTTATTCAACAAATTTTTCATTCATTCATTCATTTAACTAATACTAGACAATTCATAGGCATATTTGGACAATCCAGATCAATCTGGGTATGTAAGGTTGTACAGTAGTTTATTTATAACCTTCTTATACCCTGGATGGGGGTGGGGGTGGTGATGGTATCTAGTTTGCCATCCCTGAAACCATTGCTCCACATGGACAGCAAAAGCAAGTGAAAGACACACCTGGATTAATCCTTTTTCAAAACCGTTCCCAAGCCCTCTCTTTAGTCAGTAGTCTGTTATAGCTTTCCACTAGCACCATCAGGGACTCAAATTTAAATTCTGGGCCCCCAAGAAAAAGCTTCAAAACGGTTTCCTTGCTCTCCAGATCAGCACTTCTCTGAGGAGAGAGGGGCCTCCTCTTATGCAGCTGACCTATGGCTTGGCAAATTCAAGGGCTTCTAGGGCAATTCAGGCCCACAGCTACCACATTTCCTTTCTGCTCATCCTGGCTCCTTGGACACTTTGGGAGTTTCTTGGCCTGAGACTTTTCAGTGCTTTCTTTCTATGGACAAAAATAAGGATTTTTTAATTCCTTGATTTTAGAAAGAGCAAAAGGGTTCATATTAAGAAAATGTTATTACTGCTTGGGTCATTGTTATTGAAGTCCATTGTGACATTTTGCACTTGCTTGGAAAAGCTCTTTTTACCCACCCCGCCCACCTTCCTCAACCCTCAGCCTCCCCTCATTTGTGCTGGCCTTTTGTATGATTCCTTTGGTTTTTCCAATTCTCAGATGGGCCCACATTTTAAATAACATTCCTTCTTGAATTTATGCATTCATTTCCTCAGCTTCTGTGCTTGGTTGGTTTCCAGCTCCCGTCCTTTTTTTGACTAATGCTTTTTGCTCCCCCTTTCTTTGTTGACATGCCAATATCCTGCCCCTTCCTGCCTTCACCCTTCATTCCCTCGGGCCTGATACACACTCCCCGTATGAGTGGGGGAAACAAGCTGCTATTTGGGCATATAATACATCTTCATAAACCCAGGGGGAGACTTGCAACAGCCCCCTCTACCGACAATGTGTTTTTAATAGGCAATACACAAAGCCACTTTTCTCTACAGGTTGTGTGATTTGACTCAACCCCAAAATATCTCCCTCACTGACTTGTGCCTGAAATTTTACCATCATGGCTTCTTTTCTTTATGCTGAGGGCGTTGTCTATTATTTTGTCGTTCAGTTGTTTTTCCATCACTTCTGACTCTTGATGATCCCATCTGGGGTTTTCTTGGAGAAGATACTAGAGTGGTTTGCCATTTTCCTCTTCAGCTCCTTTTACAGATGAGGAAACTGAGGCAACCAGGGTTAAGTGACTTGCCCAAGGTGAGGTAGCTAGTGTCTAAGGTCAAATTTGAGCTCAGGAAGATGAATCTATGTATTTTCATCTTTCATCTACTTTTTTTTCCAGTGCAGATGGCTAGGCCAATTTCATCCTAATTGGTATTCCCCTGAGGAGGTTTTATAGTATAAAGGCTGGCTCAATGAGTCCAAAAGTATCTGGGAATGGAGCATTTGAACAATCTCATCATCAACAAGGAATATTTTTTTCTTTTGTTTGAACTTTTTGGAGGACTTTTTTTGTGACACTAGGGAGCACCACAGGTGAACCCTTATCTCCCCAGCTAATCCAGGGCTTAGCATGGTGCCTGGCACATAAGAGACACTAATAAATGGTTATTGATTGATTGATTAACACTTCACTTAATATCAGTACTCAACAGATCTTGAACCAAGTTTTCTGCATAACACCTTTCACTGATACCTCCCATTTAAAATAGAACTATTGAAGGAAGGGGTAATTCATTAAGCTGTCAGCTATCAAAACACTACTGAAAAGTATTTCGTCAAATTGCTTCCAAAGAGCATCTATGGAGCTGAAAGAGCTGAGAGCAAGTCTGATACAAGAAGGTGAGAGGAGTAGCTCCTCAGCACTGGGCATTGCTATGGAATGGGATGCTGCAGTGGGGAACTCTGAGAATGTGGGGAGGGGAGAAGGCAACACAGTGAGGGGAAAGAAAGGGAGGAAAAGGTGGTAAGAAGATGCACAACTGCCCATGTTACAATTTTCCTAGGAATAATGTGTGAAGTATAGGAAAAAAAGTCCTACCTAAGGTGGGGAAGAGAGTGCTAATAGGTTACCCTATTAGATAAATTTCTATTCCAGGCACTACTCTGCTGGGGAATAGTTCTAGTGGAGAGGAGAATACTTGTGGAAAGAAAATAGAGAGACTCAGAGGAGCCTGTCTTCTCTTCATAACCTGGAAGAGACATAAGTCAGTGGTGAATTTTTTAGTTCCTACGTTTCTGTAGGCAGCCATTTTTCTCAGAGGGTACACTTTTATAGAATAGATTCAGATTTTTGGAAATGTAGTCCAAACTCTCCTTTTTACTTGTGTATGTACATATACATATATATATATATTATATATATATATATATACCTACATTTATACACACACATATATGTGTGTGTATATGTATATGTATGTGTATGTGTATACATATATAAGTCTCTGGATATGATAAAGAGCTGAAGGGATAACATGAGGGAAAATGGGAATTCAATATGCACAGAAAAACCCTTACTTCAATTGACTCCTGCCACAGAGGCAACAGGAAGTGAGACATAGTCATATGAGAGGGCTGAGTTCTTGGACAAAGTCACCACACAATATATAAATCAAAATCTATGTTAGGGAAAAATCTGGCATATGGCAAAATGCAAAGGCTTTAAATGAGCAAGGAGAAAAAATATAACAGAGACAATTAGACAAGTTGAAGTTTGGTCTTAATTAAAAACACAGTTAGCCTTCAATTTGAGTGATTACATAGAAAAAGGTGGCAGTGAAGTGTTTGACCTGAGCAATAACATTTTTTTTAAATGTGGAGAAGTATGGTCTTTTATGCAAAATGGAGCTCGAGAGTGTCTACCCAGGGAGCCTCTTGGCCACTGGAGCTACCAATGTTAGAGGTTTGTTGGAGCCATAACTAGGGTGGGGTATCCATAACTTTGTCCCAGGACATTGAAATTATAGGGTATTAATAGCACTTGTAATTCTTCATCAGAAACCACTGAACTTAACATCTAGTTAGCACAGATAATTAATTAAAATAGGAAGTTTTCCACTTGTGTCCTTCCTTGCCTTGATCTCATCATGCTCCCCCACTATCCCCAACTGTGGCCTCTTAGTCTTCCTAGTCCAAGATCTCTCCCACCAATATTCCCCAACCATGTATTGAAAGTATGGTTTATGCTACTTGTCCCTGTGTTGAGCCCACAAATTTCTGAGTGTGGCTCTGCCTTCACCTACTCTGCTCCCCTTGTAGCTTCTACAGCCTTTTATTTTAGCTCTGGAGATCCTGCTACCAGGGCAAGAGGAGGGAGGGATTCATCACTCCCAACTCCTTCATTAAAAGAGCTTTTATAACCTAGTAACCAAAGGACCATTTATAATATTGTTCCTTTGGGGAAATACCTTTCAAGCTCATGGAGTAATAAATGGAACTGGAAGGAGCCTTAGAAATTAGCCAACCCAACCCCCTCCTTTTACATGTGAGGAAACTAGACTGTCAGGGAAATGAAGAGACTTGCCTGGGTCAAATAGAATTAGTTAATGGCAAAACTGGGATTCAGCTCCAGGTCCCTTGACTACTAGTCCAGTATTCCTTGCACTATTCCATTTCCAAAACATCCAATTTTCAAAAGAATACAATCTATTTTCACACTAGTCACTGACAATAGTTCTATTTTTTAATCCTCAGATACACTTTTCATTTTTATTCACAGAGGATTTTATAATTTGATCTCTAGCTTCTATGGATTCTACTTTCTGCTTCTGTGGGAGGGTGTGAGAGAAGGAGGGAGAGAAGAGAGAACAGCCTGAGATGAAAAAGGCAGGATTAGGAAATCACATGGGTGACTTGGAGGGTTCGGGTCTAAGGAAGTAGGTTAGATGTTGTATTTGAGGAGGAAACATTTGGCAATATTGGGGAGAAACTGAAGGAAAATGATTTACAGGCCCAGATATTGGTTCAGATTCTATTTCTTAATTGAAAAAGAAGCAGGATCAAAGGTCATTAAGGAGGATATAAAAACATTAAAGAGAATCAAGGAGTATTATGGAATAGAACCTGAAATGAAGACTCAAGAAGGAAAAGGAAAAGGTAATCAGTAAGGCAAGATAAGTAAGAAAAGGTAAATTGGACAATTAGAGGCTACATCAAATGAATAGAATGTATTGGTGGCTGGGGAAAATTGGTAAGAGACATGGGAGACTGGCATAAGGCTGAAGGAGAGGTGGGTGTGAGTAGGGAGCTGTTGAAACTGTGGAAAGTTGAGAGAGGTTGTCAAACTATTAAGAGGTGATAATAGGCTGTAAAAGTTTTAACCAAGTGGTTAGGGTTAAGGTGTAAACACCTGCAAATAGTTTAAAAAAAGGCTGTACGGAGAGTAGGAGAAACTGTACGATGACTTACATTGAGTGTGCAATGTTTCTATTTCTGCCACAGCCAAGGAATACAGACTGCATCACAAATGCGGGCTGATCTCCCTTCTGAAGGAGGTGAAGCGGCTCTCCATACTCCATGTTGTCAGGGAGAATGAAGGGTTCCAAGAAAAAACACAAATAAAGGTTCAAAGTAGGAAAAAAAAGATCTATGGCAGAAGCAGGGAAACATGGCCCTTGTCAGAATGTAGGAGGAAGGAAGAGTGTCACATGGAAGAGAAGGGGAAGAAAAAAGTCAGCTCTATAATAATAAAGACAGATTTGAGATTCTTCTTGAAGAAAAGGGACCTTGTGCTCTGACCTTGTGCATGTCCTCCAAAGAATTATATAGCAGCTGCCAAGGGAGAGATCATCCAGCATTGGCCAAAGGAAGAAGTAAAAAGGATTATTTCTTGGTCATTCATGATTAATGAGATCTCAGTATTAATTAATTAATTTGTTGACATGATAACAATTCCCAGGGCATAGCCAAGACATAACAGAGAATATCTGAAATTTTACCTAAAAAGATTGCAACTATTCCTTTCTTGTTATTCACAAACAACACAGGAGCCAAAAAAGTAATTCATTCAGCCAGTCAATGAGCATTTATTAAGTTCCTACTACGTACCAGGTACTGTGCTAAGCACTGGGTGGGGGTGGGTGGGAACAAATATTTGTTGTTGGCCATTTCAGTCATGTTCTACTGTTCATGACCCCATTTGGGGTTTTCTTGGTAAAAATACTAGAGTGGTTTCCCATTTCCTTCTCCAGCTCATTTAGCAGATGAGGAAATTGGAGCAAACAGGATTAAGTGACTTGCCCAGGGTCACACAGCTAGTATCTGAGGCTGAATTTGAACTTAGCTCTTCCTGACTCGAGGCCCAGCACTCTTCTCATGGCACCAAAAGCAAAAACAGTCTCTGCTTAGGAGTTCACAGTCTAATGGGAGAGAACATGAAAAACTACTATCTACAAGTAAGATATATGCAGAATAAATTTCCCACAGTTATGAAGTCTTAGGCAAGAAACCAAAGAACGGAGGAGTTGCAAGTTGTGTATTCCTCACTGTTGTCAATTGAAGGCAAATAATGCAGACTAGAACATTTTATTTGGAAAATAAACAGCTGTCTAAGAATGTGATGATTGAGAATGGTATTTGGATTTTTGAACCAAGGTTTACAATATGAGGCTGACAGATTGCTGGCCAAATATGGAGTACACCTAACAAAAGCTGGAAGAACGTATTTTCCAGGTGTCTTACTAATGTAATTAAAAGGACTAAAAAGAATGAGGGAGGTGGGAGAAGACTGCCTATGTATATCCCCCAAAGATACAACAAAGAGTAACTTCAAAAGAGAAGGAAGAATAGGAGTTGATATGTCTACAAGTTCCCAGGAGAAAACTATATAAGAAAGGAGCTAGTAGTAAAACATATGGTCTTCATATGGGAATGAAGAAAACTTAATTAACAAAGATGAGTGCACAAAAAAAGAAAATCCAACCTTATGTTATAAGTATCACTGAAACTTAGAGAGATGAAACTCATGCCTGGACTCTGGCTCTGAATGGGTCTATCTTATTCTAAAGAAATATGATAGGTTAAAAAAGGTGGGGTGGGTTGGAGTAGCATTGTATATTAAGATATACTGTTATGAGAAAATCCAGAAACCAGAGGGGCAAATCATAATGGAGAATATTTGGATGAAAGTCAATGGAAGGAGAAGTCAAAGTTATTTGGTTGCCGGAGTAGTCTATAGACCACCTTGACAGAAAGAAGGAATAGATGAGGAGCTTAATAAATAGCTAACAAGCCTAGCACTGAGGTATAATATAGTACTGGTGGGGGAACCTCATTTTATCCAGATATCTGCTAGAACTCCTTCATTTCAAAAGTACAGCAGCTAATAGCTTCTTTACTTGCTTTATTATAAACTTCATCCTTGAAAGAATGGAGGACGCAATAAAGGAAAATTCTATTCAAGATCTAATTCTTGCTACCAGGAACAAACCGATTGCTGGGGTTGAATTAATAAGAACCTTGTGGGTAAGTGACCACTGCCTCTTTGATGGATGAGATTGTAAAAATATTGTAGTGTGCCAGGAAACTGACAATCCTAGATCTCCCACAAAAAAAACTCCTTCTGGGCTTAGAAATATACCACTTGGAAAAGAAATGAAAATAATCACTGCTGGATTTCCCAACCCAATCAAGAATCCACAGAGGTACACCTGGGGTTCTGTTGAGATCCTGGGATAGACAAGTGGGGTAAGTCAAAGGCAGATCACAGGGGGCAAAACTCAGGCAGCCCCTGGATTCTTCTGGTTGATCCAGAATTCCCTGCCTTAACTCCATACTGAGCAATGCCTGAGTCTACCCTGAGCCAGCCCCAAAACCCATCCTTGCAGAAGCCCATCAGAAAGTATACCTTCAGGAGTATTCTGTCTGTCCAAGACATGTCCAGCTATGGGAGGAAAACCCCAGTCAAAATGCATCCTGAACAGTCCCTGAAGTTTCTTGTGGCAGGAGCCTAGTACAATAGTGGTCCCTGAGTCCAGCAGCAGGGCAGAAGGACCCTCGGCAGAGCTTATAGCTGAGGAAAGTTCCAGAGTCCTATGACAAGAAAGAGTTTCTAGCTAGAGCGCTGGAGCAGCCACCGAGATCCTTGAAGGAAGGACCTAGTCTGGCCAACTCTACTCAGGACCACACAGGCCTGCCCATGCCATTCTCTTTTGTAATCTGTCATAACATTTCCTCCACTCTAGATTTTGAAGTATATGAGATGAGCAAATGAAGGAAAGTGCTGAATACCATGAGGAAATATTTTGTTTGAGATATGCGAACGAGGTAAATAGCTAAAAAACATAATTACTCCACAAAAAGTCCAAGGAAAGCCTCAAAATAAAAAAAAAATCCTGGTCACAGGGACTTCAGAAGAGCCTAGAAGAAATGAAACAAGAGATACAGCATGGAAAAACTAGAGAGAAAAGAATGGCAAGGAAAATGGACACCTCAAAATAGATGGCAGAAAACCTCACTCAAGAACTGAATGACCTGAAAATTAGAATAAGCCAACAGAAAATAACCCAGTAAAACAGTGAGAATTATTCAAATAAAACCAAATGATAGGAAAAAAAGAAGAAAATGTAAGAAGGGTAATAGGGAAAGAACAATTGGCCTTAAAACAGGTCAAGAGATAATCTAAGAATTATTGGACCTATCTGAAAACCATGATCAGAAAAAAGTCTATATACTGTATTTCAATATATTATAAATGAAGACTGCACACAATTCTTAAAACAGAGGAAAATGTAAAACAACAAAACCAAAAACTCTACCAGTCACCTGCAGAGAGAAACCCCAAAATAAAAACTGCCTGGAATGTCATAGCCAAAATCCAGAGTTTCCAGGTCAAAGAAAAATACTACAAGCAGCTAAAAAAGAATGAGTTCAAATACCAAGTAATCACTATAAGGATCTCACAAAATTTATTATCTGCCTAGCTGCAAAAAGGAAGAGCTTGGAATACAATATTCCAAAAGACAAGAGATAAAAATTTACAACTATAGATTACCTATCTGGCAAAACTAAGTATTACTATGGGGTAGGGGGTCAGGGGGAGACAGACCTTAATGAAGAAAGGGTTTCCAAAGAAATGAAAAGATCAAAAATGAGAAGACATTTTCAAGTAGAAATGCAGGTGCAAAGAGAAATATATAAAGATGCTTCCTTTTTATTAGAAGGGAATATATGGAAACAAATTATTTACATGTTAATTGGGCAATGCCTGCTTATTATTATATTAATTGGGGGACAAGAAACAAAAGTCTTCTCAGAACCCTAATGTCTTTAAAAGCATAGAGAAAGGCTAAAATTATAGAAAACTACTATGGGTAGTTTTGTTCTGTTTTAATGGTCTTAGGAGAAGACAAAAATGTGAAGGACAAGAAATTATATTGGGGAAAAAAGAAGGGAGAAGGGAGAAAAAATCACTATTCAGAACAGAGGTGCCCAAGATAAAGAAGAGACAGATAGTCAAGAAGAAAGGAGTAGGTGAAAACATTTCCATTCTGGGCCATTGCAGTCATCCTGACCTATTTCTTGCCACCGGACTCCAATAACTCTGGAAGAGAGAGTGGGGCTGATGATTTTGCACAGCTCTGCCTCACTTAAATTCAATCCACTTGCAAGTCAAGACATCACCTTCTTGATGCCTTTGATCCTCTTTGAGAACGATGAACAAAAATCTGTGAGTAGTAGTAGCTGCTCCCCAGGGGACCCAACAGGCCAGTTCCAGTTGGGCAATGCTGCTATTTTCTCCTTCTCTTCCCCCTCCTCTTCCTCTATTTGGGGAGTCATGCCCTCACAGGTGGGTGCTCTGTCCAAAGGAATATAAATTTTGATTGCTTATACTTCACAAAGTATCTTAGGATTTGGGGGCTAGATTTTTTTCTTCCCTATTTATTTATTCTATCATTGTTTCTTTTTTTAATGGGGACAGTTAATTCTTTTGTCTCGTATACATTTCATTTATGATTTCTTGAAATATAGCTCTGAAAAACCAGGCTTTAATAAAACCCACTGGGATTCAAACGAAATTATTTGACCACGCCTTTAAATCTAAATCGCTCTGGCTCTTACTGATTGGCCAATAATTGGCCCCAGCCCAAGCATCACTTGCTCATTGTATTGGTTTTGATGGCTCAGAGTGAGTGTAAATAGCAATTGTTTCTGTTCCATGCCAGAAACTCAGTGTTTTCCCCTCCCTGATTGATTCTTTTGTGAAGTCAAAGTTATTACCTAGATTTTAGCTGCTGAATGGGTGCTGCCCCCAAATTTAGGTTCTTTGCTACCATGACATTATCCATCTATCTCATCTTCTGTCATCCCCTTCTCCTTTTGCCTTCAATATTTCCCCTACATCAAGGTCTTTTCCAGTGAGTCCTGCCTTCTTGTTATGTGGCCAAAGTAGTTAAACTTCTGCTTCAGAATGAAGAAAACATGTGTCACTCACCTATAGCCAGTGAGGTAATGAATTTTAAATGAATTTTTAAAACCATACATTTTTGGACATGATCAATGCGGGAATTTATTTTGCTGTGCTGTTCAGGATTTTATTTGGGGGGGATTAGTTTTTTATTTGCTCAGTGGCAGAGGGATATGGTGAATGGCAGGGATAGAGTAACTTTTTAAAAAATGAATTTGAAATAGAGAAATTCAGATATCTGGGCATAGACTATGTGACCTTGATTTTAGAAAAACAGATTTTAAAGGGTTCAAAGGAAAGTAGGATCCCATGGATTAAAATGGTATAATTGAGGTCTGACCAGGAGAGATGGGTGATGTCTAAGAATGAAATTATTAAGATGCAAAGAAAAAAAAGTTCCAACAAGGCTATATAGTGGGATTTTTCTTCAGAGACTGGTGAGGTAAACCTGGAACCCAGCAACCAACTTAGACTTGAAATGAAATGTACACTCCTTTGCAGAGAGGGTGATGGTAGTAGTGTCCCACAAGTGTGGAACACTGCATATAAGGTCAGATTTTTGCATTATATTGATTGATTTTTCTGACTTTTTCCCCATTCTCTGTCTTTTTCTTTTCTTTAAATTTTTTTTTGTTAGAATGAGTAGCTCTCTGAAAAGGAGGAAGAGGAGGGATGCAGGCAAGATCTAGGTGATATAAAAGCAAAAGATATCAATAAAAGAGAAATAAAAGTCCATTTTAAAAAGAAATGTACAAAAGATGGAAATAAGGCCAACTAACAAAGGATAAATTAAAGAATGTGGTATGGTCCTATTTTTTTAAGTGTCAGTTTCTTGGTTGTTTCTTCTCATCAGCTAGTACCTTATTTTATTGCTGTGAAGCATCTAATAATGGAATTGCTGTTGGTGAAGAAAGGCTAAGCAATGCAATATTATTATCTTTCTTATCATACTTATGTTTTCATCATTATTATTATTTAGTTAATGCTGAAACTGCACAAGCAACCTCATTTTGGAAGTCTTCTTTCCTCAATAGAAGAAGCTTTTTATTCCAAAAGTTCAAATATTTTGTTTTGTTTTCTCTTGTTGTAATTTTGTGAAAGTTCCCATCCCTATATTAAGATGACAGTAGCTTTACCTAGCTCCACTGATGATTGATCCTCCTTGAGTTACCAAGGAGGACCAAGTATTCCAAGTGTCCTCCCCCCAGAAAGCAAGCACCTACCTCTGAAGCAACTGAGGGTCAAAGACTACTAAAGAATAAGGTAAAAATGGTCCATGAGTTTAGACATATGCCACCTGACCCAATTAGCACCCCTAAATATTTAAGAACACTTGGGGATGAGGGACTTACTGATAATGACTGAAGTCAGAAGCACAACTTTTTCACTATTTAAGCAAGAGTAGTCTATCTTCAATTTGCATTACTACAGAAGAAATCCTCTGACCCTCAGGAGGAAATGAATGTCCTGGAACATGTAGAAGGCTGGTGTAGAATCAGAAGAAACTTGTAGGCTTAGAGGAGTACATTCTTTAGCTGGTGCATCTTGGTGCAACAGAATTTGCTGAATACGTTGTCTTGGGATGGAAAATTATTTCCCTCTATCCTTTTGTGGTTTCTCCTGCTCCAGAATTTATTTTAAGGCATTATTTGAAAATGTTTGGAGGGGTTTGGGGAAGAGCTCAGGTGAATGAATCCCTGCCTTTTCTCCACTATCTTGGTTCCACCACTAACTTCCCTCCTCCCCCTGCCACTGGTACTTCTTGGGAAACACCGAAGAAGAGGAGCATTCAAATTTCAAGTACCTGCTATCCATCTGAAATCCAGCTGGCTGTCATTCATGTCCACCATAACTTCTTTTACTTTAATAAATCTTACCAGAAAATCCATAGGTTGTGTGTTGGGTTTTATTTTTACCTTTTAGTGGCACAATAGTAACTATTAGCACTTGACTACTTCTGTAGAGAACAGTAGTCGCTAAATGCTAGAGAATGGGGTGGCTGAGCCTCATCACCTCTCCAACATTCAGAATTAGTCCTATAAGCCTAGACCTCAGGCATTCTGTGCTCAGAATGGGCTGAGATGAGCAGAAGAAGCTGAGGACAATGCTCAATGGTATTTGGGGGGATGCATTTTTAGCATCTCTTTGTTTTTGCTTTCTTGGTTTTCTCTTTACCAAGAGAAAAACATAGGAGGAGCAAAGAAGGGATAGGAGTTTTGCTTGGAGTGGATGGATGAGATCATGATAACTGACAACAGGGAAGGCAGGGGAGCTCAATTCTTAACTTGCTTACATTTTCTCTGCCAAGCAGAGGATGCTTTGCCCTGGAAATGACAGGACAGAAATGTCTAACAAGCAATTGAAACCCAAGTTAAATAAAGGGTTAGTGAAAGAACACCTAGTTAACAGCTGAGAAACATTTATATAGTGCTTACCATGTGCCAGCTACTGTGCTATATACTTTATATATATAAATATCTCATAATCGACACAACAACCCTATGAGTTAGGTAGTATTATTATCCCCATTTTACAGATAAAGTAACTAAGACAAACAGAGGTTAAGTGACTTGCCCAGGGTCACACAGCTAGTAAATATCTGAGGACAAACTTGAACTTATATCCTCCTGACTCCAGGCTCGGTGCTCTATCCACTGTACCACCACTCGACTCAGAAATTGCTTTTGATGGATTCCAGTCACTGGGCCCAGATGAACTACATCCTCAAATACTGAAAGACATGGCAGATGTGATTACCAACCCACTATCATGATACTAGAAAGGTCATGAAAAACAGGCTAGGTACCACAAGATTGGAGAAGGGCAAATGTCTTGAGTTTTCAAAAAGAAAGAGAGAAAGATGAAAAAAAAGAAAGAAAGGAAGAAAGAAAAGAAGAAAGAAAGAAAAAGAAACAAAGACTAGGAGAGAGTGCAAATTATGATTCTGATGGGCTAAGTACTGATAAAGTGTTATATAATATATAGCACTAGTAAGTGCTATATAAATATTAGCTATTATACATATATTTATATGTATATATACATAAACACATGTATATACATACATATTTATATATAATATTATCACTTATAATTCTTGGAAAAATTCTAGAATGGGTCATTAGGGAGATGGCACAGTAGATAAAATACCAGGCCTGGAGTCAGAAAGACTCTTCTTCCTGAGTTCAAATCCAGGCCCAGACACTTCCCAGCTATGTGACCCTGGGCAAGTCACTTAATCCTGTTTGCATCAGTTTCCTCATCTGTAAAATGAGCTGGAGAAGGAAATGGCAAACCACTCTAGTATCTTTGCCAAGAAAACTCCAAATGGTGTCACAAAGAATTAGACATGACTAGAAAATGACTGAATAACAGCAAACATCTCAAAAAAGAAAGCAATGATTACAAAGAGCCAGCACAGCTTCATCAAGAACAGTTCTTGCAAACTAATCTCAATTCCTTTTTTGGACAGGATCACTAAATTCAAAAATGAGGAAAATGTTGTGGATATAGTTTACCTAGATTTTAGCAAAGATTTTGATAATGTATATCATACACTTCTTATGGAGCAGATGGAGAAAGTAGACTGGATGACAATATAATTAGATAAATTCAGAACTGATTAGTTACCTATATTCAAAGAATAGTGGTGAATGGTGCAATGTCAACATAGGAGAAGGTCTCCAGGACAGTACCTAGGGATCTGTGCTTGGTCTCGTGCTGTTGCACATTTTGTCAGTTATTTGGATAAAAGCATAGATGGCACACATTTCGTATCTGCAGATGACAAGGAAGGCAGGGGGAAGGGAATAGGCATTAATATAGTGCCTAATATGTGCCAGATACTGTACTAAACACTTTCACAAATATTATCTCTTTGATCCTCACAACCAGCCTGGGAGACAGAAGCTTTTATGATCTTCATTTTACAGTTGAGGAAACTGAGGTAGACACAGATTAAGTGACTTCCCCAAGGTCACCCAGCTAATAAGTGTCTGATGCTGCATTGGAACTCAAGTCTTCCTGATTCAAGACCTAGTATTCTAGCCACTGTACCACCAGCCATTTTTAAAGCTAAGACAGATAGCTAACTAACACATTGGACAATAATCAAGGTCCAAAGAAGGTTTTAACAGGCAGGAGTATTGGGCTGAGTCTAATGAGATTAAATTCAATGGAGATAGATTACAGTCTTACACTTGGGGACAAAATAATCAGTTTCACCATACAAGGTATGGAAGGCATGGTTAGACAATAGTTGTTTTCAAAAATATCTGACGATTTTAGTGGACCACAAACTCAACAGGTCAGCAGTCTGATGAGGCAGCCAAAAAAGGCTAATGGCATCTTCGGCTTCACTGAGTGACATAACTACCAGGAATAGATCTACTGCCCCCTCTCCTTGTTAGACCTCAGAGTACAGTGCTTGGTTCTGGACACCATCAATTAAGAAAGACATTAAGAAACTAGAGAGCCTCCAGAGGAGACCAACTAGGATGGGGAAGGGCCTTCATTCCCTGTGTTCTGAGGATCAGGTGAAGGTCAAAGCATGCAAACTCTGTTCCATCCTAAAGAAGAGAAAACTCAGGGATAACGTGATAGATAGCTATGTTTAAACATTTGAAAGGCTGTCATATTGATGAAGGAAAGGACTTTTCCTATTTGGTCCCAGATAGCAGAATCAGAAGGAATGGGTAGAAGATGAAGAGATATGTTAGAAAAAAGCCTTCCTAATGATCATTGCTGTCTCAAAGTAGAACAGATGGCATTGAAAGCTGGCTGGTTCCATCGTCATTGGAGATTTTCTAACAGAGGCTGAATCAGCATTTGTCAAGTGTGTTATAGGAGATATTCCTTTCATGTATGGGTTAGAATAAATGGCCATTAAAGTCCTTTCCAACTCAAATTCTGTGTTGTTTTCCCACTTTCGTTTGACTTGTTCTACATCCATAATGGGTATTTCCCTCATTTACGCATTTTTTAAAAGGAATTGATATTTCGGATGGGAAACAGAGAAATCAAATTAGAGGCCAGACACATTTTTTATTCTCTGTTTCCTCACCACCTTAGAAAATCCAAGCACTCCGATGGTTTTTTCACCCTGGACATCTCTCTGCCAGCTCAGCCTTCTTTTCCCATTGATGAGTTCCTCCTGGAGCTTCCATTTTGTGGAGAATCCTGGCCTGTCCAGACTTTATTCCCCTTCTAACTCCTGAGTTTTCCAGACTGCGTCATCTGTTCTCTCTTTCTCTATATTCTTTCTGCTGCTTTCTTTTCAGCAACTCTTATTTGCTGTGTCTAGAGGGTGAAGATTCCCATTTACCCATATCCTGGGCACCATGAACTGAATCAGTGAGAGGGGAAGGAATTCCTTCTGCTTCATCCTTTTAACCCCAGCTCTGGCTCCAAAAAACGGGAGTGAAGTTGTCTGTTTCTATTTTGTCTTGTTTGTACTCCTCAGTTTCAGGTTCCAGAGGTGGCATTGGTTAAGACTAGTGAGAGAAGAGGTCCTCCTTTACCATTAATGAATAGCACTCAGAAATTTAGCTTGAACCTGAAAACCACATCCTCTATATTAACAGTGATTAACGGAGCACATAGATAAAATTCTATTTTTAATTTTTTATTTAGTATTTTATTTTTCCCCAATTGTATGTAAAAACATTTTTCAACATTTGTTGAGTTCCAAATTCTCTCCCTGCCTCCCTAACCCCTTCATGAAGGCAAACAATTTCATATAGGTTATACTTGTGTAGTCATGAAAAACATATTTCCATATCAGTCATGTTTTAAAAGAAAACATGGATCATAATAAAACTCTCCCTCCTTCCTTCCTTCCTTCCTTCCTTCCTTCCTTTCTTCCTTTCTTCCTTTCTTCCTTCCTTCATTCCTTTGTTTCTTCCTTCTTTCTCTCCTTCCCTTCCTTCCTTTCTTCTCTCCTTCCCTCCTTCCTTCCTTCCTTCCTTCCTTCCTTCTTTCCTTCTTATTTGATACATCAGGCAAAACTCCTAAGTATGGTTGTGACAGAGAAGTGACCATTAAAATGGTACTTTGTAACTATAAATGCCCAATTTCTATATTATGTGTCCCTAGAGCCTGGACCGTTTGTTTAATTGACTTCCTTTCTTATGCCCACCGAACCCCATGGAATTAGTGCAGTTCATACAACAAAGTCAATGGGGTTCAGTTACTGGAGAGCTTCAATAGAATCTAAGGTTAACAAGACTCCTTAGAGGGCATCTAGGTTACCTCCCCCCACAACCCCCAGGAAGACTTGTGTACATATTTTCTAGCTGATAAGTTCTCAGCCTTCAATTAAGGAGCTTTCAATTAAGGCATAAAAAGCAAACAAGAAAAGTCCACAAACTTCAGAGAGAGGTTATGACTGGTGCTGACTCTTAAAAGAAAAAAGCAAATAATCCAAGTCTTACTTGGTTCAGATTAACCTTATTTTGTCCTAGAGAAATGAATTACACCATGGGAACATGACTCTGTTGAAGAAAGCTAAACTCAGATGATTTATTAAATGACTGCATTGTTCTGCACTTAATTTCCTACAGATAAATTCCATATAATTCAAAGATTTCTACAACTGCAATTTACAGAGCAAACACAATATTAAAATGAGATTGGTAAGAACTATAAGAATTTTTTCATAGAAATTAAGGTTTTCTAATATTCCTCCAACTTATTCTTGTTACATTTAAAGACCCTTTAGTATCTTGTGGGCAAAATATAATTAAGTATCTTTCCCATTAAACCATATGTGTCCATACATCAACAAGCTGTGATTTTAAGGGTATCGGGATTCCACCATGCAAATTTCAATCCCATCCATGATTTAGTAGAAAAGTCTTATGGAGCTGCCTAAGGCTCAGAGAGATTATATGATTTGTCCATGGTTATACAACTAATAGGTGTCAGAGGCAACATTTGAGCCCAAGTATTCCCAACTCCCAAGTCCAATACTTGAGTCAGTCAATAAGCACTTGCTTTGGGGCAAGCACTGTGCTAAGTGCTGGGAATAAAAAGAGCAGCAGAAAGAAAGATATTCCCTCCCCTCAAGGAACTTACATTCTAATGGGAGAAGGCAACACATTCAAGGAAACTGCAGTGGAGGGTGGGGTGGGAAGAGAAGGTACTCATGAGGAGGTATAGTGGATAAAGGTCAGAGGTTAAGGAGTGGAGCCCAAAGAAGAATGAATGCGTAATGGACCTGGGCACTTTTCTCAAAATGCAGCTCCGGGGAGAAACTCACCAATAAGGTGAAGGGGCTCAGGGGTGGAGTGGACTTCAAGTGTGAAGGCCAGAGAGTGTAACGAACTTCCAAAATGAGGAGGCCACAGGAGCAGAGTAAACTTCCAGTGTGAGAAGAGGCTGCTGTGACATGACGGAGAAAGTCTGGGAAGTCAGGAGTGGAGCCCAAAAAGAAATGAAAACCACATTGCTACTCTACTACTATGCCATACTCTCTTTTGAGCTGTTTTAATACTGAATGTTTACTATTGAAAAATAAAAAAAGAGTGGAACCTAGGTGACACAATGGATAGAGGGCTGGATTTGGAGTTAGGAAACCCTCAGTTAACATTTGACCTCAGATACTTGCTAGCTGTGTGACTCTGGCCAAGTTACTTAACCTCTATCTGCCTCAATTTCCTCTTCTATAAAATGAGAATTATAATAGTACCTACTAGCCCCCTTCACTTCCCTCCCTTTTTTCTTCTTTTCCCTCCTCTTCCCTCCCCTCCCCTCTTCTTTTCTAGTGTAGCTAACAGAGTAAACATTTTACCCTATCAGTTCACTGCAAGACTTATTCCCGAGATGTACCAACAAGAATGACAGAAGAATCATCACCTGAAACAGATTCTGCCAAGAAAACTTACAAAATTCTGAAACCCCCAGGTCAAGGATAAAATATCATAAGCAACAAAAAAACCATTTGAATATGGCAGTGCCACCGTTAGAATCACAATTAGAATATGGCGGTGCCGCACGAAACCTAGCAGTGATGGCACTAAAAGACCACAAGTCTTGGAACACTATATCAAACAAAAGAACTGGAGTTGAAGCTGAAAAATATCATACCCAGCAAAGTTAAGCATCATCCTGAATGAAAAAAATGGATATTTAATGAATTGTCAGACTTTCAGGATTTTGTTTAAAAAATAAACAAACCCTGAACTTAATAGATTTGACATATAAGATCCACAAGAAATATAAGGGACATATCAAAGACTAATTACAAGGGACCCAGTGAGGACAGACGATTTACCTTTCATGTGAGGAAATACAAAAAGTATGTTTAAGATTGTTATTAGTAATTGGGTAAGTAATTAGCAAGAAAGATTGGGATAGATTTGAGCATGACGTGATTTTTAAAAGTAAAACTGCATAGGAATAGGTAAAAAGAGTAATTATTTTATATAAATGAGGTGTGAGAGGAAGAAATGACACAGAGGAATTAGATAGGAGAGGAAGGCTGTTAGTTCTGCACCCCATCTTTCATCAGGAATGGGTTTAAGAAGGAATAATACATACATATCTAGAAGGGTATAAAAGTCTTCTAAATTCAGGAAGAAATAAAAGGCTAAGGGGATAGGGAGGGGGGAGAGTGTAAGGAAGGGATTTTTAGAGGGGAGGGAATAGGATTAAGGGGGGAGGGTTATAGAAGGATGTTTAGATTAACGGGATTGAGAAGATAAGGAAGGGATCCTTGGGGAGGGAGCAGGTTAAGTAATAGGAGGGCAAGATAGTGGGTTGAAATAAAGTAGAGGGGTCAGGAAGGATAGGAAATAAGAAACACACAAACATAAAGATCAGCAGTAGAATTTATTAGGGGAAAAAAGCAGGGGTATTAATCATGATCTCGGACAAAATTAAAGCTAATATAGATTTAATCAAAAGAGAAAAATAGGGAAAGTATACTGTATGTCAGCCATATTAATCAATATTGTTTTAGACTATTTAAAATAACTAGACAGCGTAAGGTTGGAATATTGCTGTGGTGTAGGAAATGATGAGTTGGTGGACTTAGAAAAATATGGAAAGACTCAGATTTATAAAGGAAGAGGTTATCCACCGTCAGAGTAACAGAGGACAAATGAATATAGTATGGTCTTATATAGATGCATATGAATGTATATGTCTACATGTGAGTATGACCATAGATATCTAAGTATATGTATATGTATGTAACTGTATGCATGTTGTATGTATGTATGTATATATCTTTGGGTATCTGTGTGTATATGTGTACATTTGCATGTATGTTTATATGTACATACATATATGTATTGTATATATGTGTATGTGGGTATGTATGCATGTGTGTGTGTGTGTGTATACACTTAATTGTAACCTTCTTGGGGAGGAGGGGGAGGAAGGGGGGGAAGAAAAAAGTAAAAAAGTACACAGCAGAGAACAAAAGAAAACTTACAAGGAAGTAAAGAAAAGATGGACAGCTCTGAACACAATGCATAGTATTTATTATATATTTCTTGAAATGGAAATTGATTGCTATATATTTTGAATTCTCTTACATTCTGCTGGGCACATGACAATGTTTTTTTTCTTTTCTTATTTTGTATTTAAGTTTTTTAAAAAAGAATTTAAAAAAAAGAATAACAGAAGGTTGTGGATCTAGCTTCCATCAAGTATGAAGGATATAGAAATGGCAAAGCATATCCAGAGGAAGGGGACCGTGATGGTGAGGGGACTGCAGACCATGCCATATGAAGCAGTGTGGTGTGATGAATGGGAAAGAAGACCTGGGTCCAAATCCTGCCTCAGTCGCTTATTAGATGCTGTCCTGGGTAAATCATTTAATTTCTCCGGGCCTCACTTTCCTCATCTATAAAATGAGGGGTTGGACTCAGTGATGGCTAAGTCCCCTTCTAGCTTTCAGTTTCTGATCCTATGGCTGAATCTCTGAACACTATGGTTGGTTGAATGAATCAGAGATGTATGACCTAGGAGAAGAAACGGTATCTTTCTTTAAGTATTTGAAGGGCTACCATGTGAAAGAAGGCTTGGACTTCTTTTTACAAGTTCTGAAGGTTGAGCTAGGCACAATCAGAGAGAAGCTGTTAAAAGGAAGATTTGACTAGATGTACAGAAAAAATTCTAAAGAATGAGGACTATCCAAAAGTGAAACGGACTGATTTGTGAGGACATGGGCTCCCCATCTCTGAAGGTTTTCAAGTGGATTCTGGGTGACTGAGTATTTCTTGGGAAAGTCAGGGAGAGACTTCCTCTTTAAGCCTGAGATATATTTGATGCTCTTTGAAGTCACTTCAAAGTCCAAGTTTTTGTCAGTTGGTGATTCCAGACTAGCTTTTTGGGCCCCTTGCTCCATATTTCAAGGACAAAGAGAAAGTTAGATTCCAGGATTTGCTACCAGCTCCTAGGCCTTATCACATATCGTCCTCCCCCCACCCAAGGATAGGATGAAATTCAAAATAACATAAAGCTAATTGATAATTGATAAGGCATTGATCAGGCACTAACTTAATAAAATTTTAGGGATGGAAGGGACCATAGAAATAACTTAGTTCAAGTACCTCATTTTATATATAGAAAAGGAAACTGAATGTTAGAGAGTTGAATTCAACAATGGAGAGTCAACAAGCATTTATTAAGTGGCTTCTCTGTTTCAGGCATTGTGATAGTCACTGAATGAAGTGACTTATCCAAGGCCACAGAATTAATCTGCAACGGAGTCCAAGCCTTCTGCCTTCTATTCCAGTGTTCTTTCCATGACATCACACTCCTCTTTACAACATGTTACAGTATGTACTAGAACATTTTCTCAGGGAACAGTTTGGGGGAGCAAAATGAAGATGTTCTTTATTAGCTAAGAATGACTTAATAATATTAACAGGAACAGCTGTGTAGCTATCCATGTTAAAAAAGAATGTCAGTCAGCTGAGTAAATAAGGGCATTTGGGTCATTACTAACAGTGTAACTCTTTGCTGAACAGCTTGGCCAATAGAGACCTAGACCTGAAGTCAAGAAGCTGTTCAGTCGTTTTTTTCAGTCATGTCCAACTCTCTGTGACCTCATTTGGGGTTTTCTTGGCAAAGAAGAGTGAGTTGCCGTTTCCTTCTCCAGCTCATTTTACAGTGAGGAAACTGAGGCTAACAGGGTTAAGTGACTTGCCCAGGGTCATACAGTTAGTAAGTGTCTAAGTCCAGATTTGCACTCAGGTTTTCCTGACTCTAGGTCCTGTGCTCAAGAAGTCACTTGACTGAAGTCAAGAAGAACTGGGTTCAATTCCTCCCTGTGGCTATGGTACCCTGGACAAGTCACTCAACAACTCTTGGTACCCCCAGCAACTCTCTAACATTATATGTCACAGAGCTGATGCTGATCTCCTTTGGTAGAGGAAATTCCCTTAACTAATGATGTTGTACATTCGATTAAAAAAGGAAAAAAAAACCTCCTTGCCCCAGGGGAAAAAACCCGACTACCCCTGGTAGCTATGGAGGTTATTAGGGGTGGGCAGTCTTTAAAAGCTGCCTAGGGCACTAAGAGGTTAAGTGATTTTCCCAGGGTTACAGAGCCAACATATGACAGAAACAGGATTTGAACCCAAAGTCTGGAGCTGAGAGAAGGGAAGGCATAAAGGCAGAAGGGTGAAAGCCCAGTAAGGCTATTACAGCAGTAATGACCACACTTACTTGAAGATCTTGGAAGGATGGCCCTAGTCTTCCAAAGGTCAGGTAAAAATCAGGGGCCATCTAGTTCAATGGGCCTTGCTTAGGGATACTGATTCTAAATCTATGATCTTGTGACTTTACTGTGTCTATTGAATCTCTTTTTCTTTTCAAAGTCTAGTCCCCTAATGGATTTCTCAAATGCATTGTCCATCCCAGCACCGGTCTCTTGGGGAAAGAGATTAGAAGTTCCTTCTGTCTTCTCTGAGAGGAAATATGAGCCAAGCCACATCTCTTCCTTTGATAGAGCCGAAGTGTTTCCTTACTTACCAGGATTGTTTATTGTGAGTAGAAAGAGTTGCTAGTGAAGAGGGCCATTATGCAGCAGATTCACTGGCAGCAGCAAAATGCAGGATAGCTTCTAATGTGTTGTAATTTTCTCAGCACAAATGAGAAACAGGTCCCGAGGAAGAAACAGGTGTTCTATATGCTCATCACGAGGCTGGAACCAAACATTCTGAGGTAGATGTTACTGACATTGAATGGGACACTCTGTGTTTTTTCTTTTTGACTATTATTAGTGAAAATCATCTTCCATAGCTTTCTACTGTCTTTTGCTTCACCATAAGCATACACATATCCCTTTTGTAAGTTCTCCTCCTAAAACACACCTCCATACACATGCTGCTCCATTTTTCCACCTCTCCTCACACAGAGAGATATTCTATATGGGATAGGAACAATAGAAATGTAGGATAAAGTACTAGGGAGTGTATCAACTAAATAGTCTATTCCTCTTGTTTTATAAAGGGATGGGAGGATTTTAAATTCATAGAAGCTCAGAGCTAAAAGAGAATTAAATATCAACTAGTCCTTCTCTCCCATTTTGCAGATGGAGAAAGTGGGGCCCAGGAAATTAAATGACTTGCCCAGGATCACACAGCTAGCTTGTAGTAAAATCAGGACTAGAACCCAGTTCCTCTTACATTTGAAAGGTTGAAGCTAATTGGAGAAGATTAGCTTGGAAAAGAGAAGAGTTCCAGGGTATGTGAGAGCCCTATTTAGGTATATGAAGGGATGTCATATGTGGAAAAAAGATTAAACTTCTGTTTGTCCCCAGATGATAAAAGTAGAACTAATTGGTATAAGACAAAAAGATGTAAATTTAGTATTGATATCAGGAAAAACTTCCTAACCATTGGAGTTGTCCAAAATTGGAATGGAATGTCTGGGAGAGGTAGGGAATTCTCTTTCATGTGAAGTCTCTGAGCAAAGTCTGGTGACCACTTGTTGGAGATGTTACAGAAGGGACTCTTGGTTGAGCATAGATTGGACTCAATGGTCCATCTCTCAGATTCAGTGAAAATTTATCAAAAGCATGAATTATTTCCAGCAAAAGACTTTTATTAATTTACCCTAAAGAAAGGTACTTTGCCATAAAATAGGAGCAAGTTGACTATACCTTTCAAAGTTCATCACCTTTTCTTTAAAGGGTCAAAGATTAAATTTAATTTGACTCAACAGATGGCTCCTGAG
Source organism: Trichosurus vulpecula (assembly GCF_011100635.1). Lineage (NCBI taxonomy): Eukaryota > Metazoa > Chordata > Mammalia > Diprotodontia > Phalangeridae > Trichosurus > Trichosurus vulpecula. The sequence goes on along the minus strand of NC_050573.1, from coordinate 401,021,519 downwards.
TACCTCCTACAAGCCCAGAACTGTACTAGACAATATAGGAAAGAGAACACTTCAGGGGTCTGTGTGATTCCACTAGCATGTCTACACTGATATTGATCATGACTTTTGTACCTTACGGTGATAGTTTTGGGGTATTTTGGAGTCTAAAAATCTCATTAACTCATGGTTGGCTTGCTGGTAATGAACTTCTCTCAATTTTGAAAGGCCTGATGCTCAAAAATGCATAGTAATGACCAGGCCTGTATTTGAAGCCTTTTCAGAATATGTTCCAGTGGCAAAGCCTCTAAAAAATTTTGAGTTACCACCATGGCAGAATGAGGTGTTACAGTGAGCAAGGCTCCAGTGGAGAACTGGAGATATAAATGGAGATATAAAAAATCAGTCTGGTTCTCAGGGAACTTGAAATTTGGAAGATAATTGAAATAACTGGTAATAAACAACATTATGTGGTCAAGTGCTACATAGTATGAAACATAATATAAGTCCAGTAAGAATTCAGAGGGAAGAAAAAGGTTGTTATGGTTGGAATTTAGAGGAAAAGAAGCCAGGATTTAAGCTGGGCCTGGAAGAATGGGGAGGATTTAAATAGATGGTGAGAAAGGGAAGGAAATTCAAGGCTAGCTATCATCAGTTCCAGGTCTGCATTTGAGAAATAGACTTCCTCTGCAAAGTCAAGTGAGAGTTAATACCTATGAAGCTGGCCATGCCATGATATTCTAATACCCACACTTCCTACATACCCTGGTAATCACAGACTAGAAATATCGAGCTTGATTTTCATGGATTGCATTATAAAAACTCTAGTATTCATGAGGAAAGTACCACAAGCAATAGAAAGCCAGTGGGAGACAGAGAAAAATAGCTGTAAGCCACCTTTTTCTTGAGAGGGGCAACTGGCCTGTCCAGAAGAGAGCACTGGTTGAAGCCAGAATTACTGATTTTGAGTCCTACATCTGTCGCTTACCTTTTATTTCACCTCCAGCAAGTCACAATCGCCCTCAGCCTCAGTTTCTTCATAAGTTAAAAAAAAGATATGTACATTAGGGAGACTTAATAATACTAGTCTTAGCTAGCTCATAGGAGTATCACAAGGAAAGTATTACTTTACATAAGCTCAGCTGCCACTCATCCAGAGATACAAGTACCACCAAGTAGCCCCTCTAAATGGACTTTGGGGTTGAATTTAATTGTTTATTGAGCAACAAGAGAGTGCATGGTCCTATGCTGGGCATGATGAATTGGTCCAAAGCCAGAATTCATATGAGCCCTGTCTTTAAGCTCTTTACAATTCAAGGAGTACTGGATAGAAAATAGAGAACACAATTCAGATATATAAGGAAGACAGTACACGGGGGACAATGTCAGAATGAAAGTATTTTCAGTACCTTCGCATGACTGTGTGGTATTCTTATTGTCAGTGATGCTGGAACCTTCCCTTTCTCATACAGCTGCCTCCATCAGGAATGAAGACTGATGCCCACTTGTATGTGCCAAAGATGGAGATGATCTTTGGACTTCTGGTTGGGAAGTATACTCTTCTAAGGAGAGGCTCTAGAACCCCATCAACTTTTCAAGAGTTCTGGCATCTCCTCAATGTCATATCCAGAATTCAGAAGACCCTGCCTCTATCCCTGGGACTTCCATCTCTAAATCTCTCTTGATCTCTAAAGTCTGAATCAAAGTGTTCTTTCACATTCTTGGTTCCTGAGCTTGCTTGGCCCCTTGACTTCAGAGAACTACACAGGATCTGTCTGCCTCTTGGCTCCAAAAGATAATATCTTTCTCACCAGAACATGCCCCATGCTCATTCCCCATTCCCAATCCCAAACACTTACTCAGTCAATCAGGAAACCTCCTCATTTCCTTTGTTCTGACTTTTACTAATTTTTGAAGGATGAGCAGGATATGGATAAGGAGAGAAAAGGGTAAAAGTAAAAGGAATTTCTTTGTCGAAGATCATTAGGATGACTAGAAATTTCCTAATTGTTGGTGGTTTGGGGGTGATTTCTTCATATTTGTACAAGTAATAGGATAGAACTTTGAAACAACACTCTAGAAGATTGCATACTAGCTAAGTACTTGATTGATTGCAGAGTTTTTGGTTAATATGCATTACAAATAACAGCAGAAATATTGCCAGGCAAGCATATTATGGAAGAGCATTCACCTGGGGAAATGGGACAAGAGGAGAGATCATCTGATGGCCAGGATAAGATCTAGGTACTGAGTTGGAAAATGGGTAAGTAAGTAGGACAGGGAATCCAATATAGCACCCTTTAAGTGACTGATATATTCTCCTCCCATTATATAGTAGAGAATTACTTTTTATTTTCTTTCATTAAATGTTTTTACTTTGAATTTGTAGTCATTGATTTGGCTTAGCAAAAGAAACATCACTGTAGGCTCATGAGCAATGGATTTAAATAGATAAACCCTAATTGTACCAGGTTGCTCTGAAGTATCTAATAAAAGGCCACAAATGACAGCAGCACTCATAGTAAGTGTAATGATTTCCTCACAGCTCCTAGTTCCACTTTCTTGACTATATTCCAGCTTGGCATCCAGCACTCTCCACCCACCCCTCTCTTTCTCTCTGTCTCTGTCTCTCTGTCTCTCTGTCTCTGTCTCTCTCTGTCTCTCTGTCTCACTCTCTCTCCCCACCTCCCCTCTCTCCTTTCTTTTGCTTCTGTGCTCAATCTCAAATCACTCTACCCCTGGCTGTCATTCATTTGCTCCCCTAATCAAATCCCCCAAGACAGCTGATTTCCCATGTCTTATTCTCCCCAGAAGAATTTCACCATCCTTTTAAAAATGTGCATCCTGAAAGCTGTGAAATAAGAACACAGTTTTCTGAGGAATGTAGATCTCAAAATTAAAATATGGTATCCATCCCCTGGGTCCATCCACAATTTTTTAGCTAACTAAATGTCTCTGACTTCTTCTGCTTAAAGAAAAGAAGAGAATAAAAAGGAGCTTTTACCAGAACCTCAAAAATATATATACCATGATTCAGATATCAAATGAAGACAAACCAATCCATCACAGTCTCTGTGACTGGTTTTATCTTTAAGAGATAGGATCACAAATGTAGGAGTTGGAAAGAGGATCATAGATCTGTTGCACCTTTGTGTTACTTGATCAAAAATAGATCTTTGCTAAAATAGTTTAAATTCTTTAGTTTTTCTTTGTTTTATTTTTTCCCATAAAGGAAACATCCAAATATCAAAGTTTCTTCCCACAGGGTGATTTTTGAAGATAAGAAGAAGAAGGAGAAGAAGGAGAAGAAGGAGAAGAAGGAGAAGAAGAAGAAGAAGAAGAAGAAGAAGAAGAAGAAGAAGAAGAAGAAGAAGAAGAAGAAGAAGAAGAAGAAGAAGAAGAAGAAGAAACTAAAGGTAGCATGACATAGTGGATACAACACTGGACTTGGAGCCAAGTATACCTGGATTCAATACTACCTCAGACACTACAAGCTGTAAAACCTAGGGCATGTAATTTAACCTGTCTATGCCTCAGTTCCCTTATCAGCAAAACAGCAGGGGGGTGGGTATTATGAGTGTGGGTGGACTCAATGACCTCTATGATCCCTTCCAGCTTTAAAAATCTACGATCTTGTGAACTATTGAATCACAATGTGAAATAATCCTATGGTTATCCAAGATATCTTTCTGCTGTCACGTAAGTCAATATCCAAACTCTTCAAGATATGGCTGTCAATACTTCTCCCCACCTTTAAAAAATAAGGGTGAAGAGGGGAAATGGTAAGGGTAGAGTTGAGGATTTGGGGGAAAATAATTCAGTAGCTACTTTAGGTAGTCTATTCTACCATTTAATCAACCTGACAGCCAAGAAATAACTTCTCGTCTCCATCTTAAGTTTGTTTCCTTTTGTTTAGTTCTTTGTTGAAATGGAGAAAAGCTGGTCAGCATCCCAAGGCAAGAAGGGATTCATCACATCTCACCCTCTCAAGGGCTGGTTGCCTTTGGAGGGGCCTCAGTGCTTCCCTGGCTCTATAGCAGCACTCAGGGGGAGGAGAATATTTCCTGGTTTAAAATGGACCTGGAATGCCATTCGGCTGCATTCCAAGGGAAAGAATGAAAACAGCCTCACTGAGAACCGTGATTAAGTCACTTCCTACTTCAACTGAAAACACTTGGCATTTCACTTAAAGCCTGAGTAACTTTCCATTAACTTGGTTGGAATCTATAGTATACTTTACCTTTCCTCTGTACTCACTTCTTTTTTCTGCTGATTTGTTTCTAAGAGGTTGGAGGGGCCCCAGAATCTGAGGTAGCCTTAGATAACGAGCCGTGTGTATGATGACTATACCATCAGGATTAGAAAAAGTCACTCTAACTTTTCAACGTGATGAAAATTTACTGTCTACTGTAAGGCATCGTGCTATTGTAGGTACAGGTAATACAAAGATGAAAAATGATAGTGTCCTCAAATAGCTTACAATGTTATGAGCAGATACAACATACAGGTACGTAGTCATACTACAGGTTAGAAGTTCAAAATAAAGGTCCAAATAAAGGATTTACCCAATGATTGTGTTGATTCAACAAAGGACACTTATGGGCTGTTACCTCTAAAGCAGCTTGGTGTAGTTGGTAGAGAACTCTGGCCTTAAAGCTAGAAAGAGTGGGATTCATGTCCCTTCTCTTGACACATAAAGGCTATGTGATCCTGGACAAATCATTTAACTCTCTGTACCTCTAAGTTGTAGGGAAATGATTAGATCTGTATTTCAGGAACACTAATTTGGCAGTTGCGTAAAGAATAGGTTGCAGATGAAAGAGATTAAAGACAGGGAGACCAGGAGGGAGGACTGAATGATATAATAAATGTGAAGTGCTGTAGAAACCTTAATATCCTGTATATATTTCAGTTTTTATCAGTGAGGGTTGCGTTAGGTAATATCTTTGACAAGGGGGAACTGAACCAGTGCTGGGGAACTCATTGTCTTGGTAGACAGCTCGTTCTACCACTGCATAGTTCTGTTTGTTAGAAAATTCTTCCTGGTCTTTTCCCCAAATGTGCCTGTGTATTTTCAACACATTAGCTATAGTCCCACTCTCTGGAACAACAGAAAGCTAGTCTAGTTAATCTGACTTCTACCTCAAGGTTTAATGCAAAGATGTCAAACCCAGGAGGGTGTAGCCCAAGCCAGATTAAAATGTAACTGAAAAATGTTTAACGAAATCAATAAAAATACAATAAAACATAGATGATGTTAATTTGTAATTTATTAAGTCAATATGCAGCCCTCAGGAATCCATTTCTATTTGAGTTTGTCACTACTAGTCTAGTGGATAGGGCATTCATTGGCTTTGGAGCCGAAAGGATCTGGATTCAGATTCTACTTCAGACACTTAATAGTTTTGTGATCCTGAACACATCACTTAACCTCTCTATGCCTCAATTTCTTCATTTGCAAAATGGGAGGGGGTGTAGGACTTAATGGGCTTTGAGGTCTCTTCAAACCCAAAATAATTCCTATGTTGGGACTTCAGATATTTGATGAGCTGGAGCTAAGTTCTATTCTTCACTGCTTCTTCCCCACCCCCTAATTTCTACAAATCCTGTTGCAAACTCAACATACTTCATTTTTCAATCATTCATCACAGGGCAGGGTTTTCAGACCCCTCACATAGTCCAAGTCTGGAAAAGGCAATGTAGAGAACTGGAAAAGGAAAACTCCCCTCTCAGCAACAGCTTCCTTTTTCTCACTTCATAAATATAGAGGCCAAGAAGGCCCTGATTTGAGAGTGGAATGGAAATGGGACTGTTACAACATTACACAGGATAGGTGATCTTTACTGGAATTTTGTCTAGAGCTGAGGCCAAGAATAAGCAAGGAAGAACTAGGGCACAATATAATCAGTGAATCAATCAATGTTGTAATCATTGGGAAAACAAATAAAACCAAAAATAATCTCTTCCCTCAAGGGGTTTACTTTTTAAAGAGAAGGTGACATGTACTTAAATAGTTATATGTGTGCAGAATAGAAGGAAGTTAACATTAGAGGAGAAAGCACTAGCAGATGGGGGGAGGCGGGATTAGGAAACACACAGTCACCTTTTAGAAATGCACATATTTTAATGGCAAAATTTTAGTCTTTGTCACATTTGTATTTGTTTTGTAATGTCAAAACGACAACTACACATATATATATATACACACACACATGTGTGTATATATATATATACGCACACATGTGTGTGTGTGTGTGTGTGTGTGTGTGTGTGTGTATTCCAGCCAAGATCAGAAATCCCCTGGTGGACAGTAAAAGGAGAAACAATTTTTAAACATATAGGGGCCATACTTTTCAAACTTTCCTGCGTCTGCCTCTGCCTTTCTCTTTGTGGGTCTGAGGAAATTAGTTAGAAGGGTACCATGACTTTGGTCAATCTGCTTTAGAGGTCAAGCCTCTTTCAACTAATGTTATCATATGCCTCCTTCTTGAGTACCTGGAGGGAGTGACAACCAGTTGTCCCTAGAAAGGGCATTTTGGTTCTAACCCATCTAAACTGAGTTCTGCAACCTAGTGTTCACAGAAAGGTCTGTGATCACAATCTAACAAAAGCCCTCCACCTCTTGCACCCATTCCTTGAGTGGCCTTCCATCAATTTCAACCTGACTTCTAGGATTACACAGTTTTATGGGGCGATTTTCTGACTGTAATCTTTAAAAAAAAAAAATTTCGATGTGGAAAACTTTCTCCCAACAGCAGTCCATAAACGCCACCTTCAGGAAGAAAACGTTTTTTCTTCACCCAACCATAGATTGAGAGGAGAGACAAGCAAACCTCATCCTAGATCAAGGTATCACCACACTGCTGCCTTTTCACCCTGCTGAGGGGAACCTGGTATCTACCTTTTTTTTTCTTCAAAAATAGACTTAACAGGTACTTAAAAGGAAAAAAATTCCAGTAGAACTAGACTCTGAATAACAAAGTCTGTCACATCCCTTTCTTCTCTAAAGGAACTGGGATGATTATGAGGAAAATGATTAATGGTGCTTTAAATTGACATCAGAGACCACTCACCCGGGGAACGGTTTTAGGCTGAAGTGGAGACCATCCTCTTGCCGTCTCACCTTTATGTTACCTTTTTTGTTGTTTTTTAAAATTTTATTGATGCTCTTTGCGTGGTTTTTAATCACAGTGATTTCTGAATCTACCACCCTTTGCTTCCCCCCTGGAGTCTTCGGTTTTAACAAAGAAAAGTAGTTAAGCAAAATCCATCAACCCAGAGACTACATCTGACAATATTTACCACACTGCAGAACCACACTCTCTCACTTCTCTGGCAAAGAGAGGCAGGTGCATTTCATCATCTGTTCTCCTAGACCAAGATTGCTTATTGCAATTGTTTAGCTTCCTCTGGTTGTTATTAGTATTTATTTTATAATAATAATAGCACTTATATTGTACTTTAAGGTTTGCAAAGCCTTTTATATATGTTATCTCATATGAGCCTCATAATAACCCTATGAGGTAGGTACAATTCTTAAATCTATTTCACAGATGGGGAAACTGAGACTAAGAGATTAAATGGCCTGCTTAGTTAGTGTCTTGGGCAGGATCCAAACTCAGATCTTCCTCACTTCAAGTCCAATACCCTAGTCACTATGCCTGTGAGCTGTTGTAATTGCTTTTCTGGTCCTACTTTCTTTACTATGCATCATTAGTTTACCCAGATCTTCCCCTCTTTCTCCGAATTCTTCAGATTTGGCCCTTCTTATGGCAGAATGAGAGTTTATTACATTCATATTTCACAATTATTGATCCATTTGGCTTTTATATTTCAAAGCCCTATCTGAATTTATGCAGGACACATCCCACATTTTACTGTGGTTTACAATATAAAGGTGAGCCTGAATCTTTTCCTGATTGCTTTCCTAAAGAAGAAGAGATCATGGGAAGATATGGCTCTTTGAAGCCTTCTAGTTATGATTCTCTACAGTCAAACCTCACTGATGCGGACTTTATTATTCTATTCAGAATTTGCAATAACTCTAGTTTGCAAATCAAGTTATCAGTGTGCACGAAGGAATGCTTAGCTCGCTCTGGAATCAAAAGTATCATGCTGTTTCCAAATATTTGTAAGAAAGGAGAATGGTTTTTCTAGCCTGAGTAGTTCAGTACCTGGTTCTAGATGCAATGACAGAAAAAAAAATAGAAAGCTGGGGCAACTGGAGTTTTGCCCCAGGCTACTATACTGAGAGGGTTTCTATAGTCCTTGTAGTATACCAGCAGCAGAATGGAAACAATGGAGTTTAACACCTTATTAGCAATACAACTTTGTTGAATGGCAAGATACAAACTGGAGGACTGGTCTTTGCTGTTTCTTCCCTCAATATGGAGACCCCCCCCCAGGGTCTCAGAAAGTAAAATGACATCCCCCAGATCGGGTAGCTAATTAGTAGAAGAGAGTTCAGTCCCAGGGATTTTCCACACTTTGTTGCCTTCCATGGCATTTTGTAACATGTTGGACTACAGAGGAATAATATCGTACTTAATGAAAGGGGAGCAGCATAGGATCAAAGGACTAAGAGCTGGAATAATAATTATAATAGCTAGTTATTAGCACATAGATAACACTTTACAAGGTTAACTGAGTTGCCCAGGGTCACACAGCTAACAGGTGTGTGAGGGTGTGAGGCAGAATTTGAACTCAGATCTTCCTGATTGCAAGTACAATACTTTATTCACTACACCATCTAGCTGCCAAAAGAAATTTTAGAGGACATGATGTAGACCAGTAGTTGGCAAACTATGACCTGTCACCTGTTTTTGCATGGCTCATTTTTAATTTCACTGTATTTAAACTTTAATAAATGAACATCAAATATGCTATATTTGAAAACGTAAAAACCATCCTTAGCTCCTAGACAGTACAAAAACAGGCTGCACCGGCCATAGTTTCCTTACCCCTGATGTAATGATAGGGAATACAAGACTCAGGTCACACAGAGGGTAAGCGCTGGAGCTGGAATCAGGTACCTAGTCCCCTAACTTCAAAACCAGAGCTGTTTACATAACCCCCTCCTTCCTTTCACTTACCTAAAAACAACTCTTGCCATCCTCCCTCAGGCCAGGGCTCCTTCTTTATCAAGTGGACTTGCAATGTGGCTAGATGACATTAGGAGGCTCTGCAGTCCCTTTCCAACAGGAACAGTGGTGGTGGCAAAAAAAGGAGCATGGACCCTCAGTGAGCAGGGAGACTACCTCCCAAATGCCTAAGTATCTCAAATGGAACTGGCCAGAAGGAGCGTACTGAAAGGAGAAACAAGAAATGCCCCCAAGACTTCTTGCATTTGGATTCTTAACTGGATAGTCTTTATGAAAGCGGCAAACACATTTGGGGAGTTTTACATCTCCCCGTTTTATGCCCTGCTTTTAACTAGTTCTAGAACAGGCCTGATCCTGATTCTGCCTCAGGATTAGGATGCAATGAGACACGCATAGATTATAAAATACAATAAAGGTCATTTAATTGATAATGAAGGATAAAAAAAATGCAACTCCTAACATCATCAAGAAAGTAATTCAGATAGAATAGCTACTCTCTTCTACCTTTGCATTTACCATGGCAACTGGTCTTGCTGCCATAGATCACAAAAGCTCTCTCCAAAGGATACTGGGAATTCTGCTAAAACGTCTAACATCAACTTCCCAAAGACTGAGCTTTTTATCCCTCTGGCAGCAAGTAAGTCAAATGCCTTCCTTGCCTACTGAAAGGTTCATCCCAGCCTACATAAAACATGTACTACTTGTACCACAATATTCATAATCAGAGGGGCAGCTAGGTGGTACAGTGAGTAGATCACTGGCACTGGAGTCAGGAGGACCTGAGTTCAAATCCGGCCTCAGACACTTACTAGCTGTGTAACCTTGGGCAAGTCACTTAACCCCAATTGCCCTACCTTCCTCCCTCAAAAAAATATTGATAATCAGAAAATCATTGAACAAAGCTATTTCTGTGGATGCATTGTCAAAGAATCTTGTATGATGTTAACATATTATAAGAGATACCTTGTTGGAAGAGAGTACTTTATGCCTCACACAAAAATAGATTTATTCCAGTTCTCTACAGAATGTGTTAAAACATCTTTCAACTTGTGTTTAAATGTGAATTTGGGGATAGCAGGGAAGGTTATTGTTGTAATGCCATTAATTTGAGGATGGGCACTTTCCCTTCTCTGAGACTTACATTCCTTATCTGTGTAAAATAGAAAGGTTGGACTAAACTATCTCTAGGTTCTCTTCCAAGTCTGTTCCTGAATGACAAAATTCATTAATAATTTTTTTTCAAAAACACTAAATACATGCTGTATAGAAAGGAATGTACAAGGAATTAGAGGAGATTAAAAATTTAGATACTTAGATAAGATCCCTACCTTCGTTCAGTTCAAGGAAGGAAGGAAACAAACATTTTTCAGGCACCTCCTCCATACCAGGTACTATAGTCAGTGCTTTACAGATATTAGCTCATTTGAACCTCACAATTCTGGCAAGTAGTATTATTATTATAATACCCATTTTAACAGCCAAGGAAACTAAGACAGAGAGGTGACTTGCCCAGGATCACACAATTGGTAAGTACCTGAGGTTCAGGCCTTCCTCACTCCAGTTCCAGCCCTCTTTCTACTGCATCACCTAACCGCCTCAATTCAATAAACATTTAAGAAGTCTACTATGCAAGGCTATGTGACAGATGCCCTCAGATAGCTTACATTCAAAGAGGACACTGATATGGCCACAGAGAAGTACAAGCCTGGGGAGCAAAGGAGGAATCTAGAAAGAAAATGAACAGAAAATGGCTCAAGAAAATTGAGTTACAGAACTTACAGGGTCGTAGGGGAATGAATCACCAACACAGATTGGTAGCATACTACTTGGCAAGGTACAAAGCAAAGTTCCATATGAGTTTTGAGAAAGAAGGTTGACCTTGATAATCAGAGTCATTAGGGAAGGATTCATGATGGAAGTCTCAGGAGCAAAAGCCATCACAAACTTGTTTATCTGGATTCCTTAGTCTAGCTAAACCATCTTACTGTACAAATACTTGTAACATCCTCAATAAACATGGACCCTGGGTTTCCTTGAAGTTTGCGTTCTTGTACTTGCCGTTACTGGATGCTTTGATGCCATTTCAGTGCAAACATCATGGAACTGACCAGTGGTCCAGCAGAAATTCATGTGAAAAGACCCCTGAAAGGAAGAAATGGGAATAATTGCCATATTGGAGTGACTTGCAATCTTTGTCCCATATTTCCAGGAAGATCTTATGTTGAAAGTTATGTTGATTCAGTTATTCACTGTTCCCTCCCCAGGGCTTATCAGTGTTGGGGGAGGCATTAGTGAGGAAGGAGACACCAAGTGTGCAGTTGTTCACATCACCTGCTCTTCCTCACTACCCCTACCTGAAAATTGTCACCTTTTGGCTACCTTGGGAAGGAACTGAGATTCGAGGGCCCTGCCTCTTTTGCTGAGGTTGTCCTATCTGGATTATCTTAAAGTTACCTATAAAAACTGTCCCCACCTTGAAGCCACTGCTGATTTCCAGCGATTAGCCTGTCAACATGTTGCTTGCTAGCTCGACTTACTCATACTAAAATCCTTTTAATTCTCTTTGTCCTAAGTCTTGCCTTCTTAATCAGGGTGAAAGCCCAAATGAAGAATTTTCCTTTCAACACTTAAAGTTACTGATCTTTTCCCATTTGAGCCAATAACAGACATGAGGACAGAGCAGCTAGAACAGGAGTGGGGAACCTGCAGCCTTGAGGCTACATGTGGCCTTCTAGGTCCCTTTTACTGAATCCAAACTTTACATAACAAATCTCCTTAATAAATAGATTTGTTCTGTAAAACTTGGACCTAGTCAAAAGGCTGCACCCAAGGACCTAGAAGTCCACATGTGGCTTCGAGGCCACAGGTTCCCCATCCTTGAGATAGACTCTTCTCCTTCAGCAGGTTAATAAACAGAAATGATAGCAGTAATGAAGCAAAAGTAATGATATTTTCAGGTAGAGCCAGTTATTGGGACTCACCAAGAGTCCTATGATTGTCTACAGTATATGTTGAGATCCTCTGTACATTTGAATTGGAGCAGTGGACGGGCAGCAAAGTTTGCTACTTTACTTCATGAGTGACTCAGTTACCTCCTCCAGCCCTCACAACTTCTTGTAACTTACTAGATTCCTCCAGCAAGATGAGAAGTAGCAATGGAAAGAAATGGGGACTGGACTCAAAATAAACAAATGGAGAAGTGGCTTGTTATGAGAAGGAAGTGGAGACTCCTATATACATACATATACACATATGTACATATGCACATATATTTACACACATATACTTACAATACAAATGTGTGCATATACATATACACTCACACAATCACATATATGTATGCATATAAAATATGTGAGTATTTTAACATTTATCTTGTTATGATACTAATTAAATAACTTTTGTTTGGAAACATAAATTAATCTAGTCAGTTTGGTTTAAAAAGAAAAGAACTTGGGTGGGGTGCAGCTATGACATTTAGTTTATGCTGACCCAAGTTTGCCAGAACAGGGATGATTAAGAGAGGGTCTCAGACTACATTTTGGGGGAGGATCATCTAGCACTGGAAGGGACCCCAGACATTATCTAGTCTAACACTCTCACTTTACAGATGAAGAAACTGAGCCCTAGAGGAGTTAAGTAACTGGTCAAAGTCATGCAGAGCTGGAATTTATTCCCAGGTTGCTCTGATTATAAATCTTGCACTTCTTCCACAATACCATGTAAAATAGAGCTCTGGGCAATGAGACCCCAGCCTTTACAAGCATATATAATATACTTAGCCTGATGCAACCCTCAGTGTGAACCCTGTATTATGTGCAGGTATCAGAGGCAACTGATGGTAGTGTGGATAGAGCGCTGATCTTGGAATCAGGAAGACTTGAGTTCAGAACTGGCCTCAGATACTCAGTTGCTGCATAAGTCACTTAACTTCTGTTTGCCTCAGTTTCTTCAAGTGTAAAATGGGGATAATAGTAGCACCTAGTTGCAGGGTTAACATGAGGATAATGAGATAATATTTGTAAAAAAAAAAAAAAAAAAAGGAAAGCTCACCACAGTACTTGGAACACAATAGCACTATATAAATGCTTATTCCCTTCCTCCCTACCCCTTCCCCTTTGTTCTGGTCTGCTTATTGCCTTGTGAGTATAGGCTTTTCAATTCATTTCTGAGTCAAAACTGAGCAAAAGGTCCCAGCAACTGGACCTCATACTCTTTTCTGACTGACAGTATTTGAGTGGGGAGGCAAGGCCTACTGTAAGCCTCAAAGTAGGAAGAGAGGGCTACTCTCTGCACCAAGGTCAACATGAAGCCATGAACACATGCTTTTTTGGCTACCATAATCACTTCCTGCATCTCACATTCCCATAGTGACACCCAAGTGAAGAGCAAGACAAGGTGACTATGGTTGAATTTGGGAATGTAAGCCGCAGTACTGATGGATTCTTCCTGCAGATGTCTGACTTGGTGCTCAACTTGGTCTAAGCTACTTCAGGTCCTGCAGGCCTGTACCTGTACCAGGTAACTCTCCATTCTTCTTCAGCAGCTCTGTTTGGTTTTGGCCCCACACTGGGTACCCTCTAATGGCCTCCTCTACCCTTGCTTTTCAGCTTCCTTTTGTGTGTTGCCTTCCCCCGTTAGACTGTAAGATCCTTGAGAGGATTTAAATTTTTAATTTAAAATTAACTTTTTATTTAATTTTTAATTTTAATTTTTAAATTTAGTTTGATTTATTTAAATTTAATTTAAATTTATAATTTAAAAACTTAGCAAAGTGTCTGGCACATAGTAGGTGATTAATAAATGTTTACCAAACTGCATTGCCTGGGGCATTGAGAGGTTTAATGTTTTGCAAACAGTTTGTCAACTAATATGTCAGTGGTAGGACTTGAATCCAGAGTGTCATACCTTTGGGGTTAGATCTTTAACCATTATGCCATGCTGCCTCTCAAGTCACATCATGTTTGGTCTCAACAGGGCAATCCAGTGGGTTGGAACCGAGAGTGTTACTGTGAGTTGTTGTAAACCCCAACCTGGAAAGATTCTTGTATATTGGGACCTTGTTACACACCCTTCAGAAGTACTCTATATTTATATACAATCTAAATTGCATACAACATGTGCATCAGGGTCAGAAAAAGTCCCAGCATGCCTCAGTCAAATGTCGTGTAATACATGGTATTTTGCCTAAAGAGAGGGAAGTACGATTCCAGACACAAATTCAAAGAACGTTAGAGCTGGAAGGGATCAATGTGTACCACCATCCCAACAACCAGAAACTTTATACATGGACAAACTGAAGTGAGAGCAGCAAGGTAATGTAGAAAAAGCACTAGTTCTGAAGTCAGAGGATCTATGTTCAAACCCACACTCTGAAACTTCAGATTTGTGGGCATTTTATGAAGCTGCTTAAGCTCCCTAGTCTTCAATTTTGTCATGTGAAGAATGAGAGGATTGGAGTACATGGTCTCTGAGGTCACCTCTAGTGCTAGACTTAAGATCCTATGAATCCCAAAGAGGTTAAATGACTGGTCCAAAGTCATACAGATAGTAAGTGGCAAAGCTGGGAGTCAAACCCAGCCTCCTGCCTCCCAATTCCATAGTCATTCCATACCACCACACAGGTATCAGGACCATCCACATTTTTACATGTCCAAATTGTGCTTGGGCATAATTGGATCCATAAATGAGGTTTATTCTATTTCATGCTAAAATCATTAGCCAAAGAGAAGTGGAAGTAGGAAGGAATGCAACAGATGTGACATGTTGGTGGCAGGGGCAAGAGCAAGTGTAGCTACTGCATTGGGTATGTGCTTGTGTTTCTAGCAAAGAGTTTCTAGCAAGGAAAAGCCACCATTAGCAGCCTGTGATTTTAGACCAGACCCTATCCTTCTGCAGACACAGGGTATGTGTTTAAGTAGGAGAGCAAAGGACATGTGAAGGAATCGCCAATAAAGCCCAGTTAGTGCAGCCACAGTGGTCTGGGGTTACTGAGCTGACTTTCCTTGTGTACCAGTCTGTATACACATCCTATAATGCTCATGTATGTTCCCATGATCACATCTTGTCTATACACTTCTGCATTGTAGGCATCTCAAAGGTTTGGGAACCATGAATATCACAAGAGGGTCGGCTGATGACAAGTTGAATGTCCACAGACACAGCTGGCTGCTGGCTGCTGGCTGCCTGATACATCCTTCCAAGGCCAATTTCCTTTCCTCTCTGGGCATACCAGCAGCAGAGGCCAGTGCCTTTGTCAATCTGACGTTACCACAAAGAAGATAATTTTTATCCTGAGGCTGTTTCGAATAAACACTTATCGACACTTCATATTTCTTTACTTGCAATGATAGCTAGAAGTGATGGGAGAAATATTTGTACTGCTGCTTTGTTTGAGCTAGGATTCAGGATAAACTCAGCTTAGAGTACGAGTCTGCTCTGCTCTCCAATACCAAAGAATTTGACAGACAGAACAGAAGACTGGGTATTTTAAAACAATACAGTGAAAGTATAGACACAGTACATGTACTTTGCCCAGCCACCAGTCACTGGCTTTGCTTGCTTTATAACTAAAATCCGCAGTAACATAATGAAACCATACTTTAATGTCTTTCAGCCAATCACCTGAGAAGCAAATGATGTAGCCAATGGCAGTCCAAACTAGCACTCAAGCCTGATTGTTCCCCTGAGCATCAGTCTGCTTACTGCTTATCGTCCTATTTATAGTATTCCACTGGAACTAACCCCTCCACCCTCCCCACCCCCGTGATGTTTTTTCGCCCAAAATCATGCTTTTGCACAACCGTTTAATGGTGTTAGGCAGGATGTGCCTGTGTACTAATAGAAACAGAGCCAAACTTTCCAGATTTTCCTAATTACTCTCACCACTTTTTTTCTTACACACCCATCTTAAAAGGCAATTAAGAAATGACATTTTGATCCATTATTCAGGACTCTTGGATCAGAAGGGAAAACATGTTAGGGGACATCAGGCCAACATGTGGGTGATAAAGGCCCGTTTTTCTATTGTTCTTACGCCCTCCATCTTCCTCTATCAGTCTCTGTTACCCTGAGAGGGATACAAATTTACTGTTCGGGCCAAAGAGCATGTATAGAAATCATCACCTCTATGGAGTCAATAGCAGCGGATAGCTAGGTAACCCTGCCAGGGAGAGTTTTCCCAAAGAGGCTTTGAGATTGTTTCTCACACTGACTTTTCTTATGTTCTAAGTCATTGGATTGGGCAGCTAGGGAGCACAGTGGATAGAGCACTGGGCTTGGAGTCAGGAAGACCTAAGTTCAAATCTGGACTCAGACAATTACTAGCTATGTGACCCTGGGCAAGTCGTTTAACCCTGTTTGCCTCCATTTCCTCATCGGTAAAGTGAGCTGGAGAAGGAAATGGCAAACCACTCCAGTATCTCTGCCAAGAAAACCCCAAATGGGATCATGAAGTATAGCCCTTTCTGAGCATTGCAAAGATTTTCCTCACCATATCCCTCTGAAGCAAGTGTGATGAGACTGAGAAATTATGGATGAAATGTTAGACTTTCCCATGTTCATACAAAGGCAGTAAGAGTCAACCAATAAAAATCAAAGGCAGGATGTGAACCCAAGTTTCTGGACTCCAAAATCCACACAACTAAACATGACTGAACAAGCCATTAGATGCCATTGACTGTTGTGGCAGGTAAAGGATGAAATGACTGAGGAAAATGAAAGTTAGATCTTCCAAGCATATTGATTTATTAAGCAATGCATGCCAATTGTCTAACAATAATTAATCAAATAAAGCCAATTAATGAAAAGAAAACAATACAACATTAGATAATCTGATTGGATGAGAGATTAGGGACTTTCCAAGTTGGGAGGGGGAGAATGAACAAGTGTGATTCCTTGAATTCAGAAAAGGTGTCCCACTCCCCAAGTATCTATGAATAAAGAAACATGGAAATGCTATGGGGCCAGTTTTCAGATAAGATATATGGGTTGCTTGAGATACACAATTATAAGAAAACTCCTTGTATCCGTTTTTGAATCAGAGTTTCTGGTCAAGATCACCTAGATCCTTGGTTAAGGGTCTCTGAGCAGCAGGGAGAGGTGGTCTAGTTTGTAGGGCTAGGTTCAAAAGATGCATTAAGGTTTTCTCCCAATTCCCTCAATTGAAGAAAGTTTTCTCACAAGACAGAAATTGGACTAGACCCATAATTGAATAGAATCTGAGCTAGCTCCAGAACTGAGTCACAAGATGGAGTCAGTATTGGTCACTCAATTCCCACAATTAACCACTTGCTGTCCTAATTCCTTCAGTTGGGAATTATCCCTCATTTACCACATTCACTGTATTAAAGAGAAACAGATTCTCCTGGAAAACTGCATGTAAAACAGATTTTTATCAATGAAATCATCTTCTAAATGCATCAAGGGAGCTTGTTGTAAGGGAACCCTCACAAGGGAATAATCCTCTTGTAAACTATTTACATGGGTCTTGTAAATCTGCCTTTCACAAGTCAGGATTGTTTAAATCCATAGATCTGCCTAAGACCTTTTATAAATAATCCTCTTGTGGGAAATGTTTCAATGCCGATAGTATTGACCACTCATTCAAACTCAGTTCTCTCCTGACTATTTGATGATATGCTGTTGTTCACACTAGTAAATGAGCATTTATTAAACACCAACTATATGTCAGGCCTTATTCCATATGCTGGGCATATGGTTAAAAAACAAAGAAAAGGCTAAAATAGTCCCTGTCCCCAAACTGGAGGAGACAAACATGCAAATAATTATGTAAGTACAAGGTATATATAGTGTAAATAGAAGGTAATCTCAGAGAGAAGGCATTAGGAAAGGCCTCTTATAGAAGATAGAACTGTAGCAGAGACTTAGAGAGAGCCAGGAAGCAGAAGTGAGTAAACACTCCAAGTATAGGCGACAGCCAGGGAAAAGGCATAGAATTAGAAGATGGATCAGCAAGGCCAGTGACATGGAATCCAAAAGTGGAGGAGAATTAAATATAAGGACACCAGGAAGGTAGGAAAGGGTTTTAAAAACCAGACAGAAGATTTATATGTACAGTATGCATATAGCTATTTCCTGTGTAAATCTTGAGTTAATTTCTGGAAGAAATGTGGAAACTACTTACCACGTCTTTCCCTGTGGTAAAGACCCTCTGGCCGTGGAGCTCACCACAAAAGTCATTGATGTTTCACAATTGACTAGACAGGTTTTAGGACTGGCAGATATATCAGAAATGACCAGTCAGAAGCCCAGCCTCAAACTTGAATTTTTACTTATTTAAAATGAGTTGTTTTAAAAAATTTATTTGAAATGAACGTTACTCATTCATTGACTATCTTGAATCAATTCAACCTTGATCATGAAAGACAGTCATGTACCTACCTACTAGGCAGCCATTCATGTGGTCTAAGTTGAAGCACTCCTAAAGATCTGTGCCAAACCATGTCTCTCTACTACTGGAACATGGAAAGAGCTAGTACATTTTGTCAAGCTGGCAGACTCTTACCTTCCATTTTTAGATCAATGTAGTCCATTTGCACCAGAAGCCCCAGGATAATATCCTTAAAGACCTTAAGCTAAGCAAGGTATCTATCTTACTGTCCAGGAAGAGTAATATTAGCTAGCTCACTTTTTTCTCATATGGCAGAGGAACTTGCTTCAGTTAGTGGATGGGACACAAGAAGGGTAAATTTTGATAAGAGATAAGAACTATTCCATCCCCTCATCTTCTGGCTCAGCCCTTTAGGACTTTGGCAAATAAGAGTACATCAAAAAATAGGCAAATGGCACAAAAAAAGGAATAGATGAGTGCCATAGACTCATACGCACTTTACAATGTTGCCCAGCATGGCTTTGAGGGCTGCTAAATTAATCTCAAGTAGTGAGTCTGGTCAGGAGTCCTTCATTGTTCATGACTCAGTGTTTTCAACTTGGAAAATTCATATATGGGAATGTTAAAAGGTTATTTACTTCCTTCGACTTGAATCCAGAATCCATAAGTATTATTTTAAAATACTACATGGCAGAACAAAACAAAACATTTTTTTCAATATTTTTAGGAGATTCTGAAGCTGTTTTTTTAGGTGGGATATTTTTGGTGGGGGAGACAGAAGTATGGAGGTTAGAAAAAGGGAAAGGTGGGACACCATAGTGGGTAGAATAACTGAATTTGGGTGTTGAAAGAGGACTCAGTGGCCATCAGGTCTCACTATACCCCAAAGGAATCTCCACTATAACCTACTTGAAAAGTGGCCATCCAGCTTCTACTTGAAGATCTCCAATGAAGAGGAACACTCTTCCATACCTCTCCAGAAAGCCTCTTCTACTTTGGGGATGGTCCAATTGTTAGGAAGCTTTTCCTGACATTAAGCCCAAATTTTCCTCTTTGTAATTTCCACCCATTGGTCCTGGTTCTGCTTTCTAAGTGACAAACAGAACAGGTCTAATCCCTCTTCCATGAGACCTATTCAAACACTTGAAATTAAACAAAGCTATCTTGTCCCTACTGGGTCTACTCTTCTCCAGGCTAAGCTAAGAATGTTCTTCATGTGGGAATGACTCAAAGAGCTTCATCATCCTGGTTGCCCTAGTTTTGCATACTAAATGGTGGCTCCCAGTATGTTCTGATCACATCCAGGTACATAATCCTGGATACTATGACTTTTTTGAGGGGGGAAGGCAGGGCAATTGGGGTTAAATGGCTTGCCCAAGGTCACACAGCTAGTAAGTGTGTCAAGTGTCTGAGGCCGGATTTGAACTCAGGTTCTCCTGACTCCAGGGCCGGTGCTCTATTCACTGCGCCAACTAGCTGCCTCCTATGACTTTCTTAATGCAGTCAAAGGTATTGCTAGTTTTTATGACATCCCACTCACTGTTGGTTCTTATTAAGCTTTCTATCTACTAAAACCTCTAGTCTTGATTTAAACTGATTCCTATTTAACCATGCTTTCTTCATCTTGTTCTTGAAAAGATGATTCTGAGTCAAGTATAAGACTTAAAATTAATCACTACCGAAATTCTTTTTTTTGGGTTCAGCCCCATGCTCTACCTTTCAATATCTTTTTGGATCCTGATTCTGTCATCTAATGTGTTAGCTGTCCCTTCCTGTTTGATGTCATTTGTAGATTTGATAAGCAAACCACCTTGAAAAGCACAATGTGCTTTTTTTTAATTTTAACCAAGTCATAGATAAAGATGTAATGCAGCCCAGGACCAAGCATAGATAGCTGGGACACTCCTCTGGGGATATCCTGCCAGGTATGGTCTATAATGTACTGGATTTAAAGTCAAGGGAGGCTTAGTTCCAAGTCCTGCCTCTGACACCTACTAGTTATATGACCACAGGCAAGTAGCTTTCTTTCTGAGCCCCACTTTCTTTATCTGTAAGATAGGCAAAATCATACCTGTAGCTCCCACCTCCTGCTGTTATTGTGAGGATCAAATGAGATATTTTATGTAAAGAATTGTAAAAATGTTGGGGATTGTCATTAATGTCTCTACAAAAGGACATACTGCTTCATGTTTCTTTCCTGTCTCATTTTCACAAACTAAGGGAAAAAGCTCCTTCCAGCTTAGCTTCAACAGCTTAGTCGCCCAAACCCACATTGTGCAGAAGACATTTGTATGCCCATCAGGGAATCCAAACATCTGCCTGACTTTTCAGTTTATAGATTTCTGTTTGTCCTTCATTCTCGAAGAGGACCAATGGCATCAGAGGGTGATGTCCTGACTTACAAATGAATTGAATTTAGTGGGGCAGAGCTATACAAGGTTATCAGTCTCCCTTTATCCTCCAGAGTCATCTGAGTCCAGTGGCAAGACATAGCTCAGGATGACCGGGGATGACCTCAGATGCAGTGGAAGATCCTGGCCTTTTTAAGCTAAGTTCTTTCCCAGATCTCAGTTTGTCTGAAGCAATACCCATTCAGTAGTTAAATTCTAGGTAAGAATTGAGGTAAAAGATGCCCTACTTTGCCTTCACAAAAGAATCAATCAGGGTGGGAAAGACTCTCAGAGCTTCTGGCCAGAGCAGAAACAGATTGCTATTTACTCTGGGCCATCAAAACCAAAACAATGAGCAAGTTAGACTTGGGCTGGGGCCTATTAATTGTCAATCAGTGAGAGCCAGAGTGATTTGGATTTAAAGGCATAATCATAAAGTATGGGCCAAAGACTACAACTTTTGAAAGCTATTAAAAAATCTTTATAGCTGCTCACGCAGGCAGAGCCATAACCTCGGTGACTGTCATTTGATGAAAATAAGGATAGTGACCATGATATCAATGAGGATATATCCATTATTAAAATGGTATCAGCATGTTGAGTATTATTTTTAAATTATGTATGTCTAAGGTCTACACTTATTCAAATACTCAAGGATTTTACCATGAGGATAAGCCCTCCACTGATACAAATCAAATCTCCATGCCTAAGTGTCTGGTCTTTATGTGAAAAAATAAATCACTACCAAATGGTCAACTCTCTGACAATTGACAGAGACAATTGTCAAGCCTTGACAATTGAATGAGGCCAGCCCTCAGGTGACAGACAGAGTGTGCATAAAGGGCTACCATATTAGAAACTTTTTGTAGCTTTGTAGGATCGATGAGTGCTTGATCTCTGTAAGCTTAACCTCTGGAAACTAAGTGCCACCTCCATGACAAAATCAAGCATGTGGGTAAGACTTCAGTGGAAGAAACTGTACCCAGGACAAACAAAATCTTCACTTGAAGCACTCTATGTCAAAATCTATGCAAAGTCTATACAAATCTGGGCCTTAGCTTCCTCATCTCCAAAAGGAAAGGACTGGACTAGTCAATGGGTCAGTCAACTAGCATTTATTAAGGGTTTATGTGCCAGGAATTGTGCTAAGCACTGACTATACAAAGATAAGCACAAGATTGTCCTTGACCTTAAGGAATTCACAATCTAACTGAGGGGATAATATGCAAACTGCATTGTTTGTCTTTAGTTCCAAAGAGGACCAGTCAAGGGGGATGTCTTGTTGTGAACTGGATTTAAATGAGGCAGAGTTGCACAAAGTCATCAGCCTCACTCTCTCTACCAGAGTCATCAAAGTCCAGTGGCAAGACAAAAATCAGGATGACTGTGAGGGCCTGGGATGTAGTGGATGACCTTGGTTGGCATCTTTGATGTCTGACCAAGCTCTAAGTACACCACAGTACCTGCTTCACCTGTCTTTATGGCCTTTGGAATAAATTGTTCTCATTTGGCCATTCTGCCTGGGGAAGTCTTCGCGTTTGAGGTTGCTGTTTGTCCTTCAATCTTGAAAAGGACCATGACATCAGGGAGGTGATGCTGTGACATGCAAGTGAATTGGATTTAAGTGAGGGAGGGCTGTGCAAAGTCACCAGCCTCACTTTCTCCTCCGGAGCCATCTAGGTCCAATGGCCAGATATATTTCAGGACAACAAGAGATGGTCCAGGATGCAATGGGGGACCTTGGCCTTTTCAAAGTAAGGTCTTTAACAGGCCTCAGTTTGACTGAGGCAGCACCTATTAAGAGATCATTCTCTGCCTCATTTCTTATTAAGCCTTAATCACTAAATGGGTGACTGAGACATGTTTGGGGTAGACATCCCCCTAATTCACTGACAGGTTTGAGGCCTGTCGGTTACCCTCAACCTTGTTTAGCCAGTCTGCTAAGATGATTTTATCAGAGTGTAGATGCTATACGTGCTACATACAGCTTCTTGGAGCCATGGGACAATAGACACGATAAATTGGGGGTAGTCTCAGAAGGAAGGTACTAAAGGAAGACTGGGAAAGGCTTCTTATAGAAGATGGGAGCATTAGCTGAGATTTGAAGGAAGGTGAGGAAGACAGGAGGTGGAAATAAGAAGAGAGAAAGTTACCAGAATGGGAGGTAGCCAGTGTAAACATTGGGAGTCAGGAGATGGGGCATCTCCTCCAAAGAATGACAAGAAGGCCTTCCGGCCCTAACATGGTACACTTTATTCCCTCTTTTTTTCCAACAGTGAAGTGTTCATTCATCTCCAGCCTCTGGTTCCCTCCACAGATATCTAACTCTTCTTTGTGGTGACTGACTGGAATGTTAGGAGTGGCACTTACATACTATCCAGAAGGTGTCAGACTTGTATCTCTGAATGTTGAAACCCAAGGTCTCCCTTGCCTCAAAGAAAACTCTCGACTTATTTTAGAGGCGTTTCATCAGACTGACTGGTGGATAGATAATCTGAAAACTGAAAATGAAGCAGAAAGTTTCTTTCAAAGTAGAAAATAAAAGTTTCCAAGAAACAAATCATGTACAGGCTAAGTAAGTCTATTAGTAAAGACATTCTGAAACAGAGAATGATCTGAACTAAAGAGTTTTCCCCTCTCTTTTCAGTCTAAATATGGCATTTGCTTTTGACAAAAAGAATTGAGAGAAGCACTCTGGCATGGTGGAAGTTGGGATAAATTGGGAGGTAAAGGACATGGCTCTGATATTGGTACCCATGTGACTTTACCTATCTGAGCCAATTTCTCACCTACAAAATGAGGGATTCAGACTAGAGGACCTCCAAAGTCCCAGATCAAAGTAAACGATCCTATGGTTTCATTTTAATTTTTCTGAAAACATGCCACAGAAGGCTCAGGTTTGAAGGTGACAATTCAACTTCTGAAAAGCAGAAGATTATATGAGAGAAGCCACATCGTGAATCTAGCCTGTGTGTAGGGCTTCCTGGACACTGAGTAGGGATTAGCATAACATTCATTATTTCTTCGATCTGAGTTGTACCTTAAGAAATCTCTGTGGTAGACTTCTAGCTATACTGCAAAGAGCACAGCTCTGATGTGCTTGCCATGTAGCCTGAATGCCAAACAGATTTTGACCTAAAAGACTATTTTATGGAGAACTCAAACAAGTCAAACATTCATATGGAGGTCAGACTAAGCAGTAAAAGTACACTCCTCTCAAGGTCTGTCTGAAGAACTTTGTTATCAATTGTGAGACATGGGAGACAGTGGCACAAGACTGCCCAGTATAGTGTGCTGGCATCAAAGAAGGCACTATGAGCAAAGCAGGATTGCAATAGCACAAAGAAAATATGAGATGCACAAATCTGAAGGCATCTCCACTCCAAATGTTCAAAAGAACTATCTGTGCCCAACCTGCAGTAGAGCTCATATTGGTCTGATCAGCCACAGTCAAACACACTGTACCTTGACCCCAACATCATGACATCATTGGTCCTCTTCAAGTATGAAGGATGAACAACAACAACCTTAAGAATTCTGAGAAATCTTGACAAAGCAATAGTTTCATGAAAACCCAATTTAATGAGCAAAGGATATCGCTAGAGAAGTAATACTTCTTGTATTGTACTGAATGTCTTTTCAAAACATCTAATATTATGATTTTCAAACTAATTTGAGCATAGGACACTTTGGGATTCAAAATATGTTATTGGAAATTATAAATGTTGGTATGCAGGGGATCAATATTCCTATAATATAAGAGAATTTGGGATATTTTGAAGCAAAATAGATGAAGCAAAATGTTCATAGAGGAAAAAATGTCACACATGCTAAGTGCTTGTATCATATATGCAATTTCATATTTAGCATCACAGAGGGAAAAATACAATTAGTACAATTAGCATTTTCTCATGGAAACCCTTATTCGCATCATGGTTTCTTGAAATGCAGTTTGGGTAACATTTTTCTACTGGATGTAGGCTACTTAGCATGATAGGAAGTAACTTTTCGTGTGCAGGTGAACTTCACTTTACAAAATAGGTGTATTTTGGAACGGTAGTGTAAATTAAATTTTTGTAAATGAAATTTAGTCCCTTCCCCCCCCATTTATGTATTACAAATTTTGACATCCAATTAGTGACTGTTTCTGACATTTAACCTTAAGTTTACTTGATTCACTCTTTCCTGCCAAAGGGGTTAATAATCTATAAACACATACAAGTACACTGGAAATAGAGGTGAGTAGGAAAAAAGCTACTATTTTTGAAAGCCTTTTTATTTAAAATATCTATTGTAAGAAAACAGATTAGAGAAAATATTTAAAGTGAATATTTCAAATAAAGCCCTGACATCCCAAAATTTTAAGAATAGATAGATAGATAGATAGATATAGGCATAGATATATAGATATAGATATGGAAATGACAACAAAGTATGATACTATATATGAATGTTGTTCAGTCATTTCAGTCATGTCCAACTCTTCATGGCCCCATTTAGGGTTTCCTTGGCAGAGATATTAGAGTGCTTTGTCATCTCCTTCCTCAGCTCATTTTACAGATGAGAAAATGGAAGCAAACAGCGTTCAATGACTTGCCCAGGGTCACACAGCTTACTAGCTGTGTATCTGAGGCCAGATTTGAACACAGGTCTTCCTGACTCCAAGCTTGGCACTCTATCCACTGTGCCACCTACCTGCCCATATGTGAATGTAATGAAATATTATTGTGCCTCAATAATTACTCAACAAAATCCATTGGTTCCCTATTATATCCAAGATCAAATATAGAATCCTCTATTTGCCATTTAAAGCTCTTTACAATCTGGCCCCTTCCTGCCTTTCCAGTCTATTCACACTTTACTCTTCTACATAAACCCAGCTACATTGTTCTCCTTGTTCCTCACACATCCCCCCTAACTGTACCTTTACACCGGTGGTCCTTAATTTCTGTGGCTTCCCTCAAGACTCAGCTCAAATCCCACCTGTTGCAAAAGGTCTTTGCCCATACCTCCAGCTAGTAATACCTCTCTCCAGGAGATCATCTTTATCTTTTCAGTATATGTCTGGTATATACCTGATTATTCACATGTTATCTCCCCTACTCAAATTAGAATTAGGGCAATGATTGCTTTTTGCCTTTCTTTGTATTGTTCAGTTCTTAGCACAGTGCCTGACACATGCAAACATTTAATAAATAAATACTCATTGACTGGTTGGTTGATTGGAATGACAAACAAAGAATTCAAGGAAACTTAGGAAGACTATATGAACTGATACTGAGTGAATTAAATAGAACTAGGAGAACAATATTTTAATGACCACAGTAACATAATGAAAAACATGAAAAAGTTACAGAATTATGGTCCAATGCAATGACTAGCTGTGATTCAGAGGACTGACTGATGGTGAAGCATACTTCCCTCCTCTTGGTAGATAATGAAGCATACACTTATGACATGGTCAATGGGCTAGTTTGTTTTTAACTATATCTCTTTGTTATAAGGGAGGATTCTGTTGGGGGCATGATGCTGAAAAATAACACTAATGCAAAAAACAAAACACATTTATAGAAAAGAAAATTCCCCATTGATCTCAGAAGTAGTCCACCATGGGAAAACTTCCTTACTAAGGCTTCTCTTGCCTTTTCTTTTGATATTTCATTTCACATACATTCATTTTTGGCCATCCCCATGCCTGGAATTCTCTCCATCCTCGTCTCTCCCTCCTGCCTTCCCTGGCTTCCATCAAGTTCCAGATGAAGTCCCACTTTCTTCAAGAAGCCATTCTCAAGCCCCCTTAATTCTGGTGCCCTCCTTCTTTTGATCTATCCAATTTATCCTGTATATATCTTGTTTGTATATAACTTTTTGCATGCTCTCTCTACCCCTTGAGAATAGGGTTTGTTGTGCCTCTCTTTGTATCCCTCATGCTTAGCACAGTGTCTGGAATATAATATATGCTTAATAAATGTCTGCTGACTGTCTGAGTCCATGATTTAGTCCATTTGAAATTGGGGAATGGATAACCCCAAGGCCTTAGTAATTTTGACATCCCCTCCCCTATTAGGACAGAAACTTAGGAGATTGGCCACCAAAATCAAATCTCCAAATTATCCAAAATCTTTTCCCCATAAAACCCACTGTATTCTTGCTACCCCTTGGAGGAAGAAGGAGGGGGAGGGGGAAAGCAAAGAGACTTTAGGAAGTAGCACAGAGGCCTGGGCTAGATAATGATAAAGGAAAAATGCCACCTCTCTGAGCCCAAGTGCCAGGATCAACAACAGATGGTTATGAAGTCCACACCTGCTCCCCACCCGCCAAGAAAATTCACCGAGGAGAACCCTGTTTAGTCAGTAAATCTAGGCTGCAAGCAGGCCAGAGGAGACAGGGATAGATAAATGATGAGAGAGGCATCCCCTTCACTAGGGATTACAATGACAAAATCCCCCATTTGTCTATCATTGTTCTTTCCTGCTTCTTAAGGTCTAGATGAGAATTGGTGTACCTGCACTAGGCCAGGCTCACAGCTTGGTATCTGAGATCAGGGCACTGTGATGGATAGCCCCAATGCTTGTTTTCTTGACTTAAGTTTAGGATAATAAGAGGAAATACTTTTTTAGGGGATTCTCTGTCCCAAGATATGGTACTGGAAGGAAAGGGTTTGGAACCATTTATGAATGACAGAGCCATCCCTTGCTCTTCAGAGAAGCTAGAATATACCTAGCTAGGTGGCACAATGGATAAAGCACCGGGCCTGGAGTTAAGAAGACTCATCTTCTTGAGTCCAAATCTGGCCTCAGACATTTACTAGCTGTGAGACCCTGGGCAAGTCACTTAACCCGATTTGCCTCAGTTTCCTCATCTGTAAAATGAGCTGGAAAAGGGAACAGCAGACCGCTCCAGTATCTTTGCCAAGAATACCCCAAATATAAAGGGTCAGACACAACTGAAATGACTGAACAACAACAACAGTAAATTATAGTCATCCATCATTCCTAAGAGAAGCTGAAACATATCTAACCTTCAAGGTTAACAACAGGAAAGAAGAGCCACATCTCCTATGACATGTCCCTCATGGCCTCTGTTAGTAACAAAATTATATTGAGTGGGTCATGGAGTCTGACCTAGCATGACAGTATCTGTGGATGACTCCATGCAGTCACTGAAAGCATTGATTGTATAGCACTGATGTATCACTTAATCCCAGGAAGGGCATAGTATGGTATAAGATTACTTTGGATCCTTTTTATGAAACTAGGGAGAAGATTAAAGCCTACCTCATCATCTAACTTTGTTATAGCAAAGTTTTGCTATATACAGCTACAGTTTCTAGAAATGTGGTTTGATATATGAAGGATGTGAATACCCTCAATACCTTCCCATTTTGTCATGTTTATCTATTGAATAATGCTCAAGAAATAGCAGTGCAGAGTCTGGGAAGATGTTCCTAAGCATAATTGTTCTAATGAGAGTAGGTAGGGTGAGTACCAATAGCACAAGAGAATTTAACACTTCTCTGCAATAGTCCCCAACGCCTGTTATAAGGACAAGGACAGAGCAGATAGAAAACCAGTTGGGCAGTTAAAGTTGGGCAATCAACCTCCAGACAGGATAATCACCAGGCAAACTAACTATTCACACAGGAAAAATCAGGTCAATAAAGAATTTCTGTAATCTAGACTATAGTATGAAGTTAGCTACTCAATAACATAAAGTTGGTCCATCAATATGTATGTCTTGGACAGTCACTAAGAAGGGCCAGCAAACTGAGCCTAGAACTAAATAGAAGAGTAGGCTAGATTGACTTTGGGAAATTGCATAATGCTTTCATTGACCCTTGAGCTTCCCTCCAAAACAAAGGGCCATATTTAAAAACATCGGTATTCTTCTGCTGATAGTATGTGGTTACAAGTCATGCAGTTGTGGTCACAGTCTCTGAAGAATTAAGGTTGCCTAAAGGTAAACTGAGAGACACATGGTTAGCTTATTGTAATGTACAACCAATGAGAAATGGCCCAAGAGAAGTAATGTGAAGGACATCATAAGATAGATGCATGAAGGAAGTAAGCTAATACTGCAATGAAAATTATGGATGATCAATGGAGAGCCCTCACTCTCCATCAGTATCCATGTAATGACATGTGCTCTAGAGAAAGCAGATTGGGTGGAGTCCCCCTGTGGTGGAATTATGGGAAGATATGGACAAAAGTTTCATAGGATGAGAAGGCTAGGATGGGTTGTGTTATGATCTGTCTGCTCTGTTGGAAAGAGAACCTGCATTGTAAAGTCACAAAGGCAACAAAGTATCTCACCCCATTTATATTATATATATATATACATATGTGTGTGTGTGTATAATACATGTGTATATTTTATATGTGTACATACACGCTGAGGGGGGAGGGGAGAGAGAGAGAAAGAGAGAGAGAGAAGAAGAAGAAGAAGAAGAAGAAGAAGAAGAAGAAGAAGAAGAAGAAGAAGAAGAAGAAGAAGAAGAAGAAGAAGAAGAAGAAGAAGAAGGAGAAGGAGAAGGAGAATGAGGAAGAGGAGGAGGAAGAGGAGGAGGAGGAGGAAGAGGAGGAGGAGGAGGAAGGGGAGAGGAAAGAGGGAAGGAAGGAGGGAAGAGGGAAGGAAGGAGGAAGAAAGGAAGAGGAGTGACAGCATGGTATAGTAGGAATCCAGCCTTCTCAAAGCCAAGGAGACCTGGGTTCAAGTCTTGCCTCTGACATCCTGGCCATGTGACCCTACACAAGCTAAACTCTCTAACTCACAGAGGAGCTGGCCTGCATCAGTATGGGGTGTTTCTTCAGTTGGGAGCTCTCAATACCGTTGGTTACTATTATATATACATTTATAATATTACATAATATATGACATATACAATATTATATATTATGTTATGTATAATACTATATCACATTCTATAATGATTGCATATTATACAATATATCTCACACATTATATAATATATAATATTATATGATATATCTTACATATGGCTGTGCAACAGTGGACAAAAAGATAGTTATATCTGCCATTCCAAGCCTCTAAACTTTTCCACTGACATGGTAAGTTATAGCTCAGTGAACTGCCATCTTTGGGTGTTGATCCCCTACCAGACATCTCCAGAACTCCGGGCAGAAGGAGACTGGGCAAAGAATGTGTTCTGAGAGAGCCTCCATATTGTGAGATCTGCAAAGGGAAAACATAGATGACCTTTGAAGCTTTGGGACTACCCAGTCTAGCAGCAAATAGCCCTATTACAAAAACAAAGATATTTACAGGGATTAGGAGGATTGTACAAGCTGCCTAAATTGATTGTAACCAATGTTGCAATGAATGAGAAAGCCCTTTGAAATGGTCCAGAAGAAAATGTGGTGAAACTATTGCCCACAGAGCAACAAAGCCACAAAAACACTTCTAGATGTTCCCAAAGGATTAAGACAGTTGACTCACTGAGGCATCCAAGGCTTTCCTGCTCCTCTTATCTGGCCCTCTACCAATTTTTTTTGCAACTGAAATGGGAGATAAAAGGGTACCAACCACACTGGCTCCAAAGAATCCCAGCAGACTGGTATGGCAAAGTAACAGGGAAGCAGACTCCAGGTCTATGTAAAGTAAGTACTTCCTAATAAGTGGAAATGCCTGGTACTTTAGTGGATAGATACAGTGCAGGAAGACCTCAGCTGAAATATGACCTCAGACACTTACTAGCTGTGTGACCTGGGTGAGTCACTTAATTTCTGTTCACCTCAGTTTCCTCATCTCTAAAACGGGAATAATAATAGCACTACCTCTTAGGATAAAATGAGATAATTGTAAAAGGCTCAGCACAGTGCCTGGCACATGAAAAGTGCTATACAAATGTTAGTAGCAGTAGTAGTAGTAGTAGCAGTTCTTCTTTTTCTTCTTCTACTTCTTATCACAAAAGCTATTCAAGAAAATTCTGGATGATCCCTTATATTGTGGAATCCATACGTACTTCAGGTAGAGGTTAAATGAGATGACCTCTGATTCTTTCCAGCTCTCAGATTCCTAGTTTCTATGACAGTGCTCTTTTGTCTATATGTCATTAATTTCTGTATCAGGGTTTAGAGATTTAAATTTTTACAACCAAACGAGTTGTCACCTAGCTGGTGTCGGTAGGCTGATAAGGCATCTCCTAAGTTCCCAGGGATTCCCAGTGATAAATAGGAAGCCTCTTCTCAGGCCATGGTTTCATCTCATACTTGGATAGATTCACAGTCTCACTTGATGTGGGCTTTCCCTCCAATGAAGCAGATTGCAAGCCATCCTACCACTTATTCTGTGTAATATTTAATTAAGCTTCTGTTTATATAGCACCCACACACACACCTTGCATATAAGGCGACCTCAGGTTCACAATACTGTGTAGGTCCATGTCCACTCAAAGCCATAGAACATGACCCCTACCAAGGATTTTACTTTTTCCTAGACAGCCAGAGAACTCAATTAGTTCCAAGCAAAGCAATGTAATGAAATCGCATTTCAAGAGAAGTAGCAATAGATATCTTTCCTATAAACCTGTTGCACAATTTCTCACAAATATACACAACATTAGTGCAAAAAGTGGACATATTTGGAAAGATACCCAGGGAAAATGAGTAGCTAGGGCGTACATATGAAGAAACACACATATAGGAAACATGCATGACCAGGGCATATGCGAGGAGAGGCAACTTACACCTCCAGCATGAAGTCACCAATTTTTTGGTGTAATATAAACATAAAGATCCTTCCTGGACTGCTTCCTAATGGTCTGTCCAACTGTTATCTATTTGTACCTATTACATAAGTCACCCACCTTTTTTATCCTGCATGTACTTGGGAATTACAAACCCTCACTTAAATTGGGAGACTGGGTCCCCCAGAATATGGCTACTTTGTACTCTTGGGCCTCTGGGATTAACCCTGAGGAATTAGAAGAGTAGCTTTCGTATTATTTGAGTTCACAAACTCCCATAGGTATATTTCCCCCATTCATTATTACTTGATTCCAATGTCAGTCAATTTAATTTGCCTTTTACTATTTATATTATATTTATACTACCATAGTATTTACTATTTGTACCATATTTATACTACTATAGTGTTGACTATAGTGGTATAGTTTGTACAAAACACCACTCCACACACAAAGTCTGTGACATTCTCTTCCACCAGTACTTGCAGAATCCAGAGAAAAGTGGCCTCAAACTCAGAGTGCTTGCATGGCACACAAGCGGCAAAAGGTAACTCACAGCTCCTGGAAGTGCTTTTACAAGAATCCTCAAAATGTCCTCCTTAGGTATTTATTGGGTAGATTTTCTTTTAGGTTTCTTGTAGAACAAGGCTTCTTAAATTTTATGTGTCATGACAGTCTGGTGAAGCTCAGATCCCTTTTCAGAATTATATTTGTTTCCTGCATTCATAATTAAAGGAAATTATGTATTTTAGTTAAAAGTTAGTGAAAATAAAGGTGTAATTTTTTCCCTTTCAATTCACAGACCCTCCGAAATCTACCCGTGGACCCCCAATTAACATGCCTTGAAGATTAAGGCAGATGCATTTCCTCATCACAGCCTGTCTTTGTCTGAAGCACTGCTAGCAGATGCTTCAGGGATGCTTCTAGGATGAGAATGTCCAAAATCTTCTGGCTCTCCAAAATTCACAAAAACCCTTCTTTGGTAAAGACAAAACGGAGAGATGAAGTAGACTGAGGCTGATGACAAATGCTCTCCTCCAAACAATTCCTTCTCAGAGGCTTGGCCATAGGTTTCCACCACTAAGCTGCTTTGAATTCTTGCATCCTGAGTTGGTCTGCTATTATATACAAAAATCCACAGAACGCAACCAAGCTTCCTTGACCCTTCTGATGATACTTTCTGTACAAGGTCACTAAAGTTCATGCAATGGCTTTCCAGGGTATCTAAACTGATCAGGACTTTGTGTACTTAGTCTAAAGTCTGTGAATGACCTCACCCCACCCCCATCCCCTCGCCCCAGGCTTAGCACAGTATTTTGGATATACCACGTACTTAATAAATGCTTGTTGTCTGACTACTATACTACCATATTTGTGTTACCTAGGCTCTGTGACTTTTCCCCACTCCCTACCCCTACCAATATCTAATCAGTTCCCAAGTCTTGTCAATTCTACCTCCCAGTTTCTTTTTTCCTTTCCTTTCCCTTACCTTCCTTTCCTTTTGTTAAAAAGCAGTGACAAAATATAACACATTTTAAGCTATAATGAAGTAGCTTCATGTTTCCATTTATTTACATAAAGCAATTCTGCAAAGCTGATGTTTTCTTTCTATTGAACCTTAATGTGATACTTTTGTCACAAAATAATGCTGGCAGATGAGAATAGGCTTCTGGGAGTGACATCTAGCTGGCTCAGTGTATCAAGCACCGAGCTTGGAGTCAGGAAGACATTAGTTCAAATTTGGCCTTAAATACTTACTTGTTGTGTAAGTCTGGGCAAGTCACATAATCTCAGCCTGCCTCAGTTTCCTCAACTATAAAATGGGGATAATAGTAGCACTTACATTTGACATTGTTATGAGGATCAAATGAGATAGAATTTGTAAAATGCATAGCACAGTGCTGGACATATAGTAAGTGCTTAATAAATGCTAGTACCCAGAACATAAACTGACAAATAGAACATAGATCAGTTGCTTCTGAGCAGTCTTTTGGTGGCTGCCTATCACCCCATAACTTAGGCATGTTAATAATATCTGTAAAGTTCATCTGAAAGTCCTCAGTTGCCCAAAAGAAATGTTTATATGTTTTAGAATGAGGTAGAGTAGAACCAGAAATATACCAAGATTCTATCCTGTTACTCTGCTCTCTGAACTCGCCATAGACAACAAGGCAATTAACTTAAAGGGGCGTAGAAACAAATGCTGAGTAATATTGACATGAGTCTTCTATCAGCATCCACCAATAGCTAAAAGACATTAAAAGAAGACACCAACAAAACATGGTATTTGAAACTCATGAAGGGGACATTAAGAATGAAATCTAATTCCCACAGAGTACCTCCCAGAAGCCCAAAAATATGGAGTGAGATTTAAAAGGATTAAGTTGTAGTAAAGTAACTGAAACTGAAAAATGTAATATAAGAGAATAGAAGATAGTGCTAAGAACACCAATAAATAAAGCCATTGCTTTTGAACAACTTTTTCTTAGAGAAAAAAATCTGATTTGTAATGCTTTTGTTTGTGTACATGTATATATACGCACACATATGTACATATATACATGCATATACATATATTCAATACACATATGAGTATGTATGTATACATATATATACATATATACAAATGTATATATGTATATATGTGTTGTTAACAGACAAAAGAGAAATGCCTGTCATATGTCATATAAAAAGTTTGACACACAAAATCAAAATATATGGAAGAATGTTTTGCAACCATTGTAAGTTATAGCAAAACACAAGAGACAGAGCTGCTGTCATTTTCTCCAAGCTCCATGGAAGTATTAATAAATCAACATTTATAAATCACTTATATGTGACAGGCACTGTGCCAAATGCTAAGGTTCCAAAAATTCAGACAAAGACAGTCCTTGTTCTCAAAGAGCTCACAATCCAATGGAGGAAAGAACGAAAAATCAAGTATACGCAAACAAGCTATATACAAGATAAATTGTAAATAATTAACAAAGGGAAAGCACCAAGCGTAAGAAAGGTTAGGAAAGGGCTCCTGTAGAAGATGGGATCTTAGTTGGAATTCAAAGGCAGGGATGTCAGTAGGTGAAGATGGGGAAGGAGAGCCTTCCAGGCATGAGCAACAGCAAGAGAAAATACCCAGAGCTGAAAGATGAGTGTCTCATTCATGGAAAAGCAAAGAGGTCAATGTCATTGAGTCAAAGAGTATGTGTGGTGCTATAAAGTGTAAGAACACTGGAAACGTAGGAGGGGGCTAGGTTACGAAGAACAGTAGATATCAAACAAAGGAGTTGTTATTTAAACTTGGAGGGAGCCACTGAAGTTGCCTTGCTTCATTATGTGAGTGTCTTGGTAATCATCTCTATACACAACCTTCAGTGTTGCCTGGTGAACCAGACTTTAAATTTCTAGGACTGAAATGTTCACCATGTAATCCCAGTTCCAAAGCCCATTGGTATGGGACTCTCTCCTTAGTGGTGGACATCAGTGCTCTGTGCCTGTATGAGGGGCAAGGTGGAATTGGCAAGAGTGGGAGAGAGAAAAGGTCTTCAATTCTTTGTAAGATCAAGGGTGCTACAGTCACTTTGGGGAAAATGGAAGATGTCAACCCCACTTTGGGTTGCTAAAGGACCCTGGGAAGTCTAGCCGTCTCCATCATGTCCCTATCCCCAGCCTCCTACACTAGAGCCTTTGAAGGACTTCCCTTTGGGTAAGATTTAGGATTCTTTGTCCTGGCTGAGCTGAGTTACCTTGCTCCCAGTGGGACAGCTGCTTCACTCTATACTGTCTGGTATATGTTTTCCTATATATACCTTCTCTGATTTCCATTTTGCTATTGACTTAGATAAATAGGCATCTTTGCTACTGGCTATACGTGTTCATTGTGGAACTGGTATTTGGCTCAGCTCAAACTCTATCAGATGGCCCTCCAGGCCCATTCTGCGTAAGTTCTATTATTATTTCCATGTATGTTCTACACCCTTGCTACATGGACAAACCATTATTAATTGCCAACATGGTTTATTTAATCCTGTACAAAGTGCTGATCTTGGAGTCAGGAATATAGATTTGAATCTCTCCTCAGATACTTACTAGCAATGTGATCCTGGGCAAGTCATATAACCTGTGTCAGCCCCAATTTCTTCATCTGTAGAATAGATGCTATAGCACTGATCACACGGAATTAATGTAAGGTTCAAATGAGCTAATGTATATATAGTAGAATGTATATAATAATGTATCTAAAGTGATCTACATTATATAGCAAGAGCTATATAGATGTTAGTTATTGTCTTTCCATTAGCGGTCATTCCTTAGTTAATCAAATCTTGATTATTTGGAAAGCATGGTACTCCATCCTTTGAAGTCGTATATCTTCACTGGAAGAACAGTGGAGTTTAAAAGAGATTTCTGCTTGGGAGCATAGAAAGTACCATGCAACTTTGCATTTAATTGCCCTCTTTTCCTAGTTAATTCTGGACAAAACAAAGTCAGCTGTTGCACTCACATGTCTCATCAAACATTACTTTATTCATTCTTGTTGTTGGTTTAACGTACAAACGAGAAAATGAAAATGTCTCCC
The DNA here is from genome assembly GCF_011100635.1 of Trichosurus vulpecula. Lineage (NCBI taxonomy): Eukaryota > Metazoa > Chordata > Mammalia > Diprotodontia > Phalangeridae > Trichosurus > Trichosurus vulpecula. The sequence goes on along the minus strand of NC_050573.1, from coordinate 400,985,419 downwards.
CCAGTCAGTATGTAAGTCAGGTGGAACAGAAGGCTGAGTTGAACAGTCACCTGGAAGGGTGATCATACAGGGGACAAGGTGAGAGAGCACACCCTGACCCCATAAAAGAAAGGAAGGCAAGGAAGAAACAGACACTGAGTCAGAAAACTGGAGAGGAAGTTGAAAATGTTAGAGCATTCTGAAAGGTTTATGAAGGCTATACACACACTGGTACCCAGCCCCGCAAGCACACAGGGAGACATAGATCCCCTCATCATAGTACCCAGGCTCATTCCAGCACCCATGAAACAATCAGTGAAAATTTCTAGCTTCACTCGGCTGTAATGTCTGTCCATGCCTCTACAATTTCTCAAGGTTTTATGGTATTTGTACCTTACCTATAAACTTTGCTTTAGAAATGAGAATGGTTCCAGACCCAGCATCAGCCTCAACCAGGGGAACTTGAGCTCCTCTCCTTTGAGCCCAGGGTTTCTTTCATTAGTGGGACTGTGCTGGGGCTGTGTCTTAATTTAACACAATTCTTTACAAGAAAGTATGAGAGAGCTAATAAATACCTCTAAACAATTTACTAAATACGTGCACTACAGTTTGCAATGCTAGTGTTTCTTGGTTATGAATGAATGAATAAGAAGCATTTATAAATGATTTATTATACGCTAAATGGCACTATCCCTGTTCTTAAGGAGTTCGCTATCTGAGACAGACTTCACATAAAAGATGGTATGGTTACAAGGTGGATGGAAAGTCCTTCTGGTCCTTAGAGTCTATCATCAAGTAAAATAGTGATGCCTAGGGATCAGGGGGGCATAGCCACAAGGCAGATAGTAATGTCTGGTGGGCTGGAGAGCAGATGGCAAGGTCCAATATGGTGCAAGGTAGGTGATAAGGCCCCATGGTCTTTATGGTATAGTGGCAGGGCAGATGTACAACCCCAAATGCTTCAATCTAACTTGAAGCATTGTAGGTGGTATTCTTCCTAGTAATGACTGCATCAGCCCTGCATTGAAAGGATCTGGAAGAACAGTCCATGACCAATGGGAAGAAGAGAGTGGGCCAAGAATAAGAGTGGAATAGGGGTGTTGGTTTCTCTCTCATAGGAGTGGGGATAGATAGAAGGGAGAAAATAGCATTTGTAGGGAGGTTATGAGGGAAGGGTTCCTGAGGCACCTGTGCAGTGACAGCAGGGTTTATTCCTGCTGGGCCCTATGGCACTTTCTAGGGCATGGTCAGTGGGTGGATTATGATTGGGAGAGCCTCCCACCCCCACCCCACTGCTCCTATTGGGACCAGGATAGTGGAAACATCTTTTTTCCCCTGAGGAAAATGAACAAATCTGAACCAAATATTCACAACCACCATTCATATTTCTTCCCCAGTGTTCATTCTTTAATACCATTTGCACTTTACTCCTCTACAAGTAGGAACCTGCTAACAAGAGTGATCTGGCTCACCAACGATCATCTGACTGCAGCTGGTGCCTGCTGCTGCTTCTATTGCCACAGCTAACTTATTCATCCATGGTCACGGGTGGGTTGCAATGAGGTAGGTGCAAGTGGTAACCTGTCAGCCAAGATGCAGCACTGAACAAATTAAAGAGCCATAAGGGCAGAGAGTGATGTTCATGGATTCCAGAACTGCAGCACTGGGTTCTTGCTGCTCCTGAATTACCAGGGAAGACAATGGACTTTCTCTGATACTACCTGGGTCCTCAAACAAATGTTTATATCACAAACCAGGGTTTTCAGATTAGATGCCCACCTCCTGATCCATACAATTTCATTTCATTTTAACAAACATTTATTAAGAGCTTTTTCATGGGTCACCACGAAAAAAAAATCAAAATCATCAACTGGCAGTCTTCTTTCTTGTGATCAGTCTCTTTGAGTGTAACTGTGCACATCCTCACATGACAGAAACAAAATCCACCAGTGGGTCAACATGGAAAGAACGGTTTCCTATCTGCAAGAGCCTGTATTCCTCTGGAATAGCTCGTGTCCTAGAACCCCTCCCCCATCATCACCACCATCATTACTGATATTTATTTATGGCTTTGAGGTTTACAAAGCACTTAAGGTTCGCATACATCTCATTCGAGTTTCACAACAACACTCTGAGGTGGATGCTAAAGATAGTATTGCCACTTGTTTTACAGATGAAGAAACTGAGGCATCTGAGAAGAGGGGATCAGAAATTTAGAGCTGGAAAGGACCTTAGAAGTTCTCTAATCCTCATTTTGTGCTGCTAGGTGGTGGACTGGATAGAGTGTCAGGCCTGGAGTCAGGAAGACTAATCTTCCTGAGTTTAAATCTGGCCTTAGACACTTCCTAGCTATGTGACCTTGGGCAAGTCACTTAACCTTATTGGCCTCAGTTTCCTCATCTGTAAAATTAGCTGGAGAAGGAAATGGGAAAACACTCCATTATCATTCCCTAGAAAACCCCGAACAGAGTCAAAGAAGTGGACACAGCTGAAATGACTGAACAACAACAATCCGCATGTTACAGATAAGGAGACTGAAACACAGAGAGAGTAAGTGATTTGTCCAGGATTACACATGCACTAAGAGGCGGTGGCAGAATTTGAACCCAGGTCCTCTAATTCCACACCTAGCTGACCATTGTACTATACTGCCTCAGGGAAGAGAAAAAGAGACACAGCTAACACTCTCAAGTCATTTATAGGCTAGTAGCTGTGAGGTGACATGTACATAAATGACGAAAATAGAACCTGATACATGAAAAAGAAGTAAAGGCAAAATGTGGAATGATACAACTGAATCATCCTACTCAGGGTTGTCCTAAAGTAGGCAGAGAAGGTAGCCACTCATAAAATAAAATTTCATAAGTAAGGCTCTCATTGTCTTTCCCTTTGACTTTCCCACCTCTAAACCAAACAAATACTTCCTCTACTGAGTTTCTGGTGATGAAAATTCAACAATTAGAGATTAATTTATTTGATTTTAAAACTACTCAGTGGCAAGTCCTGTTAATGCGTGCCTATTGTCCCAGCTACCGAGGAGATTGAGACTGGCAAATCTCTTAGCCTCGGAAGTTTTAAATTATAGTGCTCTATGCTAATCCAGGGTTCACAGTTAGGTTAGCATCAAGACGGTGAGTGCTCACGAAGAGGGGCGTAGGTAAGTCTCTTTCTGGGCCTAGTTTCAGCATCTGGACTTGGGTGATCTCTAAGATCTCATGAATTAGAAAAAACAAGAATCGCCTCTTATCAGGTCTCTTACGGCCAAAGTATTCCAAAGTTGAAGAATGGCCTTCATTCATTCATTTTCTCAACATCCCCAGAGGTGCACAGAGACAACCTGAGTATCACTAAAGATAATCTGAGCCCCAGAGTGTGATCTATCCTGACTCACTAGGATCCAGCCCTGTGTATGTGCACGGACACACTTCCAACAGGCTATTTATCTCCCATCACACCTGCCCATCAGCACTGCCAATCATTTGCCGAACTACATTACAAGTTTCCCTCTAGGATTACACTTTTCTTCTATCTACAAATTATTCAAAACATGCACATCCTCTTTTTTTTCATTCTGCTGCTGATTCTGCCAGCAATTTATATCTAATCACAAAGTTTTGAAAATATCAGCTTCCTTCTTTAGACCTTGTCTACTTTGAAAGATCCAAAGGAATGTCTACAAAATACTGTTCCATGACAGCTCACATTTCTATAGCACCATGAATTTACAAAGCATTTTCCTTGTCACAACCCCGGGAGGAAGGTAGTATACATGTTACTTTCCCCATTTCTGCCATCCATCCATCCATCTGTCCATCTGTCCATCATCCAATAAGCAATTATTAAACACCTACTCTATGCTAGGCACTGGAGATACAAAGATAAAAACCAAAACAATCTCTATCTTTAACATCTTTACCTGGGGGTGGAATAGAGAATGGCAGGAGGTGAAATGATATATACACAGAGAAGTGAATACAAAGCATATATAAAGTAAAGAGAGGAAGTATAGAGTGGGGCAACTAGATAGCACAGTGGGTAGAATGCCTAGCCTAGAATCAGGAAGATTCCTCTTCCTGAGTTCAGACACTTACTACCTGGGTAACCTTGAGCAAGTCACTTAACTTGGTTTGCCTCAGTTTCCTTATCTGTAAAATGAGCTGGAGAAAGAAATGGCAAAGCACTCTCGTATCTTTGCCAAGAAAACCTCAAATGGGGTCATGAAGAGTCAGACATGACTGAAAAATGACTGAATGACAACATGGATAGAGTGCTGGCTTGGAGTCAGGACAACCTGGGTTCAAGTCCTATCTCTGGTACATACCAGCTGTGTGATCCTGGCAGGTCACTTAACCTTAGTGCCCCAGGCAATTCTTTCTAAGAGATGTTCCATGATTCTTGCGTTATAGCTCCCTACAGCAATGAAATCAGAGATGGGGCCAAAACATATACATACGTATATACATGTGTGTATGTATGTTTATATAGGTGTATTTATCTATGCATATACATATATGCATATATGTTACATATGTGTATGGAGAGAGACAGAGAAAAAGAGTGTGAGGGAAGGGGAAAGGAAGGAGAGAGAAGGGGACAGAGAGAGAGAATAAATATAATGTGTGGGGGAAGTCCCTAACAATTGGGAAGAATCAGGAAAAGCCTCATGTAGGAGTTGTTACTTGAGCTGAATCTGGAAGAGAGCTAGAAATTCTAAGAGGTGGAGGTGAAGAGAGTGTATCTAAGGCATATAATCAGGATGTGCAAAAATACATTTTACAGATGAGGAAACTGAGAGACGGAAACCCTTATTGATTTCCCTACAATCAAGTATCAGGACTGGGACTCAAGACTAGTTCTCCTGACCCCAAGTCCAGAGCTCTTGCTATGATACTTCATTAGAAGTAGAGTCAAGAAATCTGGATCACGAATCAGAAGACCTAGATTCTAATCCCTGCTTTGCCACTTAACAAGCTATAAGGTCTTGGACAAATTTCTTAGCATCTCTGGGACTCAGTTTCCCTATATATCAGATAGGGTAAGATTAATTCTCTCATAGCATTATTAGTATTATTGAGGATATTCTCTAGGCCTCTATGATAATGTGGTTTCATGAAGCATATTGTAGACTGTTACTGTTTAATCATTTTCCATTATGTCTGACTCTTTGTGACCCAATTTGTGGTTTTCTTAGCAAAGATACTGAGGTGGTTTGCCATTTCCTTCTCCAGCTCATTTTACAGATGAGAAAACTGAGGCACAAGGGGTTAAGTGACTTGCCCTGGGTCGCACAGCTATTAAGTATTCGAGGCTGGATTTGAACTCAAGTCTTCCTGACTCCAGGCCTTGTACCTCAAACCCATTGACTGATTTTTTTAAAAGATAGAAGTGCCTATTCCAAGCCCTGTACTTTATTAATGAGGGAAGCAGAGCTCAGAGAGGTTAAGTAATTGGTCTGAGGTCATTCAGCAAGCAAAGCAGCAGAGTGGGAATGGGGAAACAGAATGCTGGGTGCATTTCTCAGAGACCCTGGAGTCCCCCTCCCCGCACAGCATGGCCTTGTGTTCTGTCCACTGGGCTATCTGGGGAAGGGGAAAAGAATTAGCATTTATATATTTTTTCATGTGACTATAGATAGCTTTAATTTCTTCCTCTGAAAACTGCCTGTTCATATCCTTTGACCATTCATCAACTGGAGAATGACTTGTATTCTTATAAATTTGACTCAGTTTCCTGTATATTTTAGAGATGAGGCCTTTATCAGAGACACTAGTTATAAAGATTTTCTCCCAATTTTCTGCTTTCCTCCTAATCTTGGTTGAATTGGCTTTGTTTATACAAAAACTTTTCAACTTAATGTAATCAAAAATCAATTTTGCCTTTTGTAATGCTCTCTATCTCTTGTTTGGTCACAAATTCTTCCCTTCTCCATAAATCTGAGAGGTAAACTATTCCTTGCTCTCCTAAATTGCTTATAGTATCAGCCTTTATAGCTAAATCATGAACCCATTTTGACTTTATTTTGGTAGATGGTATAAGATATTAGTCTATGCCCAGTTTCTGCCATACTATTTTCCAATTTTCCCAGCAGTTTTTGTGTAATAGTGAGTTCTTATCCCAGAAGCTGGACTCTTTGGGTTTATCAAAGTGTAAATTACTATAGTCATTGACTACTGCGTCTTATGTACCTAACCTATTCTGCTGACCCACCACTCTATTTCTTAGCCAGTACCAAGTAGTTTTGATGATTGCTGCTTTATGATACAGTTTAATATCTGGTAAGAACTGGAGACTGTCTTTTGCCTCTTTTTCTATTGCCAGCACTTGGCATGGTTCCGGGAATATAGTAGGCACTTATTGGTTGAGTGAGTGAATGAACGAGTCTGAAAATCATGAGCTTGCAGATGAAAGAAGAGAATAGAAAAGCATCTATGATCTGTAAAGCACTAAAAAAGTATATTCCACATAGCGGAAAACAATTCCAGCAACACCTTTCAGGTTAAAGATGTGTGATAGATGTTACAGGAAAAATATTTAATGTTTTTACCCTGGTCTTGGCCCCTTCACCCTGAGACAATATAGATAGTTCAGGAAATAGTTCAGGGATAGGTCTTGGAAAAAAATTTACTATATTACATTTCTTTTAAAATATTTTAAAAATGCATACTCTCCTAATTGGTGTAACTTTCCAGTGACCCTCCTCCCTCATGGCAGCAAAGATATATGGTTAAGCAAAACAAATCAGCAGATATGCCTCAAGCAGAACCTATAACCTTCTCTGTTGAGAGGAGGGAGGAATGCTTCTCCACCAACCCCTCTGAAATTAAGACTAGTAATGACCACATTATATGCATATATGAAATATCTTCTCTGGTGATCAATCTAAGAGGAAGAGGATTAAATCATGCTGGAGAAAATTGGGGTTAAGTATGAGAAATGTATTAAATATGAAAAACATCTCTGAAGCTGGGTTTTGCTATCCTTTTCGCATTTCCTGACTGGTGCTGAAAGGACAGCCAGCCCAGAAGGGAGAATTCCAGGCTAAGGTAAAGTGGAAAGTTACCGGTATGCTTAGGAAGGCTTTACACAATTATAGGCTGAGGTCAGGAACACTATAGACAGTACTTAATTTCTAGTATTTCCTTAGGCAGTAAGACAACTAAACTTTGACCTGTGTAAAGTATGTTGCCTCCTCAGATGGAAAAAACCCACATGATGGAAAATTTACATTATCTCCAAACAGATGGCTATTGAGTTTTCAATCATGAAAACATGTAGGAATTTGTTAATAATGGGACCCCAGATGTGGTCATGGGGCACGCTAAACTATAAGCAATTTGATGGGAAGGAATATTCCAGTTGGGTCCTCACTGATCCTACAAATAGGAAAATGCACCCCCACCAAACTGTAATACAATTACAATCCTGTCTCCACCCCTGCCCTTTACACAGCATTCTGGTGTGCTAAGTGCCTCACATGGCCTCAGTTTTTCAAGAAACTGCTCCTGCCTTGTTCCTAAGGGGGCAGTTATCAGGGTTAAGACCATTTCACATCAGTCTAGATGAAGCTACATCCCATCATGCAGCCAGGTTCAAACCCCCTGTAAGTGTAAGATGATGGGCTGCTCTTCCAAATGCTGCCCCAGCTCCACCCTCTGGGCTATGACAGTTTCCCATGACTGCTGGACATTTCAGGCCTCCCAGATCTAAGCTGAGAGGTCACCACTGTAGTGTTAGAGGAGTGTTCATTCTGTAAGGTTTTCCAACAAGAACTTAGATGAAAAGATAAACTTTAATATTGATAATGGGGCAGTTAGGTGATGCAGTGGATAGAGTTCTGGCTCCGGAGTCAGGAAGACCTGAGTTCAAATGTGACCTCAGACACTGTCTGACCCTGGGAAAGTCTCCGTATCTTCATCTGTAAAATGAGCTGAAGAAAGAAAAAGCAAATCACCTCAGCATCTTCACTCAGAAAACCCCAAATGGGGCCACAACGTGTCAGATACAACTGAACGACAATAATTATACTTTTTCTTTGGTTCTGGATGTCTGGGGTGGGGGTGGGGGAAAAGGGGGGGGTTCTTCTATATAAGTAATTCCCAGTGTGGAAGCTTTCTCTCCTGAAGTAGATCAGCCACTTTTTTAACAGCCTTAGATAAGAGCCTGGAGAAGTGAAAGGCTAGGTAGCATGCCCACGATCCGCTAATACAGTTAGTATACATTACAATAATACAAATAGCTAGTATATATTACAAACCTGGAACCTCAGTTTTCCTGACTCTATGGTTTCTCAGCAAGCTAGTCTAGATGAATAGGAGGGAAAGTTTTCACTGAAGAGGGGAGTGGAGGGGGGAGGGAGAACATACTTAGACGTTCAAGGCCATAGAACCACAGACTTGCGATTAGTTAATATGAGTAACTTCAGTTAATATTATGATTATATGATGCAAGTCATCAGACATCAAGGTCTCAAAAGAACCAACCTTGCGGCAACCCAGGCAGCAAGAGCAATGAAAGCCATTTCTGAAACGATTTTAAAGCTTGCAAAGTTTTTACATGCATTACCCCTTTTGATTCTCACAATAACCCAGTGAGGAAGGAACCACAGGGTGCTGTGATGTCCCAACCATTCCAGTAAGGAAGCTGAGGATCAGAGAGGTTAGGTGATTTGTCTGAGGTCACTCAACTAGTGAGTGTTAGAATTTACAATCAAACCCAGTTACCTCCTGACTCCAATTCCAAACATGCTGCCACTCCCTGGAGGGCAAGGATAACATCATTTAAAACATTTATTGCTCCAGCACCAGGCATATACAGTTATCCCTTCTGCATCTTGGGGACCAGAGGTGTGGCACCCCCTGACCTCTGCAATCTAGAAAACCATCACAAAATTTTTTGGCCCTCCCTTCACACCAGAGAAGGTACTAAAAGATAAAATATGTTTACATACAATATTATACATATATTTTACGCATTTCTGAGTTTCTATTTTTTCTCTGTGTTGTTCGTAGTCTGTAGCTTCTGCAAAACTCCCAAAAAATTCCTGTTTAATATCTTATGCTGACCTATGATATATCGAAACCTTGAAACATATGCATATTCCGTTGAAACGTTAAAAGCATATACAAAATAAATACAAGGTAATTTGTGAGAAGAAGGCCTTAGCTGCTGAGTGCCTAAAATTCTAGTATAGAAATATAGACTGAATATTTTGCCTCAATTCATAGGTTCATAGGAAAGTCACAATATGAAAGGGATAGCTATAGTAGGCTCTTAATGACTATTTGTTGAGTTTAGTTGACTTAAAATGAAATGAAATGATCTGAGCTGAAGGACTCTGGTTTCGATCTTAACTCTGCCACTTACTACTAGCGTAAGCTCAGGGAAGTCAGTCATTCTTTCTGGGTTTCAGGTTCTTCATCTTCTAAGACCACATCTTATATGTCTATAATAACAAGAGGTCTGGTGCCATCACAGTGATATACAGAGCAAAGCCCATGTCATCTATCTCCTCTTCCTTCAAAATGCTAAATAGATCGATGCATTCATTAAAATATCAGTGGAGTAAAATGAGGGGATTGGACCCCATGGTCTCTAAGGTCCTTCCCAGCTATCAAGCTATGATTCTATGAACCTATGAATTGAGGCAAAATATTCAGCCTATACTTCTATACTAGACCTTTAGGCACTCAGCAGTTAGGGCCTTCTTCTCACAAATTACCTTTTATTTATTTTGTATATGTTTTTAAACTTATTTAGATACATCTCCCCCAATTAGATATAAGCTCCTCAAGGGTGGGACGATTTCATTTTTTGTCTTTGTATCACCATACTAGTACAGTGCTTGGCTCACAGAAAATACTTAATAAATAGTTGTTGCCTTGATTCCAGAAGACCAATGATAAAGAATGCCACCCATCTTCTGAAAGAGAGGTAATGGAATAAATATGCAGAAAGAGACACATAGTTTTTGACCTGGTCAGTATGGGAATTTGTTTTGCTTGACTTCGCATATTTGTGATGTTTTTAAGGGTCACATTTTTCTTTTTTTTTCCTTTTTTTTCCAGTGGGGGAAGGGAGATAGGAGAGAGAAAAAAATAAATACTTGTTAATTGAAAAAAATGTTTAGTTTTGAAAACCGTTGTTAATTGATAGCTATTGCTAAGGCAAGGGAAAGCCAAACTTCTCTCTAAGGGCTACTGGGGTCCCCAAATCAGGAAGCCTATATGTTGCACATTGCACATTCCTAACAAATTTTGCGGGGGGAGGGCCAGTGCAGGGAGCAGGATGAAGGAGTGAAGAAGGGATATCAAGATACACGGAACCAGGTAGATGTACACAGAGAATACCTAACCTAGAATTATGAATTTGGAATGGGGCAGGTTGTACTTTTGAGTATGAGGCGGTCCAATGGAGTTTGACAGGAATCCTCCAGCTAATGCCTAAGTTCTTAGCAGAGAGAGAGAGAGAGAGAGAGAGTGTTTGGCCTGTTTTCTTCCAGCTCTCCTCAAGGGCAGACAGGCAGGATCTGACAGAGAAGGCCTTTCACACAGGGCATGCAGACCCTGCAGAGGGTTAGTACCAGAACCATATCACCTTTCATCAAAAATCCGATCTGGAAAGGATTTTGCAAGGTGACCTGATTTTATTTCCCTGTCTTCAAGTCATACAATCTTAAGCCATTTGCTCCAATCCAACAAATACTAATAAAACACCTACTCTGCACAAAGCTTTAAGGATACAAAGACAAAAACTAACTAGTTCTCAATCTCCAGTAGTTTACCTTCTACTTCTATACAAATAAGTAGAATACAAGGGAAGGTGTGACAGTGGCAAAGGAGGACCCAGACAAATATCTATAGGAAATTTTAAGGAGAAAAAGAGTCCAGGGATTGGGGAGTGGCTAAGACGAAGAGATAGAGGATTGATAAAGGCCTGGCACCTGAATTGAGATTTGTAGGAGGAAAAGGATTATGAAAAGCATAAGGAGAGAGTTCTTGGATGTCTCTCTGGGATTTCTAGCCTTTTATTAAAAATCAGTGAAGAAGAAAAGTCATGAGTGAACTTGGCATCATTTCTGTATCTGACTTCTTAGCTATAAAATACTTTTTGTTTTATTTTCTCATATTTAACCCCAGTTTCTTCAATACAGTTGAAACCTATTTTCCTGTTTTTTTCTTGTTTTGGGTAAGATGATTCCTACGTATAGCATTGCCTTGCTTTTGCCAGCTCAGAATTCTAGAATGGGATGCTTGCTATTTCAGACACCCAGAAGATGACATATTACTATGCTCGATTGATGAATAATGCTTATCACTCCCCCTTACTGGCCTCTAACCATGTATGGGTGGAATAACTCCTTGTCAGCCACAATCCCAGCTCCATCCCTTGGGTATAGCTTTATCTTTAGCCACTCCCATGGTTTCTCCCCTCTAGGAAAGGATCCAACTGTGGGAAAGAATGAGGAGAGTAGCACCCTTCCCACCCCAGCCAAGCTGCTGACTTGTTCATTCATCACCTTAACCTGGGGCCTAGGAACTTGTTATTGTAATATATATTTTGAAAATTGTATTTTAATACAATTGGTTTCCTTTGTAATCCTGTGTATTTTATCTTTATGCATTTAAAAACATTTTGAAAAAGGGTCCATCTGCTCCACTAGACTGTCAAAGGGGTCCATGGCACATACACAAAAAGGGTTGCCTAGATAGAGGTATATCAAACGTTCTTTTTCCGTAGGTCTGAGCCTTCAAACAATATATGATAAAATATACAAAAATTGAAAAATTGATTTATCTCCCCTCCCATGAATGTTCATGTTGCCTCCCTCTCTTGCATTTGTGCAGTGACACACAGAGGCTCATAATTAAATGGTTAAAATATTATATTGAAAAGACAAGATGAACATAAAGGTAAACAAAATCTTAAGAAATGGAAATTCAGGAAATAAAAGCACACTTTGAGGGTAAAGGTGGAGGAAGAAGAGGAAAAAGAGAAGGAGGAGGAGAAAGAAGAGGAAGAAGAAGAAAGTAAGGGAACAAATATTTATTAAGCAGTTAGTATGTGCCAAGCACTGTGCTAAGTTCCAGGGACACAAATATAAACAAAAAGACAGGCAGCTTTTGCCCTCAAGAAGCTTACATTCGAATGAAATAAAGTAACACACAAATGGGACCTGAAATGGGGGAGGGGGCGGTGTTAGAAGAATGAAAGGTGTTATAGTCTGGAAAGTCAGAAGCACAACCAAGGGGCGGGGGCAGTGAGTTAGGAATTCTGGCCAGTCTGGGCCGCTCTCCAAAAAGGATGCCTGGGCAAAACTCAACTGGAGAATGAGCCTGGCATGGTGGTTGTATATTACAGGGAGAGGAGGCCCCAGGTGCCAAAGGAGTTTCCATTAGGAGACTATGGATGTCCAGAAGATCTGGAGCACAGTCAAAAGTGAGGTAGAGAAGAAATGGAGGAGTCATCTCTTGTGGGTCTGCAGTTAAGGTTGAGACACACAAGCTCACTCAGTCTGAGAGTCTGGCACTAAAGATCTCATAAGTAGCTTTCTCTCTCTCTCTCTCTCTCTCTCTCTCTCTCTCTCTCTCCCCCTCTCCCTCTCTCTCTCTCTCTCTCTCTCTCTCTCTCTCTTTCTCTCTCTCTCTCTCTCTCTCTCTCTCTCTCTCTCTCTCTCTCTCTCTCTCTCCCCCTCTCCCTCTCTCTCTCTCTCTCTCTCTCTCTCTCTCTCTCTCTCTCTCTCTCTCTCTCTCTATCTCTTTCTCTCTCCTGGTTCAGGCAGAAAACTCACACCAGCATCTCACCTGTCAATCCCCTGAGGAATTTGTTCTAACCTGGGGAGTGGTAGAAGGGTGCTTATAAGTCTGGTAGAACTGCCTGCCTAGTTTAAGTATGTGTGGATGGCTAAGCCAAATGAGGAGGGAGAGAGGGAGACAAAGAGACAGACAGAGATACAGATAGGTTTCTTCTCTCTTTGCCTCTGTCTCAGAGGCTATCTCTCTGTCTCTGTTTCTGTCTCTCAGGGTCTCTCTGGCTCTGTTTCTTTATGTTTTTCTGTCTCTGTCTCCCCCTCCCATTTGGTTTAGCTGTCCACACACCCTTAAACTGGGAGGACAGTTCTATGACATGCATCAGGCCCCTCCTACCACTTCCCAGGTTGGAGTAAATCCTTTCAAGGATTAAGAAGTGAGACACTGGTATGAGATTTCTGCCTGAACCAGCAGGCATCGTTCTTCAGCACTGTTTCCTTGTTGATGAGGCTGAAAATGCTACGTAAGTAAATAAAGAAATATCGTGTGATTATAATAATAGCTCCCATCACCTTAAGATTTTCATTGTTTCTCCTCCATCATCTCATTGCCTCATTTGATGTATGTCCTCTAGATACAAAGATGACATTAATGATCAATCATCAGGAAAACCACAATTAAAATTCTACCCCTGACAATTTATCAGCTGTATGATCATAAACAAGTCACTTAGCCGCCCTGAGCCTCAGTTTTACCATTTGTAAAATGTGGCTATCAATACTTGTACCAACCTCCCAAGATCATTGTAAGAGTCAAATGAGGTGTCATATGTAAAACTTTTTTGTAGAAATAAAAAATAAAAATAAAAGCACTCTATAGATACGTGCTTATTTCTCTGCTCTTGGTCTGGACTTATCATTTCAAAGGTTTGATAGAACTTCCAGTGTGAAAACTCCATTCACTGATACAAATAGGTAACTCTGTAACTTAGTGAATTACCTGGGGAACTGAGAGGTTAAATGCCTGACCCAGAGACACACAGTATGGCAAGGCTAGCTAAACTATGACCTCTGGAATCCATTTCATGATATCTGGACTATACCGCTATGAGCTTTCCTTTTCTCTTTTTTATTTTTAGCACAAGTTTAACCTTTATTTTATTTTCAATTTATAGAATAAAACAAACATTTCCATAACATAGGACAATAAAAACGACAACTCTACATGAAACTGCAAATCTATTAAGTACAACTTTCTATTCCTTTCAAATATACAACAAAATTATCATGTAAATTTCTTTTTTTCTCCCCCCCCCACCCTATAGATGACTACTATTAGACACTAATAGGTATTTGTGTGTATGTGTGTAAAATTATTCTGTACATGCTTCTATTTGTCAGTTCTTTCTCTGGATTCAGAGAGCATCTTTCTTCAGATGTCCTTTATAGTTAATTTGACTATTTATAGTAGTCAAAATAACTTATTCACTCAAAGTCATTCTTAAAACAATATTGATGTTACTGTATGCAATGTTCTCTTGGTTCTGCTCATTTTGATCTTCATTATTTTGTGCAAATCTTTCCATATTTTTCTAAAATTATCGAGCTTTTCATTTCTTATAGCATAGCGGCATTCCATAACAATCATATACCAAAACTTGTGAAGACATACCCAACTGATGGGCATGCCTGCAATTTCCAGTTCTTTGCCACCACAAAGAGAGCTACTATGAACATTCTAGAATATAGAGGTTCTTTTTCGTTTTCCCTAATCACCTTTGGAAATAGACCAAGTAGTGGTATTGCTGGATCAAATTGTATAGATAGTTTAATAACTCTTTCGGCATAATTCCAGATTGCTCTCCAAAATGGTTGGATCAGTTCACAATTCACAATTAGTGTCCCAATTTTTCCAAATCCTCTCCAATATTTGTCAGTTTTCTTTTCTATCATTTTGGTCAATCTGGTAGGTGTAAAATGATATCTCAAGGTTGCTTTAATCTGCATTTCTCTAATCAATAATGATTTAGAGCATTTTCATATGACTGTAAATTGTTTTTATTTCTTCATTGGAAAACTGTCTGTTCATATCCTTTGACCATTTATCAATTGAGAAATGACTCATATTCTTATATATTTGACAAAGTTCTTTACATATTTTAGATATGAGACCTTTATCTGATAAACTACCTACAAATTTTCCCCCAATTTTCTGCTTTCCTTCTAAACGTGGCTATAATCATTTTATTTGTACAAAGATGTTTTAATTTAATATAGGTTCAGTATTGATATTGCTTCATTGTCTATGGTACCTTTTATCAAAATATAGTTACCCTGTTTATCTCTTCTACTTATATTTAATTTAGCTATAACTTTGTCTGAGATAATAATGGCTACCCGTGCCTTTATTGCATCAGCTGAAACATAATAAATTCTACTCCAAACCTCCTTTTTAACTCTGTGTGTATTTCTCATTTTCAAATGAGTTTCTTATAAACAACATATTGTTGCTTTCTAATAATGTCCATGAGAATATGATTGCTATTAAAAGTTTTCATAAGTGTGAGTGCCGCCTTCCATTTATGAATACAAATGAATTGATATTACTTGCTAGAGAATGTATATGTGCATGCATGTAGCATGCTGGACTTCAAGTCAGCAAGAACTGTGTTCAGATCCCACTTTCAACACCTATTAGCTTTGTGACCATGGGCAAGCCACTTAATCTCTCTGTGCCTAATTTCCCTCATCTGTAAAATGAGGGAGTTGGACTTGATATACTATAAGGTCCTTTCTAGCTCTAGATCTATGAACCTATGTTACACACACTTATTCAAAGCAATACTGACAGTTGAGGCCTCTCTTCTTAATATTATGATCTCTTTGCATTAGACATTTTCAAATCTTATATAAACCTCCCCTGCCCTATCCTCTTTTTTTCCAGAATCAAACTAGCATTCATGTGTGGAAGCCCAAAAGGAAGCTGCAAGCGCCTCAAAGACCTTTGTCCTTTCACTTGAGAAGTCCTGGAGAGCCCATTCTCCTGGTAATGACCAAGCAATTTAGAAATGAAGAGAAATCCCTCAGGATTCCTGTGCCCATATCAATTGCTTATATTCTGAAAACTGCTCTTCTAAGCAAGCATCCCTTCTAAGCAAGTCCCCTTAGAGAGGTAAGCAGCATAGAGTAGTAGAATAACACGTATTAGATGGTAGAAGACCTGGGTTTGAGTCCTTGAACTGCTATTTATGAAGTATATGACTATGGTTTAAGTCACTTCCACTTTCTAGGCCTCAGTTTCTTCACCTGTAAAATGAAAAGGTTGAACCAGATGACTGTTAAGGTCCCTTCCAGTTCTGAATCTATGGGCTTAATTTCTAAAGTCTCTTCCATCACTAAGTCTATGAGCTTCCACGTGCTAAAGATAGTGACAACCATTTTGTCATTCTCTTATTGACCCCTTTCATACATCTCCTGTCTCTTCACCAGCCTCAAAGACTCTTTCTTGCCCTTTGAAACTAGCGGATTTTCTAGATTGTACCATGCTGCTTTCTTTTTCTGCCAGTTGTTTCTTCTGCCTGGCCTTGGCCAACAGCTCCCAGATCATAAGTGGAGAAGACACTCCTTATATTTACTTAGATTAGGTTAAAGCTTTCCTCACTTCTTTCTTTGACCTCATCACCTCCTTTGTCTTTCCAGAGTCACCTTATTACATGGGAAGAGGAAGAAGCCTTGCTCTAGCTGGGGAGGGAACCCAGTATCTTCAGAGGAATCACTGCTCCAAGACTCTAGGAGAATTCAAACAGTATCACTCATTTGCTGCTGAAAAACATGAGTTAAAGAATCACAGGAAGCAGCACCAGTGAACTATGAAGAGATTCCAGCTTAGTTCCCAAGTCTCCATGGGGCTGAGAGCTCATATATAAGTTTGGGGGATGGTCAAATTTAGGTTAGAAGGACATACTCCAGGTATATAACAATGCACAAGTCAGGCCTTCAGTGACTGTCTATTCCTAAGTAATACTGTTTGGAGCAGCAGCTATGGTCTTCTTGAAATGGACTTTTAGATTTAGGTCTTGAAATGATTCTTTACCAGCCAGGGAACATGGTCTTTGGCTTTGTTTCTTCCCTTATGGAATCATTCAAGATGAAAGACGTCCAAATGAGAGAGAAAGGTAATGCCATAAGCCAGGATTCTGAGGGGCTCCTCCCAGCCCAAATCAGTTAATTCCTAGAAATGGTTTTGGAGAGAGGAAAGTGGGTAAAATTAATTAGAAAAATGAAGTACATGAAAGGCACTTTTGGGGACATTAATAGGCTTTCTCTCTAAATCTTAAGTACCATTAGTCCTTCAACACTTGGTCTCACATCCTGAAGATATTGGAATAATGCATTTCCTAGTGGTGGTGTTTCACTTCCTCTCTGCTATAGATTCTAAGACTATTTAAATCTCCTGATTGCATTATGCAGTATAGGAGTGCTTTCTCTCTTTTTCTTTAAAACTTCTAAGCCCTTGTTTTTTTTCACATTCAGTTCACACAGATGTTGCAAAAATTAAACACACACAAACACTCACACACAAAAATCCCTAATTAGGGTTCCTGTAAAAATATAATTGACTGTTCATTGAGAATCCTGCCCTTTGGTTTTACAGAATCTTCCTCTAAATTGCCAAATGGAAAGACTTCAGTAGGAACTTAAACTGGCAAGCCCCCAATAGTATCAGACAGTACTTATTTAATGAATCCCAAATTGAATTGAACACAGATATTCATTTTTGACTGAACCACTAACCAAAGGAGTTTTTGGTTTGGTGGTTTATTTATTTTTTCAAGAACACAAGAACAGCTAGTGAATCAGTTTGGAATGGAATGGAATGCAATTGATATACAGAGCTGGAACTAAGGGCAGGCACAGTAAACAGTTAACAGTTTGGCTTTCAAAACCTTTCACAACCTGGTACCTTCCTACCTTACTAGTATTGTTCACTTTATTCTCCTTTTGCATTCCTTCAATATAATGCCCCACTGCCATAATCTGTACCTTTTCATTGGCTGGAACACGGATGCTTCACCTCTATCTCCTTGACTCACTGGATTCTTTCAGGAACCAACTCACATCTCACCTTCTGCAGGAACCTCCCCCACCTTGTCCCCTCACTGACAGTACTTTATATATTGATATCCATATTCGTATCAACATAGGGATTTATATACATATATATAGTAAATGGAAAGTAATATTATGTGTATAATATCACATGAATATATAAAACCATATAAATTTATATATTCTATATTAATTAATATATAATTACATTCTATATAAATTAATGTATAGTAAATGGAACGTGATGAGCACATATAAATATATTTACATATATAAAAACATTTGCATAGGGGTGTGTGTATGAATACATATATGTCTATACATACATATATACATACATACATGTGTGTATAAAATCTTTGCCACTCTAATGGGTATGTGGTAGAAATTCAAAACTGTTCTACCTGCATTTCTCTAATTAGTAGTGATTTGGAGCAGTAAATGTTGGAGGGGATGTAGAAAAACAGGCACATTGGTGCACTATTGGTAGACTTCTTGATGGGTACAACCACTCTAGAATGTATTTTGAAATTAAACACAGAAAGTTACCAAACAGTGCCCTTCGATCCAGGTACACAGGTTGACTGCTAGGTATATGCCCAAAAGAGATCAAAGAAAGAAGAAAAGATTCTCTATGTACAAAAACATTTGTAGCAGCTCTTTTTGTGGTGACAAAGAATTGGAAACTAAGGAGATGCCCATCATTTGGGGAATGGCTAAATATATTGTGGTATGTAAATGTGATGGAGTACTATTGTTCTATAAGAAATGAAAAATAAATTATTTCAAAAAGACATTATGCAAAGTGAGGAAACTAGAAGAATGATTTATACTATCCATATCAATACCAATTTATAGAATACATACATACATACATACACACATATCCTATAATTCTATACGTACAATGTGTCCCCTGAGGGAAGGTTACAAGGGACCAAGCCAGGAATATTCCATTAGCTCCAAAACAATGACCTCCACCTGTGCCAGTTGTAGGCAACTTCCACCTCCTGCTGCCAGCCCATATGCCAGTACTATATGTAGAACCTATAGTGCAAAAAAAAGAATAACCTATCCTTTGACTTCAGGCTTTGCATCTCCTACTATGTCTGTCCTTTGAGGGAAGAGGAAGAGGAACATTGATAGTGAATGGGATTTCCTTCTCCTGCTGGGCAATTCTAACTTTCATCTCCAGCTGCTTTCTTTTCCTGCCTGATTTCCAGTCTTCAGAGGGAAGAAGGGTAGTCAATCTGGGCGTCTGACCATTTGACCATGTGCCTCCCATGTCATATTGCACTTGCTTCCAGCCCCAGTCTCCAACCTCCATTGGGAAGAGGAGTGGTGCACTCTACTCTAGGATGAACTTTCTCCCACCTCATTATATCCTTCATATCCCAGTGGTTCTGAGCTCCTCTAGATCATCACTCAAACCCCATTCCCCACTACACACTTCCTCATTCCCATCTCCCTCAACCCTCCCACTCCAAAGTTTCAACCAAGTTTCCCCCAGCCCTTCCACTGTGCCCTCTGGAAAGCCTATTCTTAGGCAACAAATTTCCCTTTATTTTAAACCTTTTCCTTCCCCATTCCTTCCATCTCTTAGCAGTCACTGAAATGTGACTCCTCACTAATGATATCGTCTCCCTGGCCACCCTTTCTAGTACTTGCTGCACCTTCATTCAGTCCCACTAACTGAGCTCACTCAGTTCACTAACTGAGGCAGGGGGGAGTTGGAATACTCCTTGCTCCCTATTTCCACTTCCAGGTTCTCCCCCTACCTTTATCAATCAGTAATCTTTCTCCACTTGAGGTTCATGCCTTTCATATCTACCACACAATCAAAATCTTGGTAGCTATTATTTACAGATTCCCAGGTCCCTCCCCTTCCTTCCTTAATGAATTCAGCACTAGGCTCACAATTTTTTTCTCCTCCCCAACTGTTCTCGTACTAGGGGACTTCAACACACATATTGAATCTCCCTTAATATAAATACTAAATAGTAATTGTTTCTCTTTTGGTCAGGAACCCTGAGGGTCTTCACCTCCCAGTTTGATTTTTTTTTTTTTTGAATTTTTGATTAAAGGCACCATCCCTTGATTAACTTCTTAAAGAGGTTTATTCACTGAGTGGAAGTTACCTCACTCACAGTGAGCTCCTGAAAAGACCTTAGCCTAAAGGGGCCATGGTCTCCCAAAGTATCATGGGCCATCTCCAGTCTTCCTGGTGAATATCAGGCCACTGGATCCACGTGGTTCTGGAGGAGAAAGTGAGGCTGGAGACCTTGCAAAGCCCTCACTCACTCAAATCAAAGTCAAGTGTAAGTCATGTCAGCATTTCCCTGATATCATGGTTCTCTTTGAGAATGAAGGACAAAAACAACAACACCCACAACCTGACTCTCCCTTAAATACCCTATCCACTCAGTTCTCAACCTACTCCCCCAACCCCACCTCAGCCATTCACAAAGATGATCATACCCTTGATCTTGCCATCACTCACAAACATCCTACCTTCATGCTCAGGAATTCTGAAATCCTTTATCTGACCATAATCTGTTGGTTTTTCACCATTCCCTCAGCTTTCCCTTACAAAACCCTATGGATGAAGACCATACCATGACCTCCAATTCTTTAATCCCTTAATTTCTCCTAGGCCATCTCTTTTACCACAGCTATTCTCTCTTCTTTTTCTCATTTTGACCCCTTGGTGAACCAATGCAACTCTACATTCTCCTCCTCCCATGAATCCCTTGCTCCCTTATACTGCCAATTATGCCCACCCAAACCTCAGCCCTGGATCACTCCCACCGTCTGCTGCCTTCACTCCAACACATGTACTGCTAAATGAAGATGGATAAAAAAATCATGAAGCTGTTCTGACTGGGTCCACTACAAATTTATGTTACACAGTATCAATTGGGCCCTCACTGCTGCTAGGCAATCTTACTATAACTCTCATATCATCTCACTATCTCATTCTTCACCGCAGCTCTTCCAAACCTTTCTATCCCTCTTCCATCCTCCCGTGGTTCCCCCAACCCACTCTTTCAGGAGGTGACAGACTTAGGTTGCAGAATAAGACACATGTATTTTTTAATATAGTCATCGAGGGAATTTGTTTTGCTTAGTTATAAATATTTGTCATATGAAATCTAATCTTTTAAATTTTATTTTCCAGTGGGATGGAAAGTACGAAGGATTTCTGTTATTTTTGTAAATAGAGGTAGGGTGATTGCTATGGATGTCAAATATTGCATGCGCTTTCTAAAGAAGTCACTGTATTATTAATTTTGCTTAACTGTTTTACTTTGTTATGAGACCTTTCCTGAATGAGAGTGATCTTTAAATGCTTGTAACGTTCAAATAAAACACACAATATACTGCATATATCTTGCATTTACATAATCTTTTGCATGTTTTCTCCCCCCCATTAGAATGTAAGCTCCTTGAGAGCAGGGACCTTTTCCCCTTTTTTGTATCCCCAGCACTTTGCACAGTATTTGGCATATGCTAAGTGCTTCATAAAAGCTTGTTGACTTATTCCATCATCATGGGTATTCTATGCAGTAGGATAAAGCAAATCCACACTTTTATGTATGGTGTTTATATGTTGGTGGATATTTGACTTAGATAGGAGAAGAGTAAGGGGGACATGACAGCTGTCATCAAATACTTGGGAAGCACCATGTGGAAAAGGGAATTAGACATATTACTTATCATCAGAGAACAATACTGGCAGCAATGGGTGGGAATCACAAAGAAAAAGATTTGGACCTCATATAAGGGGTGGGGCAGGAGGGTGGGAATTGCTTATAATTGTCCAAAAATGGAATAGGTTACCTTGAGAAGCAGGTGGAAGTGGAGTTGATTTCAATCTCCCTGAAAACATACAATTACAGACTGAATAACCACTCACTGGCATGTTATAGAAAGGAATGAGTTGGGACTGCATGGCCTCTGAGATTGTTTCCAACTCTGAGAATGATTTCTGATTCTGTGGTCAAAAAATTATATTGCCTTTCTGGAGGCCACCCCTCTGACAATAGAATGCTCCAAAGTTACTTTGCCTGGCCCTCAAGTGATAGACACACCTATCAGTGCTAGACTTGTTCCTGAAGATTTTCTAACTCGGTAGGAAGTGTCAGAGTTTAAACTACACTGTGAGTGTAGCCTGTGAGAATACAGCGGTCCCAATTCTTCAGGGTAAATTGTTATTGGATGTCTAGTGGATAAATGCATGTTTATTAAACGACCAAATCAGAACAAAATTAAAACCTTGAAATGTTCTTATCCAGGAAATTATCTCTTATTAGGTTCCAGTCCACAGACTTCAAGATCTAATGTGTTTGAATAGTACCACAGTCATGGCAATGCAGTGAAACAAGGAACGGGACACCATTCTATGGTAAATTCTATAATGAGGCGCTAGCCCACCCCTTTCTGCTAACTGGGTAGAAGCAGCTGGCTAGGCTTAAGGCTGCAGACACCAGGTGGTGTGCATAATCGGGCAGTCTAAAGACTAAGGATAATGTGATCACAGTAAATATAGCTTCTGATAGTCTTGGTTCTGGGGAGGGAACTCCAGCTCAGGATCAGGCTGAGAGACATGGACAGTTTTTGAATAGCACCATTTTTAGCAGAAGTATACAAGGAGTGGCACAACATCAGTCTGCATTTTGCTACCAACCTGTAACAGTAATAAAAATGGCTGACTTTTATATGGCACTTTCAACTACAAAGTACATTACATACAAGTCTCCTATGGCTCTGTGAGGTAGAGAGTATAGCTATTGTGATCCTTATTATGCTGAGGAAGAAACGGGCCCCGAAAGATTAAATGACTTGCCCATAAACAGTATTATTAAGAATCTGAATTTGAACATAAATGTTCCTGACTTCAAGTCTAGCCGTGTTGCTTCTCCTTGGGCATGTTTGTTTAAACCATAAGTATCCTCACAAATTATTCTAATCATAACCTCATATTTTAGGCAGGATCTGTGATTTCATGATACAGGAAATTCCTAATACAGAAATTCCCTCTACTGAGGAAAATCCCAAACTCTTCTGTAACTTGCTACCATAGAAAAATAGATGTTGAATTATAAGGGACCTCAGAGGCCATCTAATACAACTAGTTACCTTTATAGGTAGGGAAACTAAGGCCCATTGAGGTGAAGTGCTTTGCCTATGGTCACACAGGAAATTAGTGTCAGAGACATGATTTGTATTCCAATCCTCTGATTCTAAACCCAAGCTCATTTTTCTGGACCAATATTCGGAGACTGAGAGTTTAAGTAACTAGTTCATGGTCACATAGTATGTGTCTGAGGTAGGACCTAACCTATGTCTTCCTGACTCCAAGGCTGGCCCTCTGTCCACTACACCATGCTGTCTGTCCATAGCCACAGTATTAATCCTAAATAACCCCAAAAGAGCTAACACCCAAAGAGCCCATTAGAAATGTCTCTGTGGTGCGGGGAAGATAAAACCTTATTTACCACTTCAAAATGAGCAATACAAAACACATAAAGTCATCTTGTATCAATTTGAGTTTCCCAAGGGAGCTCTTATACAGGGCTTTGGTTCTATGTAGGAAGAAGAGGACATAACAGTTTTGTAAAAGGGGCCCTTCAAAGGCACACTAATAACAATGCAAAACCATTTTGTGTGTTGAGCTGCCAAGAGCTATAATATTATTACTTAGCCATGTCTGACCAAGTTTACAGTAATAAAGATTCAGCACTCTGACTCAAAGCCACTCATTGCATCATGGGAAGGAGAGCAGCCACAAAGAAAAGAATTAAGTTCCATGATGAAAGATTGCTTCCGCAAACAGGCAGTGGGTATTCACAGGGATTCATCTGTTGACAGTGTCTGGGAGCTGTTCTCAGCCACATGAGAACAGACCAGAGACATCAAACTCCTTGTTAATGGGCCCAGGTCAAAGTGTGTTAAACCAAAGTCATGTTGCACCAGTCAGTGCTTCTCAGTGCAAGCTAAGACTCTAGGAACCGACTTATTGCCATACAGGAAGGGAAAGATGCCTTCTAAATCTAAGACGATTTTCTCCGGCCAGAAAAAATCAGACAGTGGCATTGAGAAGACCTGTGGTGCTAATCCTAAGGATCAGGGCTATCTCAAATACCCCAGTTCTACTTCTCTAAATATGACATATCCTTCCAGCTTTGGATGAAATAGCAGCTAGCCCATGAAGCCATCATTGGTCCTCACAATTAGAACTCTATCCTTGCTCCAGCTTCACATATCATTTAGTACTTCTTTGCAGGGGACCCTTAAGCCATTGTATATCTTCATCTTGCTAAGGGTCTGGAAGTTGTATGTAAAAATCAACATCTTTAGAAATTCAAGAAGATGATGATATAAAGTTGAAGGAAAACATTTTTACTCTGAAAATGAAAGTGCTCAGGCAACATATGCCATTACCCTGGAGACAGTATTAGCTGGTCATTAAAACTGGATAAATGGACTACCTGAAAGCCATGATCAAAAAAAGAGCCTAGATATCATCTTTCAAGAAATTATCAAGGAGAACTGCCCTGATATTCTAGAGCCACAGGGCAAAATAGAAATTTAAAGAATCCATCGATCACCTCCTCAAATAGATCCCAAAAAGAAATCTCCAAGGAATATTTTTGCCAAATTCCAGAGCTCCCAGATCAAGGAGAAAATACTGCAAGCAGCCAGAAAGAAACAATTTGAGTACTGTGGAAACCCAATCAGAATAACCCAAGATCTGGCAGCTTCTACATTAAGAGATCGAAGGGCTTGGAATATGATATTCTGGAGGTCAATGGAGCTAGGATTAAAACCTAGAATCACCTACCCAGCAAAACTGAGTATCATGCTCCAAGGTAAAATATGGATTTTCAATAAAATAGAGGACTTTCAAGTTTTCTCAGTGAAAAGACCAGAAATGAATAGTAAATTTGATTTTCAAACACAAGAATCAAGAGAAGCATGAAAAGGTAATCGAGAAACAGAAATTGCAAGGGACTTACTAAAGTTGAACTGTTTTGTTTACATTCCTACATGGAAAGATGATGTGTATGATACATGAGACATCAGTATTAGGGTAGCTGAAGGGAATATGCATATATATATATATGTATACATATATATATATATATGTTTATGTATGTATAGGTGAATGTGTATGTATGTATATATCTATGTGTGTGTGTGTGTGTGTGTGTGTATATATATCTATATGTATATAAAAGAGAGAGAGCAGACACAGGGTGAGTTGAAGATGAAGGGAAGATATCTAAAAGAAATAAAATCAAATTAAGGGATGAGAGAGCAACATACTGAGAGAGGGAGATAGGGAGAGATAGAATGGGGTGGATTATCTCACATAAAGGTGGCAAGAGGAAGCAGTTCTGTGGGAGGAGGGGAGAGGGCAGGTGAGTGGGGAATGAGTGAACCTTGCTCTCATCAGATTTGGCCTGAGGAGGGAATACCATGCATACTCAATTGGGTATCTTACCCCACAGGAAAGAAGAGGGAGGAAGACAAAAAAAAACATAAAAGGGGGGGGGATGATGGAGGGGAGGGCAGATGGGGGTGGAGGTAATCAAAAACAAACACTTTGGAAAGGGGACAGGGTCAAGGGAGAAAATTCAATAAAGCGGGATGGGTTGGGAAGGAGCAAAATATAGTTAGTCTTTCACAACATGAGTATTGTGGAAGGGTTATACATAATGATACACATGTGGCCTATGTTGAATTGCTTGCTTAGGGAGGGTGGGTGGGAAGGAAAGAGGGGAGGGAATTTGGAACTCAAAAGTTTTAAAAACAGATGTTCAAAAACAAAAAAAAAGTTTTTGCTTGCAACTAGAAAATAAGATACACAGGCAATGGGGAGTAGAAATTTATCTCGCCCTACAAGAAAGGAAGGGAAAAGGGGATGAGAAGGGAGAGGGGTGATAGAGGGGAGGGCTGACTGGGGAACAGGGCAACTAGAATATATGCCATCTTGGAGTGGGGGGAGGGTAGAAATGGGGACAAAATTTGTAATTCAAACTATTGTGAAAATCAATGCTGAAAACTAAATATGTTTAATAAATAAATTTAAATTAAAAAAAAAATAAAAAAACCGGATAAATGATGTTCGTTGGCAGCCTTCATTTTACAAAGATGCAATTCAACAGCCAATGAGATTGCTGTCTGCCTCATTGGATAAAACCATGCTTTGCTGGGCTCTTAATGAAGAGTCAGGAGTATGGCTAGAGCAGGTCCAAGCAGCTAAATGAGAATACACTGGGGTTTTATGAAGCCAGTTTAGCCCAGATGGATCTATTTTCCATGGAGCACTGAAACTTTGGAAGCACCATGCAGCTGAATCAAAAGAATGGACTCTCGAAGGTATAATTTCTGGGTGCTTTAATAGTGTACAAGATCTAAGGTGGGATCCAGAAGGAGAATTTACCATGACTGTGAGTGCTGACCAAACAACCCAGTTCTTTGCTTCATGAAAAAAAAAAAAGACAATTCACAGATAACTTGGCATGAAGCTGCAAAGGCTCAGATGCACAGGTTTGACAAGAAGTGCTAGTGATGATTGGTCCATTTCACTTTGTATCTAAAGCTGATGAAAAGGTGTTTGAGTCTTCTCTGCTCCAAGGAACTTTGTGCAGAACTTCTGTAAATATAACTGGCCACACAGTGAAGAAACTGCCTTCTGGTATCTGTGACTTTCCAAAAGGTCAAAAGTGCCTGTTCTGGTACTCTCCAACAAAGCTCTTTTTCAGGGAGATACAACTTCTCAATAAGTTGATGAAGAAGAAAGATATGTTGGTATTGGCTGTCAGTACCGGGATATTTGCTTTCAACCATTCAAATCTATTGAACCCCACTCTGAGAACCATCTTTTACAAAGTACATTGTGGCCTGAGGTTAAAAAAAACTATACGGGCATGGTTATGACATTTTTGTGTTGTTTGTAACAATTAAAATACTGTG
Organism: Trichosurus vulpecula; assembly: GCF_011100635.1. Lineage (NCBI taxonomy): Eukaryota > Metazoa > Chordata > Mammalia > Diprotodontia > Phalangeridae > Trichosurus > Trichosurus vulpecula. The sequence goes on along the minus strand of NC_050573.1, from coordinate 400,958,604 downwards.
ATTGCCTCAGCACGCAAGCAACCAAGAAGGAGCATGTCTCTATCATTCTCTGGAGTTCTGCCTCCTAGAAGCAGCTGCAGAGCTCACTTTCCCGCAACCTGACCAGAGGGCCTTCTCTCCAGATGATAAATTCCTACTCGCTGTTTCCGAGAAAGAAACTATTTGCTGTGGAAAAGACAGGAAGAAAACTCACAACAGCCAGAACCAGCTTTTAGTCTCTGTGTGTTCACAGACAAAAACACAGCTGTGCATAATACAATCATTTGGTCTTGAGACTGGAGCCCTCAGAGCAGATATTTCTCCACAGGGAGTCAGGACAAAATGGTTGTACTCTGGGGTGAGTGTGACTGTGCCAGACCTACAGAGGAGAGCCACATCTGGAATATTGGTCCTGGCTATTTAGTCCTGGATGTAGGAGATACAGTCACTGCCATCAGGGTAAGCCTTGGGCTTACCCTTGCCAGAAGATATATTGTTGCATTAGGATTAGAGTGTGGAAAGATCCTTTTGTGTACATGGAAGAAGACTTAGCAGAAACCAGCATCATCTGATTGGATCAAATGTATGGAAAGGAATGGTAGCCAAAGTGTTACAATCACTGTCAAAAAAAAAAACCTGTGCTGGAGGAATTATATTGGAAGAATGGTACATGATGACCCAGAGAGTGGTGAATGCTTACAGTTGGCAAGCTGTGGAGAGGATAATTGTGTCAAGATATTCAGTGTTAACAGATATACACTTTAAATGAAGTAGAAAATTTATATTTAAAAAAGTTAAAAACCTCAGTCACCTGTTATGTTTCATGTTTTTAAGATTTTTATATTATTTTAAGAGAGAATTATTATAGTATTTTTTAAAAGAGGCAGCTAGACAGCTCAGCATATAGAGCACTGGACTTAAAGTTAGAAAGACCTGAGTTCAAATGTGGTCTCACACTCTTACTAGCTGTGTAACCCTGGGTAAATCACTTAACCTCTGCTAGCCTTAATCCACCGGAGAAGGAAATGGGAAACCACTCCAATTTGCCAGCGTGGGGTCACAAAGAATAGGACATGACCGAACAAAATAGTAGCAATAAAGAACCTTAAAGATTATCAGTCTCCTTTTTTGCAGACAAGAAAACTGAGGCCTGCAGAGAAGCACCTTCCCAAAGTCACAAAGATAACACCATTGATAGTGTCAGAATTCAAACCTAGGTTCCTTATACTCACATTGAAAATTATTTGCACTAGAATTATTTGTTAATTTATTATTTTGAGCATTTTTTTCTTTTTAAATTTTGAGCTTCTAATTCTTTCCATCCCTCTCCCACCCACTGAGAAGACAAGCAAAATGATATTAATTATACATGTGAAATCATTTAAAACATATTTCCTTATCACAAAAAAGAAAGAAAAATAAAGAAAGTGAGAAAACTGTACTCCAATTTTATACCCAGAGTTCATCATTTCTCTCTCTGTAGGTAGATAGAATTTTTTTATCATAAGTCCTTTGGAATTGTCTTGGATCATTGTATTGTTCAGAGGAGCCAAGTCCTTCACAGTTGATCATCATTACACTATTGCTGTTGCTGTGCTGGTTCTTCTCATTTCACTTTGCATCAGTTCATGTCAGTCTTGCAAAGTTTTTCTGAAACCACCCCCTCATCTTTTCTTAGATCACAATAGTACTTCATCACAATCATATGCCACAACTTGTTCAGCCATTCTCCAGTTGATGAGCATCCATCCCCTTAATTTCCAATTCTTCACCACTATGAAAAGAGTTGCTATAAACATTTTGGTACATATACAAAATCTCTTTCCTTGTTCTTTGCTCTCTATGGAGTATAGACCTAGTAGTGGTATTGATGGGTCAAAGGATATTCACAGTTTTGTAGCCCTTTGGGTATAGTTTCAAATTGTTCTCCAGACTGATTGGATGAATTCACAACTCCACCAACAGTTTATTAGTGTGCCTATTTTCTCTCTAGCATTTGTCATTTCTGATATGTGAGAAGTGGTACCTCAGAGTTGTTTTAATTTGCATTTCTCTAATCAATAGTGATTTCAAGCTTTTTTATGTGACCATAGATAGCTTTTATTTCTTCCTTTGGTCATTTTTCAATCGGGGAATAGCTCTTATTTTTATAAATTTTACTCTCTTCCTTATATGTTTGAGAAATAAGACCTTTATCAGAGAAACTTGCTGTAAGAAATTTTGCTGTTGTTCTATTGTCTATGGCACCTTTCAGCAAAATGTAGTTTCCTTGATTATCTCTTTTAATTAGGTCTATTTTTGCTTCTGCTTTGTCTGAGATCATGATTGCTACCTCAGTCTTTTTACTGCAGCTGAAGCATAATAGATTCTGTTCCAGCCCTTCATTTTAACTCTGTGTGTCTTTCTGTTTCTAGCGTGTCTCTTGTAAACAACATGTTGTTGGATTTTGGTTTCTTTTCCATTCTGCTATCCACTTTTGTTTTATGAGTGACAGCTCATCCCATTCACACTCATAGTTATGATTGCTTTGCATTTCTCTCCATCCTGTTTTCTTCTCTCTATCCTTCTCTCTCTCTTCCTATCCTGTTCCTCTTCAAAAGGCTGTTTTGCTTCTGACTGCTGCTTCCCTCAATCTGTTCTCTCTTTTATCATCCATAACTCTTATCTCCTTCCTATCCTACTTCCCTACTAAGATAGATTTCTATACCCAACTGAGTGTGTATGTGTATTTGTATGCATATTACATAAGTATGTATGTATATATTCTTCCTTGAGCATCTCTTTTATGTAAGAAAATTTTGCCCATTCTACCTTCTCCCTTCTTCCAGTATATCCTTCTTTCTCAATAATTCATTTTTAATCCATCACCCCAATGTAATCAACTCACATCTGTGCCTTCTATCTATGTAGATGCCTTCTAACTTCCCTATTAGTGTTAAAGTTCTTAGGAGTTACATATATCATCTTCCCATATAAGAATATAAACAGTTTAACTTTATTGAGTCCCTTATGGTTACTCTTTCATGTTAACCTTTTCTATGCTTCTCTTGAGTCTTACATTTGAGTGTCAGATTTTCTATTCAACTCTTATCTTTTCATCAGAAATACTTGAAATTTCTTTATTTTATTAAATATCCATTTTTGCCCTGAAGGATTACACTCAATTTTGCTGGGTAGCTTATTTTTGTTGTAGTCCTAGCTCCTCTGCTCCTTTCACATGGAAGCTATTAAATCTTGTATGATCCTGACTGCGACTCCTTGGTATCTGAATTGTTTCTTTCTGGCTGCTTAAAGCATTCTCTCCTTGACTTGGGAGTTCCGGAATTTGGCTAAAATATTCCTGAGAGTTTTCATTTTGGGGATCTTTTTCAGGAGTGATCGATAGATTCTTTCAATTTCTATTTTACCTTCTTGATCTAAGATACTGAGGCAGGTTTCCTTTATAATTTCTTGAAACATGATGTCTAGGCTCTTTTTTTATCATATGCTTCAGGTAGTCTAATAATTCTTAAATTGTCTCTCCTCAATCTGTTTTCCAGGTCGATTATTTTCCCAATGAGACATTGTAGTAGCAACCACACTGGCACACAAGGTGGGCTGCTAGTACAGGTTTTTGATCTGCTTTTCTAAAGCACAGAGGGCTTTCAAAGGGGTTAGTAATCTTTCTTTAATTCAATGCAGAACAAGCATGGAAACAGAGGTATTAGCACAGAGACTGATGAGTGATCCCATAGACAGGGCTCCAATTGTCTTAGTAATCTTGCTACATACTTTAACATTACATTCATCACCAGATGGGTGATTTCAAGTCATAGGCTCAGAGCCAGAAGGTACGAAAACCCTATGACTCAGCACCTAATTGGCTCAGTGCCATCAAGTGTGAAAGCCTATGTGACTCAGCATCTGACTGACAAGGCAAAATACCTGGGACCAGGAGATTGTTATGGCCACAGAACCTGGAAAACTAAACTCCAAGAAATACTAACAAAAATCCCCTTTGTTTATGCTGACAGATATTTCACATTTTCTTCCATTTTTTTCATTCTTTTGACTTTGATTATTTATTGATTTTTCATGGAGTCATTAGCTTCCAGATGCCCAATTCTACTTTTTAAGGAATTATTTTCTTCAGTGAGCTTTTCTACCTCTTTTTCCATTTGGCCTATTCCAATTTTTAAGGAGTTCTTTTCTTCAGTAAATCTTTGTACCTCCTTCTCCATTTGGCCAATTCTATTTTTAAGGTGTTATTTCTTAGATATTTTTGTATCTCTTTTACTGAGCTCTTAATTCTATTTTTAACATTTTTTTGCATCATTCTTACTTCTTTTCCCAATTTTTCCTCTGTATCTTTCTTTAATTCTTCCAGGAATTCTTTTTGGGCTTCAGTTCAATAAGCATTTTTCTTTCAAGTTTTTTTGTAGCTGTTTTCACATTGTTGTCTTCCTCTGAATTTATATCTTGGTCTCCCTTGCCACCATAGTAGCTTTTTGTGATCAAGTTCTTTGTTGTTGTTGTTGTTGTTGTTTGCTCATTTTTCTAGCCTATCTCTTGAGTTTAAACTTTATGTTAAAGTTTGACTTTCCTCACCTAGGGATGGGGAGGCACTATCCCAAGCTTTGGAATTTTTCATGCTGCCACTTTCAGAGGTAGTTCTTGGGGTCTGAAAGTTTTCAGTGCTTTTAAGGTGGTGTGATCTGCAAACATTAGTGTTCCTCACTACCTTGGAACAGCAACAGAGACTCTGTTCCCTTGTGACTAAACAGAAGTCCTACTATCTACCCTGGAACTATGACCCAGAACTGCTTGTGGGCAATAGCGTGGCCAATGAGCACTAGCTGCACCCAGTGCCAGCAAAGGGTCCCTATAATCTCCTTCTGAACAGTTATCCAACCCCCTTATCATCTCTGGGCTGAGAGCTCCCAAAGCTGCTGCTGCTGCTGCTGCTGCTGTTGTGGCTTCCTCCAAGGCCCACCACTGGTACTGCCATGCCCATTCTCTGAGATGTCTCTCACTCCAGTGTCAGACACCTCCCCTGCCAACTTCCTAAGTTGTCTTAGACTGGAAAAAAAATGTCTCACTTTGATCTTTTATTGGCTTCTCCACTCCAAATTTTTATTTAGGGATTTATTTTAAAGTTGTTTGGAGGGGAATATTGGGAGAGTTCAGCTGGGTTACTGCCTGTATTCCATCATCTTGGCTCCTTTTCATTATAATTATCGCACATGTATTGTAAAATAGTACATATTTTTACATATGTCTTATACTCTTTGCTAGATTATTGACTCTAGGAAGGGGAGGGGCAGGGGAACCATATCTTAATTTTCTTGTTATCTCCCCCAGCTCCTAGGTCAGTACTTTACACATGGTAAGCATTGCGATGAATTATTCTCTTCAATAGGTATCTGAGTAACCATCAAGAAAAGATAAATGAACAGCTTTGACACTGATTCTTATCTCTTGGTTATTGCCAACTGGACCCATGCTGAGATTCCTTGATGGCTGCTAAATCAAAAGATCATTGGATCTAAAGCTGGAAAAGGCATGTTAAAGATTCTTTAATCCAAACTTTTTCATCCAAAACCTTTCACTTCACCAGATAATGAAACTGAGACTCAGAGTGATTCGTTCAAAATCATGCAGGTCATAAATTAGCAGAGCTAATTAGCTCCATCTTCTAAATCCAAATCCAGTGTTTTACATACTACACCATAAAGCTTACGTTGTTCAAGTAAAGGAAGGCATTGGCATGCTTTCTTTCTAGCTGAAGTCTCAGTAGGAAGGTAAGGAGAGGTCTTTAGTCTTAATAATGCTAATAAAAAGAAAAGCTTAAAAGCTGGCTTGGACAAATCAAATGATAAGCATTTATTAAGGTCTACTAGGAGTAGTTATGGGAGTAGGGCAGGAGACATGAATACAAAAGAGATAGGCCCATAAGGAGTTTATATTCTAATAGGGGGAAAAGACATATTCACAGAGAAGTAATACAAAATCTACACAAGATAAATACACAGTGATTTGGAGAAGGGGTAGTAACAACTGAGGTTATCAGAAAAGGCCAGCAAAAAAAGGGGCCACTTCAGCTGAGCTTGAAGCAAGTTAAAGGGTCTTTGACCAAGAGAATGAATGCTGGGTACTGAGAATATCAAATCTAATTGTAGCAGTATAACAACACAAGAAGGTGGGTGCCATTATCTCTCACAGTTTATAGATGAGGAAATTGAGGCACAGAAATTAAAGACTTTTCCCAGCATCATTCAACTAATAAACGGAAAAGGTGGGATTCAAATTCAGGTCTTTCTAACTTCAAGTCCAGTGCTTTGTCCACTAAGAGACTGATTGACTTCTAAGATAGAGATGGAAAATCAGAAAGGTTTAATAAATCATCAGATCATATTTGATGATTTCCTAAATGTTCCTGCCTCTAGGCTTCATACTGAACCAATTTAGAAAAGACTTAGAGATTCAAAAAGGAAACTAAAATGCCCCTTCACACACTACACTGTTCTTCCCTCTCCTCACCAGTCTCACTGCTATAACTTTGTTCCCCATTGTTTCCCAGCCATGACTTTCATATAAAAGAGAATATGAAGTGAATGTGATTTTAAAGATCATCTAATCCAATTTCCTGATTTCAAGAATGAGGAAACTGAAACCCAGAGAAGTTGGGGGAATTGCCTAAGGTCACACAACTAAGTAGTAACAGAGCCAAAAACTTTAATCCAACTCCCTTGACTCCCATAATACCACTATACAGACTCATGCTCATAACTATTGGAGCCTAGATGTTGCACATGGTGGCAACTATATGCCCATGGATCAGCCTGAGTTTTCCCAAGGGATTTTGTGATGGGAGTAACAAAATTGACCTTGGGTATCCAGTGGCCTATATTGAGTTTGCTTTCTAAAACAGTAGTTCTCAAGCATTTTTTTTTCTCATGGCACAATATTCTTTGCCACAAGGAACAAAGGCACATCAAACATTTAAGCTGGCAACACTGCTGAAGAGTCAGAAGATTCACATGCTCATTTTCCCTTCAATAAGAGAAAGTATTTCTATTGAATTCTTTGTGTATTCAAGATAAGATGTTATAAAATTAGTGTATCCATGAAATAGATAAGTTTACTTTATTTTTCCAAATACTATTGCCATGGAAGACTAGCCAATGGCATATCCAGTCTTCAGCATTCTGTGTCTAATCCAACAGAAAGGGAAAATACTAGCAAATCTGAGCACGGTCCAAAGACTAGACCTTCATTGCCTGGTCTCATCCTCCATTACTTATACTTGCCATACTAAATATGCTAGGCAAGTTAATTTATATTAAACAAAATTCTACATTTTAATTTATATTCAATAATAAAAAAGCCAAAATCTCCCAGCATAACTAGAGAAACTCCACAACACTGCCTTTGAGGACTGCTGCTCTTAAACCTCCAACAATGAAATGGTCAAATCAGCAAAGAGATGAAAAGATACATGGCACTCCACCCTGGGAAGCCTTGCTTCACAGAGGCCACAGCTGAATCAACATAGACACATGAGCATGGCTAGCAAGGGTTTGTGTTTGTGGACTCTATGTGCTTGTTGATTCGGATTATTTGCAAGAATTAAGTGACTGACCTAGGAAAGGGTGAGATAATCACATATAACTCTTTATTTTAGGGAGTGTCCATATGACTAGGTCTCCAAATTCTAGTACTCTTTAGAATCATGAAAAACATGGCTTGGGTCCAAGGCAAAGAGGACTTTCAAAAGGCCCTCTCCAAAGGGATTTTTGCCTCTCCTGCTACTCCCCAAGGTTCCCTGCTTGGATAAGGTCTGCATGATTCAAAGCAAATGAACTGATATGTTCCTCTGAATACAAGCCATTGGAGTGAGGCAACAGCATTTCCTAAGTATCCCTGTGGGGAGAACACTTTATCAGAAAGCTGAGCCAGGCTCTTCTGTGGTTGTGAAGCATCTGAAACATTGCATAGCCTTTTGGTAAATAATTGTCAATCAATGAAATAGAACCAGAAAGAGATATTTGGAAGAGTGGTATTAGTAGGGAAGCATCTCTTCCTCATTTTAAACAAATTCAATCCATTCTCCATGGATTACAAAACATTAATTTTGACTCCTTTCAATTGATCTTATGGTCATAAATATTGACACCTCAGAGGCCATGTAATCCAACCCCCTTATTTTACAAATGAGGAAATGAGGCCCAGACAGGTTAAGTGACTTGCCCAGGGTTATATGAGTATTGTCAGAAGCCGGATTTGAACCCAAGTCCTCTGATTCCAGATCTGGCATTCTCTATCCACTGTACCACACTGCTTCTCAGGCTCCATCACTGTGGACATTCCTTCTATCAGGAAAGGTCATAAACTAGTTCACTATAACAATGTCCAAAACTCTTTCTGTTCTTTTTCACAAAGCTAATAATCCTAATAAACCAACAAGATTTATTAAGCTTATACTCACTGCGCTTGGTCCTAAGGATGAAAATTACTGATCAAAATACTAAGAACGAAGCAATACCTGTTCTCAAGGGGCTTATATCCTAACAGGGGAGACAATATGTACATCTATAAGTGTAACTTGGCTTCCAACCAAGCCTGAGGTGTTTTGTTTACTACTACATGTGTTTTGGGGTTAATGGATTGATTGACTCAACTGAATCCAGTAAGTGGGAATGTATTATCCTGATTAACCAAAAGGTCATCAGCACCATGTACAGATAACCAACTTTATAAATAGGGTAAAATAAAATGCACTTAATGAAACTTGAGCAAATGCAATTTAATCTTTCTTTGATGGTTTTATAAAACAGTTCAGAATCCCCCAGAACCTCTGTCATCATTATGAATAGCATTTATTACTGTACTTATTGTACAGGTGGGAGAATTAGTTAACAAAGATTTATGGTTGATAGAATGCCAACTGAGACAGCATTTTATGTGTGTTTTTCCAGCAAACTTCTCTGATTGATAATGACAAAGAGGTCCCGAGTGAGACTGTATGTGACATATGCAGCCAAGAAGCGTTGGTAGATTGTAGTCCAGAATGGACAGAGATTTTTCCTGTTGTTTTTTTTTTCCCTTTCATTTATGATGGCTGTTCCTAGGAGGGTAAAATAAAATAGTTTCCTGGCTCAACCAGGGAAATAAACATCAGTGGTTTCCTTGGAAAAGGATGGGTGTGGGAGCTTAAATAGGTGGCTTATCTACATATTCAGAGGTCACAGACCCTCCCTGGGACACCAGACTATGTCTCACAAATTCCTCCCTTTCCAGGAAATATCATCTTGAATTGGGCTTCTGAATTAGGATTTTGGGGGGGACAGAGGAGTCTACCTCAGCACTGGGAGTCTTTTCACACCGAAACACTCCACCCTTTTCAGAACAACCTGTCAGATCAACTCTTCATTTGGTTTTTCAAAGGACAATAGAATGTTCTGTCTATCCCTTATTGAGTCCTCAACTGTAAAATGAGGGGATTCATAGGTTTAGACATGGAAGAAAACTTGAGGTTGTCTAGTCCAAATAGTTCACTTTCTGCAAAAAGCCTTTGTCAGTCTCCCTTAAGGCTAGAGGCTTCCTTCTGAGATAATCCCCAATTTATCTTATATATATCTTGTTTATACATAGTTGTTTGTGTATTGTCTCCCCCATTAGACTGTGAGCTCCTTAAAGACTCTTTTTGCCTTTCTTTCAATTCCCAGCACTTAATACAGTGCCTGGCACATAAAAGGCACTTAGCCTGGCACATGGCAGACACTTAATAAGTGCTTATTGATGAGCACTAGAGAGGTTAAGTGGCTTGCCTGAGATTATACAGGGAGTAAGGAGAAGAATCTAGATTTGACCTCATGTTTTCTGACTCCAAATCCAGTATTCTTTCCACAGCGCAGAGTGATTTCTAAGGTTTTTCTGTTGAAAAACAAGTGCAAAAAGAAAAATCCAAAGATTTGGAACTATGTCTGGTGATTCGGGAAAACTAGCCAAGAAGATGCCAGCAGCATCTGGTCATAGGACACATACACTCATATTCATTACTGCAGCAAACAAGAAAAAACCACAGGGGTGAGAGGAAGGAAAACACATGAAGGCATTTGGGGGGAGGGGAGAGGTTAAGGAGGGAATTCTTAATTCAATTCAACAAACATTATTAACTGTCTGTTGTCAGCAAAATATCATGCAAGGAATTGGATGAGATGTAAAGTTGAGATGAAACAGAGTCCATTGAGACGAAACAGAGTCCTTGCCCTCATGAAACCCCCAGTTTAGTGTGAAGGATATGATGTATCATGGTAGAGTGAAAAGAACATGGGACTTGGAGTCAAGAGGACCTGAGTTTGAATCAAGACTCTTCCATTTACTACTTGCGTGATTTGGGGCAATTTACTGATGTTCTCTAGACCTGAGCATCCTCAGCTATAGAACAGAGTGGTTCCATTAGGTGGTCCCTCTTGGCTCTAAATTTGTAATCCTAAATACATGATAACTGTATAAGAATGGTGCCAGCAAAGTGCCATATAGGATTATTACCAATGGCAGGGGATCAGAGAAGGTTGCTGGGCAGAGAAGGAATATGAATTGAACTTTAAAGAATGCCTGGGAATTCAGCGAGTGGAGTGCTGAAGAGGTTGGGAAAGGACTTCTAGATAGGTGAAAATGTCATCAAAGACTTGGAGACAGGAAAATGTGGAACATACACAGAAGCCAGTGAGCTGCTCAGTTTGGTTAAAGTGCCAAGCAACAGAAGAGGACAGGATGAGATAAAACGGGTTACCCTTTAAGGCACCTTGAATGCCAGTCTAAGCAGTGTGAGATTGACTCAGTAGGACATAGGGAACCACAAAAAGATTCTGAGCAGTGCCAAGGGCAGTGTGGTACGGTGAATAGACTGCCGGATCTGGAGTCAGGAAAACATGGGTTCGAACCCTACCTCAGATGCTCACTAGCTCTGTGACCCTGGGCACTCATCTAACCCTCTCAATCCCAGCTTCTCCATCTTTAAAATGGGGATCAGAATAGCCTCCCAGGGTGGTTGTGAAGACTGGATGAGATCTATTGCATAAAATGCTGTACAGAACTTGAAGCACAATTTAATTGCTGTGGAAAGAAGTATATTGCCGAAGTGAAGAGAATGGAAGCAGGAATAGCTGCTGTTACTGTTGTTAAGTCATTTCAGTTGCGTCTGACTCTTTGTGACCCCGTTTGGGGACTTCTCGGCAAAGATACGAGAGTGGTGTAGTAGCAATTGAGATCTGAAGATCTTTCCACCCATGAACCTGCTTAGGTCACAGGAAGCCTAAGCACATGTGGTGGGAGGAGTTTCCTGACAGGAAAAGGAAGTTAGGTCACAGGAAATGGAGAGAGAGAGAGAGAGAGAGAGAGAGAGAGTGAGAGTGCAGTTATGGCTGCTAATGGCCGCTGTCATGATTATTAGAACTGAACAGGCTGACTTAGCTGTACTCTCAGTTTGTTTTTGGGAAGACCCCAGCAGGTGGTCAGAGAGGTTTTGGGGTGGGAGACTCCGGGTTGTTATATTGTGTGTGGAATGTTTTACTGCTCTGATAAGATAAATGGCTTGTGGGATATGGTTCTCTGGTGTCTGAATAAATGGTTTACTTTTTCCACCTTCTATGTGGAAAGTCTCGTATACTTTTTGATACAGAACTGCACAGGCATTTTGACAATTATCATCCACATTGTTATCATTGCCTTACTGGTACAAGTGGTTTGCCATTTCTTTCTCCAGTTCATTTTACAGATGAGGAAACTGAGGCCAACAGGGTTAAGTGACTTGCTCAGGGTCACATAGCTACTAAGTGTGTGATGCTCAATTTAAACTCAGGTCCTCCTGACTCCAGGTCCAGTGCTCCATCTACTGCACCACCCAGCTGTCCAGGAAGAAGTTGCATTGTTATTATTTTCTTTCAATCATGTCTGATTCTTCATGACCCCATTTGGGTTTCTTTGACAAAGATACCTAGAGTGGTTTGCCATTTCCTTTTCCAGCTCATTTTACAGATGAGGAAACTAAGGCCAACAGGGTTAGGTGACTTGCCCAGGGTCACACAGCTAGTAAGTGTCTAACACCAGATTTGAACTCAAGAAGATGAGGCTTCCTGGCTCCAAGTCCTGCACTCCATCCACTGCATGACCTAGTTGCCCTGTGCCACCTGTCTACTAGGAGGCTGGCTATTTCATTAGTTCAGGCAGATATTCAGAAAAGCATGTACTTAGGTAATAACCATGGGAGAAGAAGGTAAAGGAAGAGATTTAAGAAATGTTGTGGATGTGAAATCAATAGGACCTGGTATTGATTAGAGTCTTTTACCAAAGACAAGATTCACCAGGTTTCTCCTGAGTCAGGACAGAAGCAGGAGAGGATTTGTGAAGGAAGAAGTGGGCTGGAAGCAACTGGCTTGGGCATCAACCAGCTAAAGCTTCAAGATCTAGCTGCATACCCCTGTTTACTGGTTGCAGACTTCTGTTGAATAAGGCAAAAAAAAAAAGATATAAACATCAATGAAGTATTTGTTTACATCACTATAAATATTTATGCTCTGTGAAACAACATATTCCACAGAGCATAAATTAACATGTTTCCATCATGTTCAAAGTGATTTTTCCTTTCATTCAATAAGTAGCACCTACTAAACGCAAAGCACCATGCAAAATGCTATCAGGGATACACAATGAATGAAGATGCAGTTTTTGCTATCATGGTACTCAGTCAAGGATGGAAGATAAGATGTTCACAAAGTTTCATTTTGAGATTTGGTAGAAGGTGAATGAGAAAGGTTCAGATGAAGCACTCTAGGGGTGCAGAGAAGGGAGAAATCACTTGTACTAGAAAGTGATCAAAATAGACTTTCTGAAGAAAGTGGCATTTCAGCTTGCTCTTGAAAAATGGGTGACCTCAGAGGAAAAATTATAACTCTGCAAACATATTCTAACAAAATAGAAAAAGAGAACATTAAAGAACTGAATATGCTATTTGAAACTTAGAAAATAAACCCAAAATAAGCACAAAAAAGGAAATATTGAAAATTAGAGGAGAAATAGATAAATTGGAAAACAAAAAGGCTAAAGAACTTTTAAGTAAAACAAAAAGCTAGTTAATAAAACTAAAAACTATAGACCTTTAGCTAAACTGATTAAAAAGCAGAGAGAAGAAAATAAAATTGAAGATGGGGAGAAAATTATACAGGAAATGCTGGTAGAGAGCCTTTCGAAGAAATCATCAAATGAAGTCATCTCATAGCAATCAGATTCCCTGCACAGGCCCAGAAAGAAATAGTCACCTGTAGCCAAAATATGCCTAGGGCAAATCAAATAATCAATAAAGCCTGACATGCAAGTCCCAGGCCCAGACAATTCAAAAAGAAATATATCAGCAATAGAATCAGACCATCTATGTTTCCTTCTACCATAAAAAATGAAAAACTTTCCACTGAGCAGAGACCTAACAGTGGAAAATCCCCAGGGTGAAAGCAGACAGAGAAACTGTTGTAATCATTCACTAGTCACTGCCTGTGCCTTCAAATAGTATCTACAGATGCTTCATAGAGTATGAAGAGGTTAGAGACTGAAAAATGTGAAAGGCAAGGCCTGGATGCTTAGAGGATCAATATAGTAACTATCGTTATCATTATCCAAATAATAATAACAATAGCTAATATTTATATAGCATCTACCATGTGCCAGGCACTTAGCTAAGCACTTTACAAATATTATCTCATGTGATCCTCAAAACAACCCTGAGAAGTAGGTGGTATTATTATCCCCATTGCACAGAGGAGGAAACTAAGGCAAACAGAGTTGAAGTGACTTGTATGGTTAACAAATGTCTGAGGGCCAAATCTGAACTCAGGTCTTCCTGACTCCAGGCCCATTCTCTAACTACAATGCTCATTAATTTAGATGTGCCCTCCAATAATGTAAGTCAAAATCCATCCATGCCTGTCAATCCTCAATAACTTTTGTCTATATCCTCCCCTAAGTCTCCACAGGGGATTGGCCCAAAGTGCTAAAGCTCTCCCTATGATAACTTAGGTTTGTGTAAAACTTTATAAAATTTATCCTATTTGATAACAAAGACTTAGATTTTATCCTCATTTTATAGAATAGGAAATAATCATCTCACCAAGAATTCTACCTGGCCAGGAGTGAATTTAGTGGGGAAAAAAAAGATTTTTATTTCACATCATTATCTAATGGGCGATTTGGCCTTTTCAGGTGCAAGCACACCTTAAGATAGATACAAAAGTCCCTTTTTATAATCCTCCTGTTTCGAATTTCCTGGCTTGCTCTCCATTGGCTAGAAGCAACCTCCTGAACCTCCCACTTAATGTTCTCCTCCCTGATAGGTTCCCCCTTCAAACAGCTAGTTAAGCATGCATACAAGCTTCTGACCTTTTACCTGATCTGGTTCTGCTAGGTCACAGTTCTGATTAGAACCAGTCACCTCTGGTTTACATCTTGTTATCACTTCTGTTATCACCCCTACAAAACTGGGAGGAGTTTTAATCCTGTGGAAACAGAATTCCTCCTATTGTTTTCCACAAAGGGGTTTCAAAGAGGTGAATGGAATTATCTATGGTTCCCTGTTAGACTAGGGAGAAGGTAGGGCTTCCAGGTGCTCTCCTTCCAACTCCAGTTTTCTCCCCACCACCATTTTGAAAAGTCTTTTCTATGAGCTCAGACCCATTTAAGTTTGTTCCATCAGTTTCTGAAGAGCAAACCAGAAGAGCAGAGAGTTGATTTTAGATGTTTTCATATTACAGGAACAATAGAATATTTGATTTTGAAGGGACCTCAGAGGTCATCTAATTCAATGGTGTCAAATTCAAATAGAATCAGGGCCACTAAACCATATATAAAGATCCCTGTGAGCCACATATTGACTTAGAAAACCACACATGTTTGTATATCTATATCTATATCTAATCTATCTGCATGTATGCATATTTACATATTAAAACCAGATATGAACTACATTTTAATCTGGTTTGGGCTGTGCCACATCTTGACATCTCTGATCTAGTTCAATCCTTACCTGAAGCATGAAACTCTTCTACAGTTATCCAATAAGTGGATGTCCAGCATCTATCCAGGACTGAAGTCCTCCTGTGATACTCCCCACCTCCAGAGTCCATTTTGAACTGAGTTCAAATCCAGGTTCTACAGCTTATTATCTGTGCATCTTTAAAAAAGTCACTTGGGGGCAGCTAGGTGGTGCAGTGAATTGAACACCAGATCTGGAGTTAGGAGGACTTGAGTTCAAATCTGATCTCAGATGCTCACCAGCTGTGGGATCCTGGGCAAGTCATTTAACTCTGATTGCCTCAAAAAAGTCACTTAACCCTTTTGAGCCTCAGTTTCCTCATTGTAAGATTATGTGGGTAAACTAGACGACCTCTAAGATTTCTTCCAGATCTAAATCTATGCTTCAATGATCCTTGATTCTACATGTATAACTCATCGCCATGATTTGAGGCCCTCACATAGCTTCCTAAAAAGTCTCCCTGTATCTAGCCTGTCTTCTCTCTAATTGAGTCTACACCCAGCTGCCAAGATAATCTTCCTAATGCATGAGTTTGACTATGTCAAACCACTGCTCAAATCCCCTGCTGATCTCTTCAGTAGATCCTTATAAAATATAAACTCCATATAGCCTAATATTTAAGGCTTTGATTCAGTTTGGTTCCCATTGATCTTTCTAGCCTTACTTCATACTATTCCTTCTCACAAACTCTTCCAACCAAACAAAACTGCCAACTATTCCCCTGACTCTGACCATTATGCATTTGAAAAACCTTTGTCCCATACCTAGAATGTATTCCCTCTTCTCACCTTCTCTGAATCCTTGACTTCTTCTGGGGCTCAGCTCACAAGCTGCTACATCCATGAAGTCTTCCCTGATTCCCCAAGTTCAAAGCATTCTATCTGTCCTCAGTTCTCTTTGTACTATATTAACTGGGGTCCATGTGTTATCTCTCCAATAGAAGCACCTTGAGGACAAAGACTGTTTCATTTTTTATCATTGTGGGCCTAGTGCCTGGATAGTTCCTAGCATGTTTGCAACAGAAATTTAATAAATGTTTGCTGGATTAAATAGAATGGAACTGAATTGAATAATTATATATTCTATGTCCTCCTATTAGACTATAGGTCCCCTGAGGATATGGCCACAAACTTTTCCTGAATTTTGTTTCTCTCCCAACACACAGTAGGCATTTAACAAATTATTTATTTAGCTAATCTGAATCAAAGAATATTAAATTTCAGCAGAGGTACTTGAAAAGAGGAAAGAAAGCCTTAGCCACATTTGCAGCATGGCCCTTGGATATGCATTCTGACCTAAGAAAGACAAGTTGAGTGACTTGCCTGGGGTTTATAATCTGAATTGAGAAAACAAAAACCTACCTTTCACTTGGCCTTGTCAGGGACTGTGGGAAGAATCACTGGGTCCAAAAGAATAGGACCTCAGGAGTGGGAGGTGCCAAAGTCAGCAGCTGGTAAGAGGCTCAACTGAAAACCCAGGGCAAAAGGAAAAAGCCATCCATGAGGAAGGGAGAGAGGAGAGGGAAAAATGCCAGGCAGTAAATTTCCCGTTTTCCAGCACATGCCAGAAAGCTCAGAGAAATAGGGTGGGTAAGTGGCCAAATCCAAACAGAAACGCCTGAAGTAAAATCACTTGGTATCCCCTCATGGTGTCTATGACATGCCCCTACACACAGGAAACCTCTCTCAAATGTTTGATCAACAACTCCTAAGTTTTTTCCTAAAATTCTGAAGTGGAATTGATCACAAAGCCTTATTAGGAAAATAATATTCAGGGAAACCCATCCCTGGCCAAACCATGCCTATTAAAGAGGCAGCCAGAAGCCTGCAGGCCATTACCAACACCCAGACTATCCTCCCTCTCAAATCCCATCTCCAACTCCAACCGCGCAGCTATGCACTCCACTGGGAATTCCATAAAAGCCAGTGGAACCAAGCAGAAGTAAAACAGAGACTAATGTATTTTTTCAAATGAATCCTCCCAAAAGTACTTTAAAACACTTAGAATAGAAGTTCCTTACTAGTTCTTTATCGGGCATCCTTCTGGCAGTCAGATAAAGTCTACAGACACCTTCTTGAAGAATGTTTTTGAGTTCTTAAAATAAAATACATAGAAATACAAAGGAAATAAATGATACTGAAATAGATTTTCTCCTTTCTAAGTTTGTAAACCACCTAATATCTATTCGCAGACCCCTTGGGTATCTATGGACCCTGGGTTAAGAGCCTCTTCCTTAAAGCATTCTATAATGTAATGACTATAATAATGATTATTATCAGAGCATGTAAATGTATTGGGCATATGGAAATCCTACTGAGTAAGCTTATTTAATCAGTACAGATCAGATTGTAATAACAACACAGATTAATTGTTCTTTAATTTATAGTATCTGAGAATGGTCAGGGGAACTGAAAGGTTCTTACTTACCCAGGGTCACATAGCAGGATTTCAACTCAGGTCTTTCTGAATCCAATGCCAGACCTCTATCCACCATGCTATCCTCATTATTATTATTATTAGCTATAAGCAAAAGTGGGCAGTTAGTTGGTGCCGTAAATAGAGCACTGGCCCTGAAGTCCGAAAGACCTGAGTTCAAATGTGATCTCAGACACTTACTAGCTATGTGACCCTGGGCAAGTCACTTAACCCTGTTTGCCTCTGTTGCCTTATCTGTAAAATGATCTGGAGAAGGAAATAGTAAACCACTCCAGTATCTTTGCCAAGAAAACCCTAAATGGGGTCATGGAGAATTAGACACAACTGGAACAATCTGACAACAACAATAAAAGCAGAGGTAGGAAGCACCAGGTAGCTTTAACATTTATTTTTCAAAATGGCACTTTAAGACCTAAAGTTTCTCCATGGCTTTTGAAAAAACCACTCCACTTGCCACTACATCCATGGGCAACACCTCCGTTGATTCTAATAGCCTGTTTGCTTTGAGATCATAGGTGATTACAAAATGGAAATATGTAAGTTTCCTTGTAAGTAAATTATTACAAAGTCTCACGAGGAAAAAAAACAAGTCTAAGGAATTGTCCTGTTACTTTTGCTTTTGAGGGGAGCTCTAATTCATCTGGTAGACGTGGGAAAAGGCACAGGGCAAATGGAAGTAGGCTTTTCTCTTTGGAACCCACATACTGAAAAGGATTGGAGTTTGTGACTTGAGGGAATGGTAAAGTCATCTCTGCCTCTACTAGATGAATAAATAGTCTTTGTTCTCTTTAGCACAGGGTAGTACATAAGCTCACACATAGACTGATGACAATTGATTGTGTTAAATTTTTAAGGAAAAGAGGATTCTGTGCACTGTCTTGTGCTGCAGAAGAACAGCTGAAATCATTTGTTGTTGTTTCTTTAATTTGAGCAATTGAAGGAAATTCAGCACAGTCAAGTTTTATGTGAACTATGAAGCAAAACATCCTGTGACTTTTAGCCTTTTTTCCTTCCATAGAAGAGACCAGTATGGAAAATTATACAAGTGGACTTTCCATTGGCTGTAGACTTTAAATGTCAAATATATGATCCCTTCCCATTAACCCAAATGCTTTCCTACCAGGAGAGAATGAACCGTTAGGAGAAATGAAAACTTCTCTTTTGAAAAAGGGTCAGAGAAGAAGAGGAAGAGGAGGAGGAGGAGGAGGAGGAGGTAGTGAGTAACTTACCCATGCTCATACAGTTAGTGTCAGATGAAGGATTTGAACATAGGCAAGCTCCAGTACCCATTACGCCAAGTTGTCGGTGTCCATTGACAAACATTTATTGTTTGAGTCAGTGTTATGTTTCCAGTCTCATTCTCCCAGCGGTGACTGCATTGGTGTCCTTTTGGATCTTAACATCTGGATGAGGGCCCACCTTGCCCCCAATCCCCATTTTCTGAATGAGCTTTATTAGCTCTGGACAGCTCCATGGCAGCATTGCTGTTTACCAATAGGAAATAGCTGTGTTCTTGTGGCAGCAGACCAGTCACCTTCTTTGAAAGAAGAAAGACAGGTGGGGGTCATAAGGAATGGGCTCAGCTCAGGGTCCTCTCTATGGATTAACCTGACCATGCTATAAATAAACCAAATACTGATCAATGACTATACCCATTTCTCTTCTGCAAGGCAGGAACAGGTATAAATGTAAAGGAAATAACATTTGAGGGCTACTCAAAAAAGATAATTCTCTGAGACACTTTTTTTTGTTATCTCTGATACTTGAGGTGTCATTCATAGGCTCTGGCCACCTGCCCCACATTATACCATGTGTAGTTTTTTATAATGTATTATAATATTTATAATAAGGCAGCCAGGTGGCTCAGTGGATAGAGTACTGAGCCTGGAGTAAGGAAGACCCAAGTTCAAATGTGACCTCAGACACTTACTAGTCATGTGACCCTGGGCAAGTCACTTAACCCTATTTGTCAGTTCCTCACCTGTAAAATGAGCTGGAAAAGGAAATGGCAAATTACTCCATTATCTTTGCCAGAAAACTCCAAATGGGGTCACAAAGAATGATACACAATTAAATTGAGATGAAGATGAGGAGGGAAAACATTCTAAGCCAATGGAAAGCCATTGAAAATGCCTGGAGTAGGAGGTCGAATTCTCAATTCTGACACGTGAGAACTGTGATTTTTGAAATATATTGTTTGATGTCATAGTATTAAATTATATGACTCTATTACAGAGTCACTTAGACTAAGTGACTTAGACAACCACTGTCCTGACTCCTAACCCCGTGTCAAGACTGAAAAGGACCACGACTCCTGATTGGATTTCAGCTACTAGGACTCAACACCTATTCCTGGAGTCTCTGATTACCAACTCAAACTCTCACCCAATTTCTGGTGCTGATAAGGAAACTTTCTTCTCCCAAGTCAAATATCAATAAGTAACCTAGGGAAATGCCCCCTTCCACGTGTGACATCAATTACCTATTCGCCACCAAGCCCATTTTTAAGGTATAAAAACTCATTGGCTCAGTCTTGGCTTCCACCCACTTTGAGCATGAACTTTCACTGAGATCTTTACTACTGTATATGTCTCCCTCCCCCTCTCAGTGAGTGTACCATTTTCTCCATAGGCATGTTGTAAAGAATTCACCTTCTAAAATACAGGATGTCCCAAAAGTGTTATTTTAAGTTACTACAGCTTGAAATAATACTAAATTGCCCTATAAATGGAAACTTGTCACCGTTATGGTCATCATCATCATTAAGGCTCAATAAATACATACTCATTGAAGAAAAAGGAATGCGTGTTCAATAATTAAATGTAGAAAAGGTATCAGAAAGAACAAGGATTAAATTAGTTTTTACTTAATTGTAATTATTTGTTATAAGGGAGGATTATGTCGGAGAGGGACATCATTGAGAAATGAATGATGTTAAAAAAAAAAAAAGAAAAAAGGTAAGTGGCTCAGTGGATAGAGCACCAGCCCTGGAGTCGAGAAGACCTGAGTTCAAATCCAGCCTCAGACACTTGATATTTACTAGCTATGTGACCCTGGGTAAGTCATTTAACCCCATTGCCTCACCAAAAAAGAAGGAAAGATCATCAATTTAGCATTTTAAAAGATGCCTTGTCCCTCTTTGCCAAGGTACTCTAGAATACAGGTGTCTAAAATCTGATGGCTGCAGATGTAGCCTGTATACTCCCAAATGTCCCCAACCAAATTAAAACATAATTGGGAAATATTTAACAAAACAAATAAAAGTAGAATAAAACACAAATAACATTACTTTTTAAAACTAAGGCAATATGTGACCCTTGGGGATCCTTATGTATTTATCAGTGGCCCCCATTTTTATTTGAGTTTGATACCATTGCTGTACAGTGACTGAAAATGTATTGATACTAAAAGAAACAGTCTGATAAGGTTAAAAAAAAACAATTCTGGACTTAGAAAAGGCTTTTAAATTTGATTTGTGAAGAGTTCAACAGTGACCCAGGAGATAGCATTTCATTACTATATTAGGGATAGAAGTCAGATTATAAGGAGTTAAGGAGGATGTAGGTAGAGAGGGAAGGAGCCAGGGCTTATAGACTACCTGTTATGCAAGGAGATAAACAATGAAAAGAAGGAAAGCAAGAATAGAATCTACAGGATAGAGGAAGAAAGCAGAGACAAGAAAAAGTTTTTTCAAGATAAAGGAGGACTGTGCATTTTTATTGGCCGAGGAGAAGGATTCCACAGAGAGGAAAGAACACTTAATGCTGAAAGACTGTGGGAACAAGTTCCCTAACTGTCTTATAGCCAAAGAGGCAGCTGGTGGTGCCGCAGATAGAGTACGGAGCCTGGAGGCAGGGAGACCCAAGCTCAAATGTGGCCTCAGACACTTCATAGTTGTGTAATCCTGCGCGTGTCATTTACCCTGTTTGCCCCAGCCTCCTCAACTACAAGATAGAGACAATAATAACACTTGCCTCCAAACATTCTTGTGAGGATCAGTGGGATAGTATGCATAAAAGCTCTTAGTACAGTGCCTAGAGCACAGTGGGTGCTGTAAAAATGCTTATTCCTCCACCACCTTCTCCCAAAGTGGTGAAAAATCAAGAGAGGAGCTTTTTCCTAATGTCATTAGGACCTCAAAGAGCATCGTCACCTCTTGCCGATTTTGGTGAACCCGTAATATTTTTCTCTTTGAACTAACACAACCTATCATTGACTTACAAACTTAGAAAACTGCCTAAGGCTCAGAGAGCTCAGATGACTTACCTTTGGTCACATAGCTAATAAATATCAAGAGTCACTATTTTAACCTGTGAATTCCTGACTCGAAGTCCAACATTGACTCCATTATTTCACACTGTCTCTCTGGTAGGATGCCAAAATAAAAATATTGTGTAAGAAGATGGTAATGTAGGTTAGGAGCAAAAGGAAGTTATGAATTAGTGATAAAAATTTGGAAATCATCTACATAAAGTTGAAACTATATGAGAATAGAAAAAATATTCAAGAAAGAAAGTATAGAGAAGAGAAGCCAAAGATGCAGCTCTGGGGTTGGTCTGTATCTAGTGGGTAAGAGGAAGAAACAGGCAATGGGGCATAGAAATTTATCTTGCCCTACAAGAAAGGAAGGGAAAAGGGGATGGGAGGGGAGTGGGGTGACAGAAGGGAGGGCTGACTGGGGAACACAGAAACCAGAATATACGCCGTCTTGGAGTGGGGGGAGGAGGATAGAAATGGGGAGAAAATTTGTAATTCAAACTCTTGTGAAAATCAATGCTGAAAACTAAATATATTAAATAAATAAATAAAAATAAAGTGT
This sequence comes from Trichosurus vulpecula, assembly GCF_011100635.1. NCBI lineage: Eukaryota > Metazoa > Chordata > Mammalia > Diprotodontia > Phalangeridae > Trichosurus > Trichosurus vulpecula. The sequence goes on along the minus strand of NC_050573.1, from coordinate 400,936,306 downwards.
GAAATGGCAAATTGCAAAAAAAAAAAAAAAGGCAGGGGAGGAACAGGAGATGGGAAGAGAACCACAAGTGTAAAGTCACAAAGGAATATGAGAGTACCAAGGAAAAGTGGGTTGTCAACAGCTTCTGATGTTGCAGAAATGGCAAGGACAGGGACTAAGGACTATGAATTAACCAAGTCAAAATTTGGTAACTAGGAAGACTTGTGTTTAGGTCATTGATTGCCTTTGAGAAAGCAATTTCATTAGAGCAGTAGGAATGGAAATCAGATTGCAAGATTGAAGAGTAGTGACTATGTGAGGAGAGCAACAGCCTGGGTATAGCTGCAGGAATACAGGATAAACATGTCTAGATTCACCCTACCCTTCCAATACCGCCAAGTGAAGCTCCAGGCTAATTTACATGGTTCACCCAAATATCAAACAAGCCTGAGGTAACTTGTGCTGAGAGGGGAGTGGTTGTCAAGAGAGACAGAAAGACAGAGGCAGAGAATGAGACATGACTTGAGTGACTCTTTGATGTTCCGAAACTATGGGTATGACTCACAAAAGAGCTGTTCATGCAGATTAGCAGCACCAGCTGTTCAGTAGAGCAGCAGTTGATAACAGCAACTCAGTGAACAGAGATACAGTTTAGTGATGTAATCCTGTATCAGCAGCAACTCTATAAGAAAGCAAGCAGTAGTTTCAAAGTAAGAGGTGTTCCAAGATTACACCTAACAACATGTACCATCTGTTAAGGATGACAAACTAGTGGCTTGAAAATCTGTAGAATATTAAGTCCCCTGTGCTTATGGAGAAACTTTTTTCATTGTTATTTATCTGGATGTTCTCTTTAATTAACTGTTAAATTCTATAACATGATGGATAAAATTTTGGACTTAGAATGAGGAAGACCCAAGTTCAAACCTTGCCTCTCTAAGTTTTCTGCATTTGTAAAATGGGCATAATAGTATCTCCTATCTCACTCCAATAAGATTAAATATGTAAAGAATTTTATAATGTTTAAAATACTATATAAATGTAAGTTATTTTTATTAAGTCCCTCTTTTAATTATTATGTAATCTGGCTTGAGGGTCAGAGCTAAAACTAGCACAGATTGGCAAAGCTATGTTAGTGAACACATGAGTAGGGGCATTTTCTCCCCCTTGCAGAATGCTTGCTACTATTTGGCACCACTCTTTTGCTCTATCTCAGCCTGCCACTCCCAGAGGTCCTCTGACCTTCACATCCCTCTCTCAAGATAGCCCCTCCTGGCTTTTGGACCCACTTCACCAAAGGACACCCCAGATCACTGGGAACCACTCATCAGAGTAGAGAAGGGAATCAGTGCATTATTGGCAGCTGAGAAAAAGTTCCCCATTGTCAGCCTATCTCACTATGCACCTATAGCAAACTTACTCATTTGTAAAACAGCGACTATCAACTTTCAGAGGGTGGTAATGAGGAAAGAGCTTTGAAAATTGTAATGTGCTATATAAATGTGAGTTTAACAGCTCATACCTTCAGCCAACACCCAAAGTCTCACTTCAGTCCTAGAGAACAGTCCTGATTGAAAGGATAAACGACACGTGGACAATTAGGAAAAGTGGTCCAGTTTCATATGTAACAGTAAATGTCCTTAAAATTTAGAGACAAAAAGGTAACGTAGTAGTCATTCTAAGCCATTCATAGAACCACAGTTGGAAGGGACCTCAGAAGCCATCTAGCCTATACCCCTTGATTTTACATATGAGAAGACTGAGTCCCAGAATGGCGCTTGACTTGCCTTACATAGTTAGGACCCTAGACAGACAAGGGGAACTTGGAATTCTTGGCCTGGCTCTACCATTTTAAATAATGCGAGAACCAAACTAATTCCCTCAAAAAGCATCTATGAAAGGCAGCCTTGTCTTTGGTGGTTCTGTGCCTGCTATTTCCTCTACTAACAGGAGTAAGATCTTGAACATAGTTGATGGTCAATAAACATTTGATTTATGAAACTGCATGGTTAAGTATTGTGTGGGCAACACTTATTTCTAACAATGTGTGCAATAAATCTGAAAATAAAAAATATCCCTCTATTACTAGGAGAGAAACTGAAATTAATTAGTGTGAATAATGAATCCCATGAAGTGATTACATTATTTGAATTTACATTAATTGTGACCTAGCTGTATTGCCTCTAATGGTTCTGCTCACAGCCTCTCTCCTGGGATAGTCTTTGAGAGTTACTGATCACCCTGTGACCAGGCTGGTCCCAGATCGCTCCAAGCTCAGTTGGACTGGTCCTTGGACAGTAGCCATCCAGTCTATCACTGAGCATGTTTGTAAATGGAAAGAGAAGAGGCAGTGAATTAACTGTGCTATGTACAGGGGAAAGGGAAAAGGTAAGCCCAACATAACCACCATCATAACCCTATGCCCCACAAGATGAGTACAATATACATAGATCAACCATAGACTCAAGCCAAGGTTGTATATAGAAAATTCATTTTAATCAAAGAGGGAAGATCCAAAGTCAGAGTTATATTCAGTGATCAAATTTTTAAGGGGAAAGCTAAGCAAATGGAATTAAGAATGTTGTAGAAAAGTATATGGTTCCAAAGTAGTAAAAGAATTCTTCAAGTAGGTCAAACCTGTGCCCTAAAGCAAACTAAGTCGAACATACTCATTTTTTCCAGAGAAGGTTCACAAGCTGACTTTCTGTCCCCTTATCTTTTTTAAAAAAATTAATATAAATGTAAATTTAATATATAATTTAATATAAATTTCAAAAATAATTTTAATTTTAACATGTTTTATTGATATTGTTGTTTCTTACATCATCATAGTTATCCCAAGTTCCCTCCCATTCCTTCCCATAGAGACATCTTATATAACAAATAATATTCCATTATCTCTTGATGAACTATAGCATCAGACAATTTCATTCTGAACATCTCTGGTTCCAATGAATCTCTGTCTACACTGCTGTGATGTTTACATGCAAATGCCATGGTGTTTCAAGCTAGTATATTAGATTCTGACAGGCAAAGGCATGGAGAAATATCTTTACCATTCACTGTTCAACATACACAATTCCTCTTCTAGGGAACAGAGTGGTGAAGAGAGATTGGCACAACTATTCTAGAGAATAATTTGGAACCATAACCAAAGGATCTCAAAACTGGCATGCCCTTTGACCCAGCAGTATCACCATAATCCAAGGAGATCAAAGAAAAAGTAAAAGGACCCATAGATACAAAATATTTATAACAGCTCTCTTTGAGGTGGCAAAGAACTAGAAACTGAAGAGATGCCCATCAATTGGGGAATAGCTGAATGAGTTAGGGTGTGTAAATATGATGGAATACTATTATATTATAAGAAATGAAGAATGGGATTATTTCAGAAAAACCTGAGAAGGCTTACATGAGCTGATGCAAAGTGAAATGAGCAAAAACCAGGAGAAAAATGTCCACAGTAACAGCAATATCATAAATATAATGAACTAGGAAAGACTTAGTAACTCTGAATGATTCAATGATCTACCACAACACCAAAAGACTTATGATGAAGAATGGTATCCACCTCCAGATAGAGATCTGACAGACTCATAGTGCAGACTGAAGAATATTTTTTCCATTCTTTATTCTTCTTGCTTTGGGGGGGAACATGGCTATGGCAGAAATATGTTTTACATTACTTCCTTGTTTGTAAATGGATATCATATTTTTTCCTTCTCAGTGGGTGGAGGAAGAGGTAGTGGGAGGGAGAGGATTTGGAACTGGAAGCAAAAATATAAAAATCAAGAGAGAGTTATTGGAAAAGATAATTACCTATACCAGCTTACATAGAATTATTGGCTTGATACAGCTTAGTTGGTATTTGGGGGCAAGTCAGGATTTGCATCTCTTTATATTAGTGTGTTGGTAACTCAATTAAAAAACAGTATGCTATGATGGAAAGAGCACTAGACCTGGAGTTGGAAGACAAAGCTTCAATTTACAGGCAGTTAAGGCTGAATTTAACTAAGGAGGCTTCAGTTTAAGCCAACTTTTTTTATTTACCCCATAAAGGAAAGCAAAGAAGGAAACAAGCATTTATTAAATGCCTACTGCATACCAAGCATTGTGCTAAGCACTTTACAAATATTATCTTATCTAATTCTCACAACAGACCCGGGAGGTAGATGCCAGTATTATTCCCATTTTACAGATGAGGAAATCAAGGCAGATTGATTTGAAGTGACTTGCCCTGGGTCACCTAACTAGTAAGTTGTCTAAGGCTGCATTTGAAGTCAAGTCTTAATGACTCCAGAAACACTACTCTAACCATTACACTACCTAGGGACAAGTCAACTGGAAATTGTCTCCTAAGATGATTGTGTGTTTTGCTTCAGGGTAGAGGTGGGGAGCCAGATCCAAATTCAACAAGAGAGATCCAGAAAACATGAGCTAGGGATTAGTACCAAGTAAATACACACATAGAGCAAGCAATTGCAATGGGAACAAGAAGGCTGAATCAGGGGAACCCAGACATCCTTAAAACAAGAACTGAGCTAGCAAATCAAATGTCCACATGGGATTTCAGGACTTAAGTTCTAGTGTTACTATTGGCATATTTGCATTTTTCATTTATCATTGCACAATAAAAATATTTGATTGCCTTCCATTCCAACGCACGTGTATTCACATTTCCTTTCCAGACTTCCCTAGATCTTCTCTATCTTCCAGAAAGGGTCAAAATGCATGTAGGACTTGGTTAATTGGCTAATTCATGTTATATATTTTGTGATATGAGCCCAAGTTTAATCTTTAGCCTTAATTACAAACAACATTTCCTGTTCTCAGTTTTCTTTCCTCTTTCATTGGCTTTAATTTCTATGTCACCACTGTTGATTCTGTAATGATTTGGGTAGTAGCTGCTTGCCAGGTTCTCATTCAAAACTTAGCCTACCATCTCAGATATAACGTGACTGTATCTTCATTTTAGAGGAAAAGCCCTTTACAGAAGCAGTCAGAAAATTGTAACAAAAGATACAAAACACTTTCCCAAATGTCTCTTTAATATCATCTTTATGTTTTCAGAAAGCCCAGGATTTGGGAATCTAATAGCCTGAGAGGTAAATGTTGTTCTAAGCAACATGAAGAAAGTTTTAAGAAGGACAGCTAGAAAAATAGTGGTTACTAATGTCCAAAGTGAACCATGTCTTCGGCTGGATTCATTCTTCCTCATGCTGTCTAGTGGCCTTTAATCTAATAGAAAGCAAAATGATGCACCCCTACAAAGAAATTAAATATATGAATACAGGCTTAAAGGGACAAGAAGTGCTTAGCTAAACAGTTACACAAAAACACAGGGGGAAATTAGGTTAGATAAATGGAATCACCAAAGTAATTTTATTTGAATGCCTTTACGGTAGGGCTAGAAAAGGGGCCAATATAAGAGTTTTCTCCACACAGTAAGTGCCAAGTAACAAAAGTAGGAAAGAGAGGAATTATCCAAATGCCTCAGCTTGGAAGTGAATTTATAATTTAGTTCATCAGCATTTAAAGTCCTCCCTAGGAAGGTGTGGGAGAAACTGTTCAGATGAAATGAGAACTGACAACATTTTTTAAGGTCTGCAGAACTTAAGCTACCCACCCTCCTTAGCTCACTACCAAAGAACACATTTTCTCTTCATGCATCCCTGCACTCTGTGGACCTGGCTGGCAGCCAGAGATGAAACATTTGAGAACAAGCTTGTTCCCTGGTATTTGTGGCCTAACCCACGTAGAAGGCAGTGGTACTCATAAGCTATGTAAATTTCAGGGCTGTGGTTTATAGTCCTTCAGACACTGTGGCTTAAGTTCCAATGTTGTTGAATTTGGCTGTTAGCTCAAAATCAGCAACTGGCATATGACTGAAAGAAATATATAACTGAACTAATTTAAAATAATTATGAGACTAATACTATATATTTAAAGTACTATATATTAAATACTATATATTTCCTTACTGGAAAATATTGGGCAAAAGAATATTTTACTGTAAAGGCAGTGAAGACAATTGTTCAGTTGTCTACTTTTAGCTAGTAATTTTAAGAGGAAAACACACCTGTAATGTTGAAGATCCAGGCTAAGAAAACATATATTTTCTTTCATGTAGATTCTATACCATTAGTGAATTTTTTTCTCTTCTCTTTGCTAACAATCTAACATTGCTTTATCTCCATTTCTTTTTAGTGTCTCCAGATTTTGGTCACAATTCATCAAATATGTCAGGATATACTTTCCATTCTGATCAATGACAATATTTTGTCCCCAATCAGAATATGACCCCAAATAGGAAAGTTTAAATCAAAGCTATGACCAAGATGAGATGATGAGGGTTTTAACCCAGGAAACTAAAATTTAGAGAGCATAAGAACTTAACAAATGCTGTCTGGCAACATAGATGCCGCTATAATGAGACATACAGGTGGCAAAGTGTGTAAAGTGCTGAGCCTAGAGTCAAGAAGACTTGAGTTCAAATCCAACCTCAGATACTTACTAGACATGTTACACTCAGCAAGTCACTCAACTTCTGTCTGCCTCTGTTTCCTCAACTGTAAAAATGAGAATGATAATAATAGCATCTTCCTCCCAGGGTTATTGTGAGCGTCAAATGAGATGACACTTATAAGGCACTTCATATCATGCCTGGCTCATAATAGGCTCTATTATAAATGCTTACTTCCAATAAAAATTTCCCCTCACATTTAACTGAATCTGTTTTAATTGCTTCATTTTCATATTTACATTTAAAATAAATTATTTCACATTTGTAACAAATTTAATTTGAAGGCATATTTTGTTCTGCTTTCCCAGATGCAAAAATTACTGCTCATGGCTTTTCCCTAGTCTTTTTTCAAAAATATTCTAACCCTCTCCTTAAAAAAATAAACAAAAAGATCACCTCCAAGACTCTCAGCGTAGACTACTAGTTCCCCTTCATAAGTAGCTATTGTGATTTCTAGTATCTTTTTCCTCAATAGAGTTAGTTTTGAAGTGTAATCGAATACATTTAAGTTCAGCTTTTTAAGTAGTATGTACACCAGATGGGGCCCTTACTTACACTGGCATTTATGCTTAGGTGATACATCAAAGCACAACTATGGCAAGACCCAATATGTCAAAAAAGAATCAATTCAACAAACATTTATTAGGCACCTAATGTATGTATAGCACTGTGCCAGCTCCTTAGGTCCCTTATGAATAGCTAAATAAGGAATGAGAGTATATGTTCTAGGATTCTACACTTCTGTGTCTCTCCTAGCCTGGCACATGAGAGACATGGAAGGTCAAGAATGAGTGGGAGGTCACTGGGACTCCCCCTGGCCCTAATCCATGGCTCACATTGGCATTATGGTGTGCTGTAAGATAGCAATATATAGGAGTCCAGTTGAAGTCTTCTATTCCAGCTTGACTGAGTTATAGATTGAATATCACTTCCATGAAGTAATTCATTATTCCAAAACATTTGTTATGGACCATCCCCTAAATGTGATTCAAAGCATCCATAAGGACCTTCAATGTCTGGATCAAATCAACTTAATAAATCTAAAACCAACTGAAACTTTGTGACTAACAGTATCACATTGCCTTTTAAGCAACCTATATGAAAATCACTCATTGATCAGCATGAACAACAATGAATTATTTCGTTGTCAGCTTAAACTAAGAACATCCTGTCCTTTCACCAACTGAAACTCTTGACCTATAAGAAAAAAAAGTCACTGAAAATAGTAATTGTTACTTCCCCCATAAATAAATGGTCAAAGGATATGAACAAGCAGTTTCCAAAGGGAAAAATAGAATCTATCAAGAACTCTATGAAAAGCTGCTTCAAATCACTAGTAACCAGAGAAACTTAAATTAAAACAACTCTGAGATAGCTACCACCTTACTGACTTACCTATAAGATTGGTCACGTGATCAAAAAGGAAAATGGCAAGTATTGAAGGGGCTTCAGAAAAACAGACTGACTAGTGCTCTTTGGTGGAATTGTGATTTGGTACTGCCATTCCAGAAAGCAATTTGAACTACGCCCCAAAAGTTCTAAACTCTACGTACCCCTTTGACACAGCAATAACATTACTAGACCAAAGAGATAAAATAATGAGGAAAAGAACTCATAACTACAAAATTAATTATAAGTAACTGTTTTCACAGTGCCAAAGAACTAGAAAGTCACTACGGTTCCTTCAAATGGGGAACAGTTGAACAAATTATGGTATGTGAATTCAATGGAACGCCACTGTGCCATAATAAACAACGAATGAGAATATTTCAGAGAAACCTAGAAAGCCATATATGAATTGATATAAAGTGACTGTTCGACCAAGGAAACGATTTATACAATAACAGCAATGTTGTAAAGTAAACAGCTTTGAAAGACTTAAGGACCCAGAGCATCAATGTATTGACCAACCACAGTTCCAGAGGATTCATGATGAAGAACATTCTCCGCTTTTTGACAGGGAGAAGGTGAGCTTAAGATGCAAGATGAGACGTACATTTTTATACATCCAACGTAAGAATTTGTTTCATTGGACCATGTGTATTTCTTATAAGGATTTTGTTTTCCTTCCTTTTTTTCCTTTAATGGGTGGGGAATGAGAGAAAATAAAAGTTTATTAATTTTAACAAATAGACATGTTTTAAAAGAAATGACTTACCACAGTTTTAGAGTACCAATGATGAAGCATACTATATACCTCCTCCAGAGGTGAAGGACTCAAGATGCAAATTAAGTCTTATTTTGGAACATGGCCAACATGGTGATTTATTTAGCTTCAATGCTATGTTTCTTATCATACATATTTGTTACAAGGCTTTAGTTTTTCTTTTCTTTCTTTAAATTGGCAATGGGAAGGAGACAACAGCCAGGAATAGGGTTCCCCACAACCATCATCATCAAATGAGAAGAGAACAGAGGAAGGCCAGAAGAAATCACAGCCAAGCAAGACAGCTTTGAAGGTTACATGTTCAAATTTATTACTTACTTAAAGAAAAAAGCAATCTCTACATAATTGAAATTTACAGTTTCATGTATGATCCTTTCCTTTTGTTCCACAATATATATGGAAATGCTCACTTAATTTGGTGTTTAATTTCAGAATATTAAAGTTTACAATAAAATAGTATCAGTTATTATTTTTAATGTTGAGACTTTAAGCTTTAATATTTCAATAGATGTATGTTCTTATCAATTTAGGTATTAAAATTCATGCATGGCAGTTGTTTATTGGTACAGATCAGAACCCATCCAAGTCTTCTTAACCTGGGTAATTTCCCCTATAGGTTATAGAAGAGCTGCCCAACGTGCAAGAGGTCTTCCTCTAGGTCTTTTTATATTTTACATATTGAGAGTATCCATGGATCACTTGTACTATCTTATTCCTTGCTCATATAACATGCCTGGTTTTCCTTTTCCAATCACAAATGACTACATTGATATTTCTTGTGTCACTTCTTAAGAACAGGTCATTGATAGAAATAAGCTACGACTTACTTGCACCCCCAATGCCTCTTCCCATTGTCTATTGGGTCATCCCAAACTTTAATTCCTCAGAGGTGGTGATGTTCCAGGATTTGTACCATAAAGCATTCCAAGAGAATGATTGTATTGAAACGGTGGACTTTTGAAGCAATAAGAAGTTTGGGATCATTAAAAGCACTGTAGAATCTCACAAATCTATTCCAACCTCTGTGGGCTGGATCTGCAATGCCTGTCTCAAAAGTGTGCTGATAGACTAATTCAATGCACTGACCATCCAAGCTCATGTCATAACCTGAACAAAGGGCATTTTTTGTCCATTTAGTTTTTCCCATATAAATTATTAAGTTGATTCTCTTTGAGTAATCATGGATCTCATTGACAGGGCCCTATAGTATAAATTATTAGGTTAATCTCCCTTTAAATAATCATAAACCTCAATATCAAGGTCTAAACTAATGGTCAGCAAACCACAGCCCATTGGCCAAATTTGGCCTCCCACTTATTTTTGCATATTCTGTAAGCTAAGAATGTTTTTTTATGTTTTAAAAATAAATTGTATTAAATTTTAAATAAATTATACTTTTACAATTTGAAATCATACAATTTTAAATAAATTGCATTTTAAAATGTAAAAACCGTTCTTAGCTCATGGACCATATGAAAACAGGCAGAGTCAGGTTTCAGTTATAGGTCTTAGTTGGCTGACCCCTTTCTAATGCTTAATCCAGTCAGTACAATATTATCTGCAAAAGGGAGAATCAAGAAGAATTCACCATCTGTAGGGAAACCTCCTTCTATTTGGATGTTTATCAGAATACCTTCTTGGAAAGTGGAGAACCACTTTGACAATTATACATTGTCTTCAAAAATCAGAGGGCTATTGAATAGTTTGTTCTGTGGTTGCATTTCTTAAGAAATTTTGTATGATCTTAATGTATACTTGAGAGATTCTTATGAGAGAGCCTTTGATTCTGCATTTTACACTACCAAATCAAATGCTTTTGGGGGGGTAATTAACTAATAATAAACAGAGAGGAGATTTATACCTTTTGGCCAATTGTATGATAGAAAAAATGTGGTCTGCTTTAAAGAACGATTAGTGAAAATCTGCCTGTTTTCTTCTCATATTTTCACTGAGGATGACCTCGATATTCATGGAGCTCAACCACACAGCTGCCAATTCAACCTTTCTAAGGCATAAGTTTGACCACATCATTCTGTTCAAAAAATCTTCAGCAGTTCCCCATTGTCCCTAAGATAAAATCCAAAGTTCAAAGTCTGGAATTTAAGGCACTTTGTCTTAAATCTGCCTTCAATCTACCTTTCCAGACTTATTTCATATGATTTCCCTTTATGCACACTACATAACAGCCAAATTAACCTACTAGCAACAGACTATCAATCAATAAGCATTTATAAAGTACCTATTATTAGTTAGGCACTGTGCCAAGGGCTGAGGATTCAAAGACAAAAAAAAAGGGCCCCTACCTTCAAGGAGCTTACAGTCTATCAAGAGAAATGTACACAAAGAAGTAAATATAAAATATATACAAAGTAAATAAAAGATAATGGAGAGGGCACTAGCAACTGGTCATGGTGCTTGAGCTAAAGCTTGAAAGAAGCTGGGGATTCTGCAAGATAAAGATACATGAAGATCAGGTAAAGTACTAGGGAAGCCTGGATCCTACATAAAGGAGTCAGGCTCCTTTTCTCAAATTCTCTGGCTTTCTTTCCACTCTAGAGCCTTGGGGAGAATCACTAAAGTTTAATTAGATTTGTCTCATAGTTAGACAGGATCTGTAAAATGGTGGAGTAGAAAAGCACTCAATATACAATATAAATCAGGTACAGGACAGCTATTTATTTTTTTACAGTCAAAGAAAAACAAAGTTTATTAAAGATTCACCATATTGGGTAGACTCTTAGGAAATCTCACCATTTTGTGACTCTTGTATTGACAGGCCAGAACAATCTTAGCCAGATTGAGTCTGAGCTACATTGAATCTGAGCACCTTCATGGAGGCAAGATGAGACATATATACAGAAAGATTGTGGGAGGGATCTAGGGTGGCCAAGTAGTCTGTGGTGATGAGAGGAGGGGTTTAGGGAGGGTCTTGATGGGACTGAGGTGACTGGGGGTCTGGGGTGAGGTCAGACCACAGGAATGGGATTAAGGGTGGGAAATAGCTATTTATTTCCTCCACACAAAAGAAATGCTTAACTTACAAAAGACTGACATGTATGCTGTTTAAAAAAAAAACTTATTAAGCAATAACTGTTGAGACTTAAAACACAAAGCAATTTACAGGACTGCTGATTCAGAGTTTTACCTTCACCTCCACACTTTTGCCAAGTCAGGAAAGGGAATGTGTTCAAGTTCCAAGAACTATAGAAGTTGCTGAGGTGTCTTCTCAAAGTTCATCCAGCACCAATTAAGAACCCAAGAGCTCCCAAACTCTCAAATTCATGATATTGCCTCCAGGACTGGGAAAATCCATCTCATGATCACTGCCACTCAGTCACCTAGGCTCAGGAAAGAAACACAAGCAGGAGAGAAAGCTAGGACTTTGAGGTCCCATCTCAAGCTCATCTAGACCAGTACTGGTTCTGGCTGCCATGTGTGAGCAGTTCAACACACTTCCCCTCTTCATTTCCTCTAGGAAATGGCTCAGAGTTCTGACCTTCTCTGCAGATGGAGAGAAAGAACAGCAGTGGGAGGAAGTCATTTCCTTTAGGCCTGTTGAGTGGACCACTCCTAGCTCAGTGGCCAATCCTCTACGATGCTGCCTCCTCTCCCTGCACCTCTCACAGGGCAAGAGTGGGATGGTGGAGACCAAGGAACAACCTCAAGTTCACTGCATTATCCCAAAGCATTAAGCCCTTCAATGTTAAGTCAAGCTTCTTGGGACAGGGCACAGAGTAGCCCAAGGGAGTCTGCTGTTATTCAGTCATTTCAGTTATGTCCAATTCTTTGTGACCCATTTGGGGTTTTCTTGGCAAACATACTGGAATGGTTTGCCATTTCCTTCTCCAGCTCATTTTACAGATTAGAGGAAACTGAAGTAAACAGGGTTAAGTGACTTGCCCAGAATCACATAGCTAGCAAGTGTCTGAGGCTGAATTTGAACTCAAGTCTTCCTGACTCCAGGCCTTGTGCTCTGTCCACTGTGCCTCTTAGTTGCTCTTTATTCTTCATTATTCCCTACATCTTCATTTTATATTTTCCTACAAAGAATATTTAGCACCCATCTCTGTGCCAAAGAGCTGTCTCCCTTGTGGTCACAAGTGATTACAATTACTTTGGCAAATCAAATAAGAAGCAGAATACTGAGTCAATTGTACAGCACTAAGCACCAGCCCAAACTGATGGACTTGTCAGCCTTCATGCACATCCCCTGCATCCTCCCGTCTTCCCCAGTACAGACTGACCCCATACAGTGGAGGGAATCCAATCCCCCCTTCACTGCCTCTTAGAATCCTAGCTCCATTTAAGGTTTAGCTCAAGCATCATGTCCTACACAAGGCCTTTCACCCTCTTCCAAATTGTTAGCATTCCCCTACTCTCCCCTCCCCCATCAAGACCAAATTATTTTGAGCTTACTTCAAAGCTTACAAAAGAAAGCTTTGAACTTGCTTTGAGGTGAAAAGGCAGCTTTGACACAGTGTAGGGGTTCTTAACTGGAATTCTTGAGCTTGTGGGTTTTTTAAATGTTTTGAACAGAATTTCAATATAATTGGTTTCCTTTGTAATCATATGTATTTTATTGTATGTATTTAAAACATAACACAAAAACAGTTAAGAATCGCTGGCAAAGCAGATAGATGACTGACCTTAAAACCGGAAGACCTCCATTCCTGCCTGGCCCTGATACATGCTGGCTGTATGACCCTGATCAAATCTCCTAATTTACCAGTGCTCTGGTCAACTCCCTAAGACAAGAAGGTGGCTAGAAGGTGCCAGCCTTCATTGGTAGACAAAGTTTCCGTATCTGGGAATTCTCTAGACAAATTAAATGGTAGGTCCAGTCCCTATCCCTTACTTTGCAAACATATCTTTGGTATATTTGTGTTTACTATGTATATATTTTGTGTGTGTTTTGTATGTATATTATCTGTGCACATGCTTAATCCAGTGGTAGAATATAGGCTCATTAGGACACAGACATTCTTATTTGTTTATATCACCAGTAGCAAATACAATTCCTGGCACAGAATAAGCGCTTAATAAATGCTTAGTTAATTGAATCAAACAGAATTGAACTAATTAGCTTATGACTTGCTACAGTTTCCAACATCGTAGTTTATTTTACATTGGAGCAGGGGCAGGGGAGGCTACTATTGCCTCATTATGTACGGATTCACATTGTAATGATAATCAGATCACAGGCTCACAGATAGGGAGCTGGAAAGGCCCTTACAGATCATTGGTCCAATCCCCTCATTTTACAGATGAGTAACCAAAGAGGCTGAATGACTTGCTTCAAGTCACATAAGTAATAAGTGATGGAGATCGGGCTTGAAGTCAGGTAAGCTGGTTCTAATACTAGAATTCTTTCCACAATAATTACAATAGTCATGTTTTTTCCATTAAAGAAACTTGATCTCCATAGACTTGCATATATTGCTTTCTTCCTAAGCATTGTGGTTTGAATTGGGGCATTTGGAAATCCATACCATTCTATCTACTGATGACAGAAGTATTGCCTATATCACTCTATAACCACCAACTAAGGAAATGAGAGGGGGAAAGTCAAGTCAAGGGAGTGGGGGGAAGAAAGGGAAAAAATAAAAACACAAATCTTTATCTGAGGCTCCAAGTTGGAAAGTTGTTTGTATATTTTAAGCTTAGCTTCATCTACCGCTCCTGTTAAAATTGAATTCATTTTAATATAGTGGTCTGAAATTCAATTTCTATACTCCTCTGGGAAGAATAGTTCAAAATCTAACTGAACAATTTCCCAGGAGACCTAAACATAAAATCTAGTTAGTTACTACATAAGGTCTTGTTTTTTATAGTTTTTGTCTCAACATCCTAATAGCTCATTTTTTTTTTCATTTTGCCTGTAGGGGACATAGACAAAGCATCAAGAGAGTCTCTTTCCATCCCCACCTTTCTTTGTTTTTTAACCCTTTATTTCAACTGAGTGTCCTCAAACATTATTTGTAAGATTGCAAGCAGAAATAACTTCTTGACTAAAATTACCAGTTGCTTTTAACATATGTAGCCCCCAGATCCTATCGAATTTGTTCCCTTGGGACAAGGTTTCCCCACAGTGTTCTGATTAAACTTTTCAGGGTAGGACGGTCTTCAAATGCAAATCTCTAAAAATAGTTTTAAAATAAGTGTTTGTTCTGGAAAGATGACTGATACTCAGGCAAAATTGAACTATGGCACATGTGCTTAAAGATAGAGAGAAGACAGGTCATACCCTTGTCACCTCTTTCTCATTGGGCCTTCTTCAACAGCTTCTTCACTGGTCTCCCTCTTTCCAATCTTTGCCCCTGCCAAGATATTCTTCATTCAGCTGCCAATGGCATGGTCCTAAAACACAGATCTGGTTGTCACTCTCAAACTCACAAGTATTCAGTGGCTCCCTTTTGCTACTAGGATCAAATACAAAATCCTCAACCTTGCATTAAACCACTCAGAGTCCAGCTCTAACCTACCTTTCTGTTCTTAGTTCATATTACTTGTCTTCACATATTTTCTCTTCTAGTCGAACTGGTCTGCTGACTATTTGACCTGCACAACATTCCATCTCCTGCCTCCATGGCTTTGCATAAATGCTCCCCCCACCCCCCCAAGCCTGGGACATTCTCTTTCCTCACTTCTGCCTTTTTTTAAAAACCCTCACTTCCTTCAAAACACAGCTCAGGTGCCAAGTCCTGCAAAAGGCTTTCCCTGCTCCCTGAGTTGTTGGTGCCCTCCCCTTTAAATTCCTTTGTATTCTGTTGGGGGAGGAGAGGTGCGGGCTGTGCAGCTAGGTGGCCCAGTGGATTGAGCACTGAACTTGGAATCAGGAAGATTTATCTTCCTAAATTCAAATCCTGCCTCAGGCACTTATTAGCAAATCACTTAACCCTGTTTATCTCAGTTTCCTCATCTGGAAAATGGTCTGAAGAAGGAAATGGCAAGCCACTCCAGTAACTTTGTCAAGTAAACTTCAAGTGGGGTCAAAAGGAATCGGACAGCCTAAGAAATGACTGAACAACAGCACATATAGGCAGCTAAGTGGCATAGTGGATAGAGTGCCAGAAGACTTGAGTTCAAATCCAGCCTCAGAGACTTACTAGTTAGATGACCCTGGTCAAGTAACTCAACCACCGTGTGCCTCAGTTTCCTCATCTATAAAATGGTGATAATAATAGTACCTACCATCACAGGGATGTTGGGAAAATCAAATGTGATAATATGTGTAAAGTGCTTTTCGAACCTTAAAAGTTATACATTTATTAAGTAGCTAATAAGATACATAGTGCACACTATATAATAATTGCTAGCATTCACTATTATTATATAGTTTGTATTTATATATCTGTGTGTATGTTGTATCATACAATACTAGGTCCTTGACCCTTGTCTCCTCCTCTCTCTTTAAAATCTATCCTTTGGAAATCACATTCATTCAGTAATTCATTCAATAAGTATATATTAAATAACTACTATGTGCCCCAGGCAATATACTGAAATAGACTCTGTTAATGTAAAGGCAAAAAATAAAACAATCCCCACCCTCAAAAAGCTTACATTCTACTGGAAGAAATTAATTAAAAATATTAATTTAATTTAATTAATTAAATGTTAACTATATGCATACATTCAGTATATATACTTATATTTAGTATATATATTAGTATATATGCATATATTTAGAAATATTTAGATTTATACATATATGCGTATATTTGTAGTACATATACGCATATGCATTCATGTATGTATATACAAAAATATATACACATACTCATGTATATGTATATATACATATTGCGTATGTTTGTGGTACAGTCATTCAGTCATATCCCATTCTTTGTGACTCTATGGACCAAAGACTCTATGGCAAAGACACTGGAGTGGTTTGCCATTTCCTTCTCCAGCTGATTAAGGCAAACAGAAGTTAAATGATTTACCCAGGTCACAGCTAACACGTGCCTGAAGCTGGATTTTAACTCAGGTCTTCCTGACTCTAGGCCCAGCATTCTATTCTCTGAGCCACCTAGCTATAATACATACACAGATAGATAGATAGATAGATAGATGATAGATAGACAGACAGAGCTAGATCTACAGACCATAGACATATATGGATATAGACAGACATAGACACAGATAATGTTCATTGGAACTTTAAGAAGACTGGGCCTCATAGGCCAGGCCTCCTAATCAACATTATATGTGTATGTCATGGGGGCAAGGGGAAGGGGAAGGGGAACTGGCCAACAAGGACCCAGTCCTTAAAGCCCAAATGAACAGAACTCTCTCTTCCTTCATGTTATCAGTTCTGGTTCAATGACCACTTAAAAGCCACTTTCATAACTACGCAGTAAGCTATAAGAAACAGTTCTAGGATCCTTAGGCATGCTCTGATGTAGAAAAGGATGGATTTCCCAAGTTTCCGTGTGCTTTGAGACCAGGTAAAAGTATACTGCATACGCTTTAAGGCCTGGGCTTTGATTGGCCAGTCCCCCTATTACATATGTAAAATAAATAACCGAAGAATTTCTGAAAGGAAGGTATGAGCTACTCAGAGACCTATTAGAATAGGCTGCTGCATATAGGGGAGCTGAGACACGTGAGCTGAGTCTTGAAGGGAAACATGAACTTCATGAGGTAGAAGTGAGGAGGAAATACTTCAGAAGAATAAGGAATGGTCTATATAAAGTCATGGAAAAGAGAGGTGGAATGAAGTTTATGGGGAATAGCACGTGGACCAATCTGATTGGAAAGTAGAATTTGTCGTAAAGGAGAGTACAATATAATAAGCTTAAAAAGGCAAACTAGAACCAGACTGTGAAGGACTTTAAAAGCCAAATAGTTAAGTTCAATTTTGATCCTAGAGCCAAGAGAAAGCCATTGGAGCTTCTTATGCTTGTGTTTTTAAAAGCATCAATTTGCTAGTTGATTGGAAGGAAAGAGACGAAGTGCAAAACACCAGATTTAGGGGCTATTGTAGCAGTCCAGAGAAGATGATGATGGCTGAAACTAAGGTACTGGCTGTGTGAGTAAAAAGAAGGGAAGACACGCAAGGTATATTGTGGATGTGGAATGGACAAAACTTGACAACTAGTTAGATTTGCAGGGTCAGAGAAAGTGAGGAGTAGATGATGGCTCCGAGCTTGCAAACCTAGGTAACTAAAAGAATGGTGGTGACCTTGACAGAAACAGAAATGTTGGAAAGAAGAAAATGTTTGGGGGAAAATACTGAATTCTATCTTTGGACATGTTGGGTTCTAGATGCCTTTATTGTGGGACATTCAATTGGAGAGGTCCAATACCAGGACACTGGTAATGTGGGACTAGAGTCCTGGAGAGAGACTTGAACTTTACACACTGTAGAAACCTGGAAGTCATCCACATAGAAAGCTGAAACATTCCCAAAGCTTCAACTGTTATTTCTATGTAAATGAGACACAAATCAATACCTCCAGCCCTGATCTCTCTCCCAAGTTCTAGATCCCTATCTCTAACAATACATATGATTTTTTGTCTGTTGTTTTGTCATGATGTAACACCTGTACCTCAAACTCAAAATTTTTAAAACTGAGCTTTATTTCCTTCTTCAAAAATCTGTTTCTTCTTCTAACTTCATTTTTTCTGATGGTGAGCCCATCATTTAGCAACTCTCTCATGTTGGAACTTTAATGTTATCACCACTCTTCTCTCTTCCTCACCTCAAACTGTTAGAAAGTACCACCAATTCTACATCTACAATGCCTTACATGTCTCTTTTTTTTTCTACTATCACCACCCTAGGAAAGGCACTCATTACTATCCATTTGAATTTTTACTCTGAACTTCCTACCAGGCATTCTCAGTCTATTTCAAACCACCTATTACATTGCTTTCAGACATGTCTGCCTTGTGCAAATGTTTAATAATGTCACTCCACTGATCAAACCCTTCAATGGCTCCCCCTTTCTTACCAAGAAAAGTTCATGCTTCTTTCTTTGATATTCAAGATTCTACACAACACTTTGCCTTTCTAGACCTCTCATACTCCTCCCATGAACACATTCTACAATTCAATCAGTAAGTGTTATAGTCAAGAGACATTTACTAAGTGTCTTTTATGCATCAGGTACAGTATTAGGCACTGGGGTACAAAGACAAAAATTATATGGTCCCTGGCCTCAAGGAACATACATTCGAAATTGGGCTACGTGACATTCCCATTGTACTTACCCATCTCCAGCCTTTGCTTGTTATATTCCTCCCACCAGGAATGCCCTGTTCTCTAATTCTTGAATCCCTACCCATCATTGAAAGCCCAAATCAAATTCAGCCTCCTCCAGAAACCTTTCTTTGATCCCTGCAATCCAGTAATGACCTTCTCTTCACCCTTTCAGTTCTAATATATCACTTTGTTTGCATCTCTGTTATATACCCATCCTGTTCTGTTTTATGTTATAGTTATTTATGAATGTGTCATATTCCCCACCCCCACCCCAAGTAGATTACAAATTTCATGAGGGCAGGGATGGTATTTTATCTCAGCTTTATATCTATTACAGAAACTAGCGCAATGTTCTGTACACAGTAGCACTTGAGAAACATTTGTTGAATTCAAAGAAAGAAAAAAAATTACTCAATACTTTACAGATACTTTCCCACTTAATTACTAAACTCTGTTTCACAATCCCAAATCCCTTAACAAAAATGATATCTGTCATAACAAGTACGGCTATTTCTCAATACTGTCACTAAATTCTTCTGTTTGGTGCCAGACCAACTGCTGGTGTGGTGGAAAGCTACCACACATACATTTTCTTCCCTTACTCCTGTGCAGTGCACAGTATTCACTGAATATTCAGTCCTTAGCGTGACTATTAAGGGTATTCTTTGTAGGACTTCATCTAGGATAAAAATAGAAAAGAACATCATTATAAATATGAAATTATTTTTACTGTTCAGTATTTCTTTTTTTAAGAAAATACTAGTTTGGAGCTCCTAGATTTAAAATTATCCTACCATAAAATTCTTATATTAATAATCATAATAGGCAAAAGATACTAATTAATATAATCATAGTTAAGGATGATGAAAATAATAGAGTACAACAAAATGTCACTACAAAAGTGTTCATCTCTATAGTTACTATGTCTAATTTGGAATTTATGTATTTTCTTTGAAATGTAAAAAAGATGTTATTTCAAACATGAAATTTGTAGACTAATTTGAAAAGAAATCCAGTAGGCAGATATAAAGCCCAAAAAATGTTAGTGGGGAACCCATCTCATGGGGAGAAAGTAGTGGGTAAAGTAAAGGGCATTGGATCTGAAATCAAAGGACCTGAGTTTGAATCTTGACTCTGCCACTTGTCAGTTCTATGACTCTGGGTTTAAGCCTCTCTGAGCCTCAGCCTTCTCATCTGCAAAGTAGAAGCAATAATATCTGTACTGCTTACCTCAAAGGGCTAATGTTTATCAAAAAGAAGATAACACAGGAGATGTAACATAAAACACAATATAAGTGTTAACTGTGGCTAATAATTGGCTCTTCAAAATACTAAAGGACTGCAGTTCCACGTTTAATTTCTAATGTGAGAGGCAGCTGGGTGGCGCAGTGAGTAGAGCACCGGCCCTGGAGTCAGGAGGACCTGAGTTCAAATCCGGCCTCAGACACTTGACACATGTACTAGCTGTGTGACCTTGGGCAAATCACTTAACCCCAATTGCCCTGGCAAAAACCAAAAAAAAAATTTTTTCTAATGTGACTCAGAAAGGTAACTTTCCTACGCAACTTGAAAATTCCTCATAACTTATGAGTCAGCTGTTCCCTCAGTACCAGAGGTAATGTGATTCCCTTAGAGTGGAGAAAGAAAGAGAGAGAAAGCAAATCAGTCAACCAAAAGTATTTATTAAGCACTTACCATGTGCCAAGCACCATGTAAGTGTTGGGTATTCAACTACAAACAATGAAACAATCTCTACTCACAAACAATTTCTATTCTAAAAGGAGAGGTGATAAACAGGGACATATAAAAATGTATACACCATAAATATGAGCGAATAAATATAGGTGTATGTTTGTGTGTGTGCGTGCGCATGTATGTGTGCATGTTCAATACAAGGAGTCTGGGAGGGAGGAAACTAGCAGCTGCGGGAAGTCAAGAAAGACTCATGCAGAAGATCATACCTCAGCTATCTCTTAAAGGGAGAGAAGGACTCTATGAAGTGGAAGTAAGGAGAGAAAGTGGGCCAGTGTGACTTGATTGTAGTGTGAGAGGGAGAAGAATAGCCACTGAAGCTGGAAAAAATAGTTTGTGGCTAAGTTGCATAGGGTTTTAAAGACTAAACAGAAGAGTTCATCTTTTATCCTTGAAATAATAGAAAGTCATGGGGGTTAACTGAATAGGAGAGTCATATGGTCAGATCTGTGCTTAAGGGAAGTCAAGAAGAACTAGATTATATTTCAGAATTAAACAGTTCTCCAAAGACTGCTTTGAAGATGACTGTTGCAGATGCCCCATAAAAACCAGGACGCCAGGGCCTGTCTAACCATAGCTACATCTTGCTGGAGACACCACAGTCCAGTGACAGCCCCTTTGCTTTTTAGACTCAGAAATGCAATTTTATCAAGTCATCCAGGGATGCCTAGGCTCTAGAGAGTTAATTCACAGTAGGCAAACTCATAGCGAACATATTTATTAACCAGAATTTTAATCTATTAATTTATGATAAATCACTAAGTCAACCAAAGTACTCACATCAATTAATCAATCCGTTCTCTTTCTAGCTGAGAAACTAAATGAAAACCAACAGACTGCTTGGTGAATACAATATCAGAATGCAGGGACTTCAGTAGTGTTGAGGAATAGCTTCAGTAAGTTGGGGTTGCCTTATCTGCTCTTCCTCCTCTGCTATACAAGGACGCACCTGTACGACATAAACATCCCTCTGAATACTTCCTGGTTTAGTGCATCATCCAGTTAGGACACCCTGGATATAGTCAGAAAAACAATAAAAGTAATTATCATCCTTTGATTCTCCCTTTTTCAAGTCTTCTGTGATTGGGTTACTTCATAAGGGACACATAGCAATTTCCAAAACTAGAGCTCAACCTTCACAAGTTACATCTTGGGTTGTTGCCTTTTGACGAGACACTTGAATCTCAATAGCAATGTATTTCCAAATTGTATATTAATATGGGTTATTTCTGGGAAGACCTCTGCAGATGACTAGTCTCAATTCATTATATGAGATGTAACTGTGAAGTCAACTCACAGATTTAATAAAAATATTATACAATATTTACCTGAGTAAGCATTTTTCCCTTTCAAGTAGTCACCCAAGTAGCCATCTACTTATTCAAACATAGATTCAAAGATATTTATCTTTGCCTAGGACATTTCAGGGACTCCTCTTTGAGAGAGGCATTGCAATTCTACAATACGCAGAATCATTGACCTTGAGGATTGGAAAAGATGTTGGTGGTGTTCTATTCTACATTCAAAGAAACACACTTTTAAATACCTTCAACAGTGATAAATCTTCACCTTTAATGAAAGTGTTGATTTTTTTCACAAAGAGCCAAGTCTGCTTAACAATGATCAAACTGTGTCATGCCTTTTGAGGTCAAAAATGAAAAATAACTGTAAAGCAAGGATGTTATCTCTCTTGTGTGATTAATAAACTGGCTATGAAGGCCATTTTTGGAGAGGAGTTCCAAATTCATGGTGAGAAATAATGATATTCTTGTGCATCATCCATGTTATTGCCACATTCAAATTCCTAGAACCTACCTTGTCTGGACACACTATCCAAAACCAAGGCTCATGAGCCCTCATTTTTCACTGGATCTCTTTGATCAAGCCAAATTAATCAACAACATAGAATGCCAAAGATGATTCACTTAAACTAGTCAACTGAGGTCAAGAAGAGTTTATTAGGTGCTTACTATATGCTTGGCACTGCAACAGGGAAGACAGTTTCTGTCATCAAGGAGTTTACATTCTAATGGAGTGGGTGGGGTGAGGGTGAATGGGTAGAGAGGGTAATTGAACAGGGGCATAGCAGAGAAAGAAGTCTTGGAGAGTCAGGAATAGCCCAGAGAGGAAAAAAGGATTGAACGTCATTGCCCTTGGCACATGCCTTAAAATGGAGGTTCCAGGAGGAAGTGGCCAGAGGAAGAGGCCATAGGGAAGGATTGATCTTCCAGGGTGAGAAAGCTTCTGGACATGGTTGAGGAAAAAGTAAAGAGAAAGAAATGAGGGAACTATAAGACAAGATAAAGAAAAGTAAATTAAAACCAATCAAGGTAAATAAATGGTGATTAAAATTGAAGGGACCTATGGATCCCAAAGGGTGAGAGTAGTCCAGGCACACAGAACCTTGTATAGTACGAATGCAGAGACAAGGCCAGAGAATGCCATGTTCTGGGAACATTAGGTAATCCAGATTGTTCGAAATATAAAACATGTGGGGATGAGCAATGGGAAATCAGTTTAGAAAGCAGGTTGCAGCCAATCTGTGAAGAATTTAAAATACCAAACATAGAAGTCTGTATTTTATCCTAGAAGCAATAGGGAGCTACTGAAGCTTCTTAAGCTAGGGAGAGACACAGTCGGGCCTGTTCTTCAGAACTATCAATTTGGCAGCTCCATAGGATAGATTGGAGAAGGGAGCCACTAGATCTAGGGGGACAAATTAGCAAGATTTTGCAATAGTCCAGACAAAAGGTTAGAGGGCCTGAGCTAGGGCTCTATGAGTGGAAGGAAAAGAACAGATGTAAGATTGTTATGGAGGAAGAATCATACAAAATTAGCAGCTAATTGGACCTGATTCCCAGGTTGCTAACAAAAAGGATGATACTCTCAAGCACCCACCAATATACACATACGTTTCCAACCCCTTATTAAATGCCAGACACTGTGCTAAGTTCTGGGAATGGCTGTTGTTCTGTCATTTTCCATTGTGTCTGAATCTTCATGACCCCATTTAGGGGTTAGGTTTTCTTGGCAAAGAGACGGGAGAGGTTTGCCATTTCCGTCTGCAGCTCATTTTACTGATGGGGAAACTGAGGCAAACAGGGTCAAGTGACTCACCCAGGGTCACACAGCTAGTAAGTATCTAAGGCCAGATTTGAACTCAGGAAGATGAGACTTCCTGACTCCAGGCCTGGCACTCTATTTACTGTGCCATCCTGTTGCCTTGGTTCTGGGAATACAAAGACCATAAATCAAACAGTCCCTGTTCTCGTGGAACTTACCTTCTATAGTACTCTACATGCATACTTATTTATGTACTCATAAGTACACAAGAATATTTAAATATATGCAAAATAAATGCAAGGTACTTTATAAGGAAAGAGATGAACAGTGAAGACCCCATGTAGAATGGGGCATTTGGTGAGTTCTGAAGGACACTCAGGAAGGTCAAAGATAGAAGTAGAGAGGGAGTATATGCCAGGCATGGAGAACAGAGTAGATTTAGGGGAAAACATGAATTCTATTTTAGACATGTTAAGCTTGCTCATGGGCCATGCAGGAAGAGCATCCATCAAGCTAATTGGACACTTCAACAAAATAAATGCAAGGTAATTTGTGTCAGGTAATTTAAATTATTTAAATTAAATTTAAAATTAAATTAAATCTCCCTCATTTTACAGATAAGGAAACACACCAAAAGTGCTTAAGTGGCTTGCCCAGGGTCACACAGCTAATATGTGTCTGAAATAGGATTTGAACCCAGGTTTCTTTGAGCTCAAGCCTAGAATGCCACCCACTACACTGCACTGCCTCACAATCCATGAGGCTCAGGTAAGCTTAGAAAATGAAAATCTGCAGTGGACCTAGTTGGTACAGTTGTAGCAAGAACTAAAGGGTCCTAAGATGTTACTTTTTCCAGTTACCATAAGTTAGGAGGAGGATTGGACAAGTTCCTAGTGGCCCACAAACTCCTATGGCAGCAGCTCTTTGTTTATTGTTAAAGGAGGAAGGAGGGAGGAGGGAGGAAGGGAACTGAGCTGAACAAATATCTTGCTGGTATTGGCTAGCTAAGTGCTGCTCCCAACGTCCTGAAGAACCCTCTGTTTCCCACCCTGTGTAGTGGAAGGAAAGGCAGCTGCAGGGGGTGGCACCAGGCCCAGTCCATGTCAGCTTAATTCACTGACCCTTCTTCAGACCCTCAACTGGAGATTGTTAAAGCAAATTCTTAATTTTTTAGTACAAGTGCTATGTTGATCAGGGCTTAACACAATCCCCTTAACATCCTGAAAATTAATGTAAGACTTCAGCCTAGGAAAGTTATTTGCTCACACATTTTTTTTAATGTATTATAAGTGCCTCTTTATTAAAAGCTGACTCCCATGCCACATCATGGCCCAGAGATGATCCTGGTTCTCAAAGGTTCTACCAACAGAACACAAGCTCTAGCAGATTTTTCCAAGCTGGAAAAGTGTCAAATACAGGTCCAGTGACAGTCTGTTGCCTAAGGATGATCTAGCTATGTGAGGAGACATTCATTTCTACGTTAACCTCCCAGAATTAGATTCTTTTCAGGACTCAATCATAAATCGTAAAGATTATTGGTTACCCTGTAAGTCCCTCCTCTGTACGATCTCTCTACAGAGCTGCCCAAGTGACTTTGCAAAGGCACAGGTCTGATTCTATCACACTCAACACACTCGATAAGCTCCAATGGAATGAAGGAAGGAAACAAGCACTTTTTAAGTGTTTCCTCTGGGCCAGGCACCATGCTGAGCACTTCAGAAATATGGTCTCATTTGATCCTCACAACGGTCCTGGGAAATAGGTGCTATTATTATCCGCATTTTACAGATGAGGAAAATGAGGCAAACAGAGGTTAAGTGACTTGCCCAGGGTCACACAGATAGTGGCAAGTCCAGATTTTAACTCAAATCTTCCCAACTTCAAGACCAGTTCTCTAACCACTGTGCCACCTAGCAGCCAATGGCTCCCTATTACCCATTGGATTAAGTACAAAGTCCTCTGTTTCACATTGAAAAGCCTTTTCAAACTGGTTCCTGGCTAACATTCCAGACTTATTGTACATTATGCCCCTCTAGCCAAACTGGCCTTCTTCTGTACAAAAGAAAGTCCATCTCCCAACTCCTTGCCTTTCCCCTGGTTGTCCCCATGCCTGCAATACACTCTCTCCTCACTTCAGCCTCTTAAAATCCTTTTGTGGTTGCTGTTCTTCAGTCACTTTAGTTGCGTCCAATGCTTTATGATCCCATTTGGGGTTTTCTTGGCAAAGATATTGGAGTAATTTGCCATTTCCTTCTCCGGTTCATTTTACAGATGAGGGAACTGAGGTAAACAGGGTTAAATGACTTGCCCAGGGTCACACAGCTAGTCAGTGTCTGAGGTCACATTTGAACTCAGGAAGATGAGTCTTCTTGACACCAGTCCTGGTGCTCTACCCATTAGGCCACCTAGCTGCCTAGTTTCTTTCAAACCTCAACTCAAGCACCATCTTTAGAAAGCCTTTCCTGATCTCCCTAGACCAGAGACTCATCACCTTTTTTGTGTCATAGATTCCTCTGGCAGTCTTTTGAAACCTATGGACCCTTTCTCAGAATAATATTTTTAAATATTTCAAGTAAAAATTAAATTTCAGATAGAGGTTAGTGAAAGTAGAGATTTTTTTCCTACTCAAGTTTAGAGATCCCCACCAAATCTATCCAAAGACCCCAAGGACCTTAGACTAAGAACCCATGCCCAAGATGCTACTGCCTTCTTCCTAAAAAATAATTTCTATTTATTATGTATATACTGATATATGTACATGTTGTCTCTATGAGAAGAATGTAAATTTCTGGAGGTAAGGGACTATTTGGTTTTTTTGTCTTTGTATACCTAGTACCTAATTCTCTTTTTTTCATCTATCAAACCTGCTATTTCTTCAGTATTACAGAATCCCACTGAACAGCTGCCTCCATAAGTATAGATGGGTACCTTCTTTTTAACTAGCCTGGAGAATTAAGGGGTTAAGTAACATATTCATGGTCAGTATGTAGGAGAGGCAGCACTTGAACTCAGAGCTTTCTAATTCCAAGATCAGAGTTCTAGCTCTTCCTTGACACTTAATAAATGCTTGTGGATTGATTGATTAACCTACCAAAGAATAGAAGAGTTGTGGGCTGTGATAGAAGCATACTCACTGACAAAATGAGTCATTTTTTGAAGAACTGAAGAAAGATTGCAGTTAAAGGCAGATTCTAAAAAGTTTTGCAATCAGAGCCTTTTCATTTCTCTTTTGGCTTTAGATGCAGAATGCTACACTGAATTCCTTTAACCCACATCACATTTAATTCCCTTTACCATCTGGCTTATGAAAGAGAAAGAAATGTTCACTTTGCCAGTATCCAGTCACTGAATACTGTTAGGCCTTCCTTCAAGATGGTTCTACCATTCATCCTTTCCTTTCCATCTCTCACCACCATGGTCCTTGTCAAGCCCCTCATCACCATATATTTAAACTATTGCAAAGGTCTGCTAACTAATTGCCCTGTACCATAATGGGACTTAGGTAGCAACAGGTCAAGGCAAGTCTAAAAGTCCCAGGAGCTTAAGACTAGCTAGACATGAGTGGGGTGGACAGGCTGTAGAATCTGACCACTTCCAGAGAAGTCAGCAAAGGCAGGCGAGTGCTAACAGGCAGTCAGGCAAGGGTTCATAACCTGGAAATGAAGGATCAGGACTCCAGGAGACTGGGAAACAGGGGATTAGGGACTAGGCAGGGGGGCTGTTCAAAAAGGGGTAGAACCTAGTCCAAGGGTCTGGGCAACAAGAACAAAAAAACAAGAACATAAACAAAAAGCCTAGTATATTGGCAAAGGGCCTGAGTAAAAGGACACCAGTTACAACAACAGAGCTTGATAGAGAGCCAAGGGCTTTGTAGGGCAAAGGGATCCTTCTAGCCTTTTTGCCTAGTACCACAATCACAGACTGTGATGTTATGGCTATGGAAGGGACCATCAGCAGATCCCAAGTCATGCTTCATTAATAGGTCATTGCACTCCCATATTTAGTCTACCAGCATCAAGGCATGTGACATCTCTTTTGGAAGTTCAGGTCTCACTCTTTTGTGAACACCACTGGCATTGACCATGAAGTATATTTCTGTATTATTTTAAGATTGACAAAGCACTTTCAGAAAAAAAATGTGGAGTAGGTAGTGTACATATTATTGTACCATTTTACTTATTTAGGAGACTCGGGCTCAGAAATGTGAAGTGACTTACCCAGGGCCACACAATTAGAAAGGGTCAGAGTCAGGATTCAAACCCAGATCTCTTGATTCCAAGGTTAGCACTGTTTCCACTGTGCCACTCATCTCTTTTTTAAAATTTTATATTAATTTGTGGAATAAAGCAAGCATTTCTGTAACATAGCACAATAAAAAATGTACCTCTTAATGAGAAATGCTGCATCCCTTTGTATTTCTTTAGCAAGTTACTGCTGGATCTGCTTCGCCATAGTCTCTGAGACTAGTGGCTACGTTACTAAGTCATATCTAGTGCCCTTTATTCAATTCAGTTCAGCAAGCATTTATCAAGCTCCTGCTCAGTATCCATGGGCATTGTACTGGACCCTGGGGATGCAAAGACAAAACCTGAAGAATCAAGGTGGTGGTGAATAAAGACCGACTATCTGACAAAAATATGAAGGCTATTCAAATGAGACCTTGGTGGATTTAAAGAAGAAAGCGTGCACAAATCCTGTAGAAGTAGTTGACTGGCTGACAGATAACAGCACCTTAGGGCTTTGCAGTTATTCTAAAAAGTTATTCTTTCCTTCCTGCTCTCCTGTCATACAAGGGTACCCCCAATTCTACCACAAAAATCAATGCTTTAAAAATATCCTAGTAGACAAGCTTCATTCATTCACTCCATCTCTTGGCTCTGAGCATTTTTTTCTGGCTATTCCTCAAACCTGGAATATGCTCCTTCTTTATCTCTACCTACTGATTTTCCTGTCTTCCTTTTAACTAAATTTTCATCTTCTCCAGAGAGCCTTTCCCAACTCTCCCTTTTTTGTATTTATTGCAGCATTTATGTATTTTTTTTTCTTTTCAATTTATGGAATAAAACAAGCATTTCCATAACTTAGCACAATAAAAAGATGATTGTATGTGAAACTGCAAAACTGCTATGCATAGCTTGCTGCTCCTTTCAAATGTATAACAAAATTATCTTGTAAATTTCCTTTTAATTCTACTATCTTCCCTCTTTTAACTATTTCCTATTTGTTGTGTATATGGATAGTTCATACACATTTGTTTGCTCCTTGTCTCTGACATTAGGCTGTGAGCTCCTTGAGGGGAGGTACTATCTCTTACCTCTTTTTGTATTCCCAGTGCTTAGCACAATTCCTGGCACATTGACGGGGCTTAATAAATATTTATTGATGGGCTGAATTTCTACTAATAAAATCATATCAGTTTCTGTTGAACTATATAACAATGCTAAGGACTTTGGTGGCAAGAACTTTCTTTTCTGGGTCTTTAGCAGCTGTGGCCATAGCACCTGCAGGACCAGTGGCCAGGTTGCATCTCCACAGTTTGTTTGCCAGGATGATGGCTCAGAGCACAGAGCTGGAAGAATTGCCATTCCCAAGGCTCTTCGACTCGATGTCCTGAGCTATCTCGATCAGCATTTAAGGGGAGATTGTGGTCAAAGTGGTGGTTGTTTTGGTGATGGTTGTGGTCATGGTGGTATAGTTTAACTTCACTAGGACATGCTATCTCTCTCTCCTGTGGGGTGTTTTGTTGCTTCAGCTGGGCTAGCTTGCTAGCTCTGTATGTAGCGATTGGTTGGCAGTTTGTGGAGATGACTGGCCTCTTCACAGGATGATGCCTGTGAGAGTTAGGCTGGAAGCAGGACCAATGGTCTGGGGTGGGAAATGTTGCCATTTCTAGGGCTCCTAAGGCTAAATGCCTATTGGTGGTGGTGATGAGCAAGGTGAGCTCCATTTCCACAATGATTTCTCCCCTCAGTGATAGTCGTATGGGCTGGGATGGAAGCAGGTCTGGTGATTTGGGGACATTGCTATCCCTAAACCTCTTTGGGTCAGATCTTGGGCTGTTTCCATATGGTGGTGAGGGTGGTGGTGGTTTAACTTACCTGGTACGTGCTACTTTCCGTCTTTCCCTCAGAGTGCTTTGATGAAGGAGATGGATTCAATAGATTTCTATGAAGATAGGATTTAACAAGGTTTAGACACTTATTGGATATGGGTATTGTGATTGAGGGAAAAGGCAGGAATGACTGACTCAGAGGTCACAAACTTTGGTGCCCAGAAAAATGGAGATGTCCTGGACAACAGTAAGGAAGTTTGGAAGAGAGGGAAAGATAGTGAGTTCTGTTTGAGACATGCTGAGTTTTAGATGCCCATGGAATGTCCAGGTAGAGCCGACCAACTGGCAGTTTGTAAGGAGGGGCTAGAGATCAGAAGAGATGATAATTGAGTGTATTGATTTGAGAGCTGTCTGCATAGAAAGAGTAGTTGAACTCATGACAGCTGATGAGATCACTTAGTGAGAGGGATAAAGAAAGAAAAGAAGTCTTGAGATGGAATCATGGAGTATACTACTATACAGAAGGGGAGGCATGGCTGTTCATCAAGCAAAAAAGATTGAGAAGGATTAGTTAGGTATATAACTTGGAGAGAGCAATATAATGAATACCCAAGGAAGAGAGAATATCTCAAAAAAGGAATTTTGTTAACTCTTTGGTTAAAAATGAGGATTAGAGGAGTCGTGGTTGAGTTTTAGTCTCAGTTCGGCTGTGTGATTACTATATCCCTCTGAACTACAGTTACCTGTAAAGTGACAGTTAACTAGATAATCTTTAAAAAAAACTACAAAGGGATGTGTAGTGAAAAGATTTAGCAAGAACAGAAGTACAAGCCATTCTCCTCAATTAGCTAGGGGCATACTCTTCCCTACACCAAATCGGTCCCTGGGGAGCATAGACTCCAACTTAAAGTAACTGTTAAGAAACATTTGCCCCATTGTGATTACATCTAAATTCAAGATAGCCAATGGAAGTAGAGGTTCCTTGCTTGTAGGGCCAGTCCTCTGCTGGGCTTGTGCCTCAGTTGATCCTCTGGGCTGTGCTGATAAATTGAGGCTTGGCGGTTTCTAAATTCTAGCATGCACTCCAGCTCCACCCTTCTGATAGCTCACTCACCATTTTGAAGCTCACGAGGTGGCATTCTAATCTATTCTGTATCCAATATTCCTCTATCTAAGGCATAGAAGGATAGATATCACAGGGACAGAAGTAATAGAAGAATCACATACTCATGGATTCAAGTCAACCAGGGTGGAAGGAGTAGGCCACTGGGGTATTGATACTACTTATCTCAGCACCCAAAAGATCATGTGTTTGAAGGCTTAACTCTGATGAAAGAAGACATCCTTCTCCCCACAAGAGAAGGCCTGAAGTCCTTTCTGCATCTGGAAACGCAGAAAAGCTAAACCTCCTTGCTTGACACCAGGGAAGACAAAAAGTTCTAAACTCTATGATTCTCTATGCAATTGAAGGGTTCTAAAGTCAATGAGGTTGTGAGCAATTTCCTAGATATAGGAGTAAGAAATTCATTTTCATTCATTCAATAAATATCCATTGAGCTATTACATCTACTTTGTTCAAGGACTGTGTTCTGTTGTGTTCAGTTTGCTTTCCATGTAGTAATCCTTAGAAGGTGAAGGGAGTACTTTGTCTCAACAAGGGTGCTAATTTGAAGAATCTCACGTGGAAGTGGGCCTTGTTATCAGTCAACTCCAATATGCCTTCCTTAGCTTCACACAAAAGATAAATTGAGTGGATCATTTGCCCAGCAGATGGATTATTTCTCCTTACAACAGGTCTCACTATAGGATTTCTCTAGAATTCTGGTTCCTCTAATGTTTCTAAAATTCTAGTTCCTAATTTGGATTTAAAACATACTTCTCAGGACACACCTATTACCCAAATGTGAAGGCAAATAAAGTGAGATTTATATTGTCTTTTGTTTTGGAGTGCTTCTCAGCAATCAAGTGCCTTTGAGTCTTACCTTTGTTTGAATCAAGAGTCTTTGATTGAATCAGGAGTCTTTGATGACCTGCTTAAGGCTTAGGTCACATGGGTTTGAGTCACATAGTTGTGACGCCCTCTGATCCTAAAGAAGTGTATATATACTCTGAGGTTAGCATTTTGCTTGGGGCTCACTCACTGGAAGAGTGTCACGTGACTTGACCAGACAAGATTCTGGGTAACTGTTAAGGAGCCCCCCTGGCTTTGAAAAACCCAGATGTTGGTGCTTCTCGTCTGGTAACTATGTATGTAATGTCTTGGACAGACAGCTAGAAGCTTATCTGCTGATTTGTGTTATTTTGCTCTGTTTGTATAATTTCTGCTTGTAATTTCTGTTTGCATTTTCTCTGAAGTTCAGGGTGCCGACTTTTTCCCCTGAACTAAGTGAATGATATATGTATGTTTAATTAAAGTGAGATTGTAAATCCTTTAAAGTTGCTTTCCTTAGAAAAGCAGATCAAAGAACCTGCCCTAGGAGCCCTCCTGTGTGCTAGTGCTATTGGTCTTACACAGTCATAGTAGCAGCAAGTAACATTGTTGTTACACCATGTCAAGCTATGTCTGTATCAATCTTAGTATTGATATATGGCCTGTAAATGTAGGATGAGGTGATTTTGTATGTCGAACAGTTATGTATAGAATCAAAGGCATGAATAAATTTTTTAAATGAGAGTTGTCTGCTTCCTGCCAATCCTCTTTGAAATCCTTGCATATATTTAGGCACTGCAATCCTCATATTTTCAAGAGGAATTTCATGTCAGGCAGGAAAGTGGAAGGAGGGATTTGACAAGTCAGAGAAGGAGGGTGAGAACTGTTGTGTTTGGGTGGTAGGGAGTTGGATATAGCTAGAGAGAACCCCAAGAATTCATCCCTTCAGGAAAAAAAATCTGAACCATTCAAAATAAAGAGAATCTATGCTGTACTCAAAAAGACGCAAAACATTCCACATTGTCCCATTTCAGTGGTTAACAGTCCTCCCTATCAGGAGATTCTTCCTTAAATCTGGGCTAAATCCCTCATGCTGTAGCTTAAGCTTTTTCCTCTACTCTGTCCTGATTAAATCTCCTTTCAGTTCTTTCTTCTGCAGGAAAAGTAAACTCCTGTTCTTTAAGCCTTTTGGCAAGGACCAATTTTTTAATCACTTTTACGACTGCCCCTTTAAATTCTCTCTGAGGCATTCTGGATATTGATGTCAAATAGCAGAATCCAGAGGATGACGCAGGGTCCTGAGTAACAGCCTGACCTAGAAGTGGAGGATGAGCTCCAATCTCCCATATGTCTGCTCTTCCTTTTTGCAAGACAGCATTATGACCATTTTTAAAATCACTGCTGTTGCTACATGTCCTCCCTTTTCTCAGAAATGGGGATGATAGGTGTAGTACACAGTATACATCATCAGAACCTACTGATGTGTTGGTTTGTCTTACTATACTGCTTTCCCCCTCTCTTTTCAATTCTTTGTTACAAGGGATAATTCTCTAGTAAGTTACTCGGAAATCAAAGTGATGTGAAAATAAAAAAATATCGTGTTTAGCTTGGGATCCGCAGTGACTTCCAGCTGTTACTGTTAGATGTGGGTTTTTTCCTTCACCCATACTTATTCAGTATTATTTCCTCTCATGGTTCAACAGAGACTTACTTCTTTTCCTCACATCCTTCAAGTTTGGTTCACCTTGTGAATTGTTACTAACCCGTAAGGATCTAATCACTTAAGTTTAAATCAAATAAAATCTAATGCAAAAAGTAATGATTATGTGGTTGCTATTTATCAGACACTTACTAGATATGCTACCCTGGGCAAGTCACTTAATCCTGTTTGCCTCAGTTTCCTCAGCTGTAAAATGAACTTGAGAAGGAAATGGCAAACCACTCCAGTATCTTTGCCAAGAAAACCCCAAATGGGGTCACAAAGAACCAGACAAGACTAATCAACAAAACAGCAACAACAAATGTGCAGGACAATATGGTAGCTGCAAAGACGAAAAACAAAATATTGCCTTCCCTCTAAGAGATTACACTATAAAAATGGAGACTAAGCATGTAAGCAAATAATTGGAATAAAAAACGGAGAATTGAAAGGAGAGCACTAAACAAAGTGTTATGAGAAATGGAGGTGGAAGATGTCACTTTAAGCTGGAGGGGGATAAGGGAGGCATCATGGAGAAGTTAGCCTTAAAAGAAGGATTTCAACAGACATAGGAGGTAGAAGAATTCATTCCAAGCGTGGGGGATGGTATAGGCAAAAGCACAGAGGTCAGACAGGAGACTATGACTATTTCAGTTTGGTTGGAACATGGGATATATGAAAGATATGTAATATAAGGCTGAAAAGGTAGCTTGGGTACAGACAGAAGAAGGCCTTGAATGCTAGGCTTATAGTTTACACTTTACTTGGCAGGCAATAATGAACCCTGATGACTTTTGAGTAGAGGAATGATATATTCCGTGATAGATTAGAAATTTTACTAGGACAAGAACAGGGGAAGAGTCTAGAAAAGAAGGAAGACAACCTAGGGTGTTATTAAAGCAAACCAGGTATGAGATGATGAAAACCTGAAACACATCAATTGCAGTGGAAGTGGAAAGATAGGGATCAACGGAAGAGAAATTGCAGGTGGAGGAAATACCTCCAGTATATTGCTTTCCTTCCATACCTATTTCATACTTTTTGCTTAAATCCTATGATAGCACAATTGGGTGGACTCCCTTTGGTGAACTTTTGGGATTGCATGGATGAGAGTTGCATAGAATGGGCAGGTGTGGATGAGTTTCTTTTTTATGTTGTCTACAGTTATTTTATTTTTTAAAAAAATTTATGGTAATTTTTTATTAATTAATTATTTTTTTAGTTTACAACACTCAGTTCCACAAGTTTTTGAGTTCCAAAATTTCTCTCTCTCTCTCTCCCCCCCCTCTCTCCCCCCCCTCTCTCTCTTTCTCTACTCCCCCCAAGATGGCATGTAATCTGACATAGGTCTTACATATACCTTCACATTAAAATTATTTTCCTAATAATCAAGGTGTAAAGAAGAATTATAACCAATGAAATGAACCATGAGAAAGATGTAACAAAACAAAAAATAAAATGAAAAAAGAGAGAGAGCAAATAGTTTGCTTCAATCTGAATTCAGATTCTGTAACTCTTTCTCTGGATATGGATAGCCTTTTCCAGCATGAATCTTTCGGAGCTGTCTTAGAACCTTGCATTGTTTAGAAGAGCCAAGCCTATCAAAGTTAGTCATCACAGAATCAATGTATCTGTTGTTGTGTACAATGTTCTCCTGGTTCTGCTCCCTTCACTCATCATCAGATCATATAAGACTTTCCAAGTTCTCATGAAGTCCGTCTGTTCCTCATTTCTTATAGCACAATAGTATTCCATTACATTCATATACCACAATTTGTTTAGCCATTCCCCAATTGATGAGCATCCCCTTGATTTCCAATTCTTTGTCACCACAAAAAGAGCTGCTATAAATATTTTTGTACATATGGGTCCTTTTCCCACTTGTGTGATCTCTTCGTGATAAAGCCCTAGAGGTAGTATGGCTGGGTTAAAGTTCCAAGTTAATAGTTCCAAATTGCTCTCCAGAATGGTTGGATCAGTTCACAACTCCACCAACAATGCAATAGTGTTCCAATTTTCCCACATCTTCTACAGCATTTATCATTTTCCTGTTCCAACATGTTAGCCAATCTGACAGGAGAGATGTGTTACCTGAGAGTTGTATTGATCTGTGTTTCTCTAATCAATAGTGATTTAGAGCATTTTTTGTATGACTATAGATATCTTTAATTTGTTCCTCTAAAAATTGCCTGTTCATATCCTTTGACCATTTATCAATTGGGGAATAACTTGCATTCCTATAAATTGACTCAGTTCCCTGTATATTTTAGAGATGAGGCCATTGTCAGAGATGCTGGTTGTAAAAATTCTTTCCCAGTTTTCTTTTTTCCTCCTAATCTTGGTTGCATTGGATTTGTTTATACAAAAACTTTTCAATTTAACGTAATCAAAATTATCCATTTTGCGTTTCATAATGCTGTCTATCTCTTGTTTAGTCATAAATTCTTCCCTTTGGATAAGTTTCTTTTTATGTGCACAAAAATTTTTATTTTTTTAAAATTACATGTAAAAACAATTTTAACTTTCATTTCTTAAAATTTTGAGTTCCAAATTTTCTCTCCCTCCCCCCTCCCTGTGACAGCAAGCAGTTAAGTATAGACTATTCATGTGGTATCATGCAAAGCCTATTTCCATTTTGCAAAAGAAAACACAGACCAAAAAAGAAAAGAAATGAAAAAAAATTTAAGTATGCGTCAATCTGCATTCAGACTTGCAGATGGGTTTTGAATTATATCATCAAAGGGATTTCCAGAATGGCTGAGGTCATAGATCCATCTGGTAACTTGAGCTGAAAATCACCAGGAATGACAGAATTCAGAACCTCATGATTAGGAGGGACTTCAGAGGCCAGAACATCATGGTTAGTAGCAACCTCAGAGTTGTCTAATAATCTAATCCATACTTATACAATGAGAGGGTTGAATTAGATAGCCTTGAAGTTCCTCCGAATTCTAAATCTATTATCCTAGAATTCTATGATCCCAAACCTGAACAAGAATGCCCTCCATGCACCACCACCCCCAAACAAATGGTCATCCAGCTTCTGCCTGAAAACCTCTAGGGAAGGGAAATCCACTATTTCCTGGGGTGGCTCATTCCACTTTTAGACAGCTCTGATCATTAGGAAGTTTTTCCTTACATGCACCTGAGATTTACATCTGTGTAATATGCACCAATTGCTGCTAGTTCTACCTTCCAGAACCAAGGAGAAGAATTAATCCTAATCCCTCTTCCACATGATAAGTCTTCATACATTTAAAAACTACTCTCATGTTCCCCCCTACCCACTCCTCCCACAAACCTTCTCTTTGCCAAGTGAAACATGCATAGCTCTTCCAATCAGTCCTGCTAGAACATGATCTCAACTCATCATATGAAAAGATGCAGAGGATGAGGTCTGAGGGAAAGGCGAGGGCCAAAAATGGATTCTGAGCTTTGGAGCATGAGTGACCGGGGAGATGGTGCTGCTCTGAACAGGAATGGTAAATTTATTGGGAAGAACAAGCTTTGGGCAGATACTGAGGTCAGCTTTGGACACCATGTATTAAAAGAGATATACTCATGAGTATCAGGGGCAGCTAGGTGGAACCATAGTGCACAGAGCGCCAAACGTAGCATCAGGAAGACTCATCTTCCTGAGTTCAAATCCAGCCTCAGACATTTACTAGTTGTATGATCTTGGGCAAGTCACCTAACCCTATTGGCCTCAGTTTCCTTATCTGTAAAATGAGCTGGAGAATGGAATGGCAGACTACTCCAGTATCTTTGCCAAGAAAATCCCAAAAGGGGTTATGAAGAGTCAGACGCAACTGAAAATTTTCATCATCATGTGACTATAATGAAGGTATACCAACATGTATTTGTTTCTAAATTTCAGGCCATTTCTCACCTGATTTCAAGTTGATGAAGGTCATTTTGATCCTAATCTTCTGGTTAATCATCAATCCTTTCCAATTTTGTTTGTCTTCTGTAAACTTCAAAGGATAAAGCTGAGTGTCATGGTGAATGTCTATAGTCTGTTTGGGAGGCTAAGGCCAGTGGATGGCATGAATTCAGGGGTTCTGGTCAGCAGCAGGGCTAAAGCTGACAGAATGTCCACACTAAATATAGTACCATGGACCCTAGGGAGTAGAGGGAGACCAAGCCATGTAAGGAGGAGCAAACAGACTCAAGCTTCAGTGCAAATCAGAATTAGGATCAAGCCCATGGGTGTCTGCTGTACTTCCAGATTGAGTAAAATAAGGAGCTTTTGGACAGTATTTTTTAGTCATGTACAACTCTTCATGACCCTATTTGGGGTTTTCTTGGTAAAGGTACTAGAATTTTTGCCATTTCCTCCTCCAGCTAATTTTATAGATGAGGAAACTGAAGTAAACAGGGTTAAGTGACCTGACCAGAGTCATACAGGTAATACAAATCTGAGGCCAGATTTGAACTCATGAAGAAGAATCTTCCTGACTCTAGGCCCAGCACTGTAGTCACTGTGCCAGAGAGAAAATCTCAAATAAAAGGGGAGGAGGAAATAATTGTTTGTCTAGGGAACATTTAGAAATTTTACTTTTTATGATCTTATGAAACTACCAAGATTTTCAAAGTATAAATTTGAGCTCTAAAATCAAGCAGCATGCCTACGATTCTTATATCCATTCTCAAAAGTGAGAGATCTTTAGCATACTGAATTATGATAACCTAAGAGATGATGGCCTGCAGGGAAGATAAGAAAAAAGGTTTGCCAAGTTAACTACTCAGGTTAATCTTCTGGTTTCAAAAGGAGGGGAAAAAAGAGACAAAATCCTCTTTGAAAGGCTCCCTGGACATCCAACAGCACTAACTAAACAAGATCTTGAGGAACTGATGTAAATAAACCAGATAATATTTCTATCAAAACAAAGGCTTAAAAATTATGAGAGGAGGCATACTTGGCAACAATGCCTTTAGGGTTTTGCTGAACTCAAAACATTTCTAAAACAGTGTGAAACATTTAACACAAAATGCTGACATGCCCTTTTGTACTAATTCAAATTAGTTTAGTATCTTTGGTTTTTCAAAGTTTTTTTTAAAAAGAAATAAATACTGTATATTTATAAATTGTGCAGATAGGTGGTACAGTGGATAGAGTGCTGGGCCTGGAGTCAGGAATACCTGAATTCAATTTGGCCTCAGACATTTATTAGGTGTGCAACCCTGGGTAAGTCACTTAACCCTCTTGGCCTCAGTTTCCTCATCTGTAAAATGAACTGGAGAAGGAAATGGCAAACTACTGCAGTGTCTTGGCCAAGAAAACCCTAGATGGGGTCACAAAGACACAACTAAACAATAAATAACAAATTTGTAAATTGGCATAATATGAATATATGCATTTTTAGTATGGATATATGGCTCCATTGGTGTTAGGGAATTTCTAGTGTGAAAATTCCTTCCACTGATGTTGATAGACAACTCAATCTCTAACTCATAGTCTTAGAAAGTTAATTGAGATACTGAAGGGTCATACTGCTAGTACACATCAGAAGCAGGACTTTGGGGCAGCTAGGTGGCATAGCAACTAGAGCAGTGGGCCTGGAGTCAGGAGGATCTGAATTAAAATCCAGCCTTAGACACTTACTAGCTGTGTAACTCTGGGCAAGTCACTTAATGAAGAAGGAGGAGGAGAAGGAAAAGAAGAAGGAGGAGAAGAAGGAGAAGAAGAAGGAGGAGGAGGAGGAGGAGGAAGAGTAGTAGGAGGAGGAGGACGAGGAAGAAGGAGAAGGAAAAGGACAAGAAGAAGAAGAAGAAGAAGAAGAAGAAGAAGAAGAAGAAGAAGAAGAAGAAGAAGAAGAAGTTAGTTGACCCCAGGTCTTCCTGATGCTAAGGTCAACCTTCTATGCATTATATCAGACTGCCTATCTGGGAAAGATATTATATAGAATTAGCCAAATGTATGGTCATTTAAAACAACACCACCAAAAAATTTAACTTTCTTTTAACTACATAACCTGAGAAACTCATAAAAATGCATGGCATACAATTTTGAATGTATTTGTTTATGTACTTTCATTTTTGGGGTTTTTTTTGAGGCAATCGGGGTCAAGTGACTTGCCCAGGGTCACAAAACTAGTAAGTGTCTAAGGTGAGATTTGAATTCAGTCCCTCCTAACTCCAAGGCCAACATTCTACCCACTACATCCTCTAGGTGCATCTATGTACTTTATTTCTAATCATTCAATACTATGAATTTCTTTTCATCCTGCAATGTGTAGTATCTCAGCTGAGGATGAAATATTCTTGCTGATTTTCAAAGAGAAATATTTGGTTATCATTATCCCCAGTGACAAAACCCTTCAGTTCTGCCTCTCCTCCTACTAGAATATTTTCTTAAATTCTATGACAATACAGTTGGCAGTATTTCGGACTAGGTGATGATTGGTGGCAAAGAACAGTCATTAATGGAGCAATGTTGATTTGGAAGGAAGTCTCAAGTGTAATGTACCAGAGAGATCTGTCCTTAGCCTTGCCCAACATTTTAATCAATTATCTGAATCGAAGAATAGATGACATGCTTGTTAAATTTTCCCATGGCATGAACCTGGGAGGTCCAATTAACATACGGGATGGCAGAGTCAAGATTCAAAAAGATCTTTATAGGTCTGAACAATGGGACAAAGCCAATGAGATGAAATTCATTAGGAAAAGGTGGAAAAATTCTATAAAACTGATCAAAACCAAACTTCACCAGGACAGAACAGAGGAAGGGTAGCCAGACAAGCATTTGCATTAACATGGTCTGGGTATTATTGGAGTATAAGCTTGAAACGAGTAAATGGTGTAATATGGCACGAAAACAAAACAAATGCTAGCCTAGGCCACAGTAAGAGAGGCTTACTTTCCAGAACAAGGAGGCAAATGTTCTGCTCTACTCTGCCATAGAGATTTTGATAATATAATATCTAGGTCTGTGAACCACATTTTAGCAAAGATATTGGCCAGCTATAACATAGAAAGGAGGGTGACCATGAGAGTGAAGGGACATAGCAGAATGGTCTGTGGAAAATGAAAATGTTTAGCCTTGAGGAAAAAGATTGGTTGGGGTTGGGGAAGGGGCAGGGAGGTAGAATGGAAGAATGATAGCTGCCTTTGAGTCAAGCAGTCAAGTCAGTCAACAAGCATTTATTTGTTCAGTGCATAGGCGCTGTGTTAACTTCTGGGGATACCAAAAAGAAAAAGCAGTCTTTGATGAACTATCATATGGCCAAGGGACCAGCCTAGCTCTTCCTTGTCCCATTGGGCGGAACTAAAAGCAACCAGTGCAAATTCCAGAGAGACGGGTCTTAGATCAGTGTAAGGATAAACTTTCCGGCAATTGAGCTCCCTAAAAGTGGAACAGGCTGGAATGGGAATTTGAAGGTCCCCTCTCATTAAAGGCTTTCAAGCTAAGGCATGACTTATCAGCGGTGCTATACAATAAAGGGTAATTTGTGGACAGAGTTAGATTGAATTCTATCGCCTCTATGGTTCCTTCGGAAATTCTGTGGTATTAGTGTGAGAAGGGCAGATTCACTGGTATTAACAGAACTTAGGACAAAGGTAGCCCCTTTCAGTCTCGCTTCCAAGGAATGATTTAAATGGACCATGATTAGTACAACTGGAATGGAAAGGAGTAGAAAGGAATTTTAGTGCTCTGTGTCAAATATCAGGTGGAGGTCAGGAAAGAAAAGTGCAGGCAGAATCAAAGAAGTTCAAAAAGAGATTTAATGTGTAGGTCTGGTTCTGAATCACTAACAAGCTCATAACCCCTCGGTCTATGAGTTTAAAAAAAAAAAAGCAAAGAAAAAAACGCTGAAAGAACTTCTTTGAGGGGGCTGGGGGAATATGTGGACCAGCAGATGGCAGCAAAGAGCAGTAAAGGACCCAAGAGAACAGGCCAGATTGGGGGGTGGGGAGGGTGGGGGACGATTGGGGGGATTACCAATAAATGATAATATAAGAGAAACTTGGAAACAGTCTAAGAGAACATCTAATCTAATGTCTTCATGTTACACATAAAGAAACTGATGCCCAAAGAGATGAAGTGACTGAAAATGGGCTGGGTTGTATTTGGGAAATTATATAAGATTTATCATGATCCCAAGCTGTTCCCTGTAACCAAACCAATCTTCTTGTATCAATATTCTTCTACAGATGCTATGTGATTATGGATCATAAAATACCACAGTGTCTAAAGAGTCAAAATGGCAGGCGGCCCATAGGGCAACGGAGAGATAAATGGTTGGCAAAAATAGCCTATAGCATATTATTGACAAGAGCATGTATTAAAGAAAGGGGCAAAAGTTACTATCCAACAGGGGCCTAAAGAAAAGAGCCACTCAGAGTGAGAGTAAGGGAGAATAGAATGACAGTCCAAGTCCTGGTGGTAACCATGTAATGCAAAGAGGCCTAGACTCTAGGTCCTAGCAAGTAAAGGTAGGTCTCCTCTGGAGGGTATGTGGGAAGATATGGACAAGAGTTGCACAGATGATAAGGCATGAATGGATTGCAACCAGCAATGATGGGAGAGGTGGCCACATTGTGATAGCATGGACTACACAGAAATACTGACACATAGAGCGTGTGGAAGCAAGAGCAGGTAATGAAAGGTGAATAAAAAAAAAATTGGTCTACTCTGAAAGACTAGGATTAGGAGAACTAAGGTTCCTAACGAGGAAGGCCGGCAATGAACACTAAGGAACAAAAGAGGTTTTTTGTTTCATTGTTTTCTCTGTTAGAGGTAAAATGACTCTCAAAGAATGGGCAGGGTTGCTCCTTGAGTTGCATGGGGTGTTGATAACAGACCACAGAGAAAAGGCAGAACCAATCTCCTCTTATACTATAGAATTTCCTCCAAAGAGAATGATCTTATGGTGGACAAGTACAGAACAAAAAAAAATGGCTAAGCAAGGAACTGAAATCCAAAATAAATGAGAAGGTACAAAGAGAACACTTAGCTGCTCTTAATTAGTTCAACAAAATGAGCCTGGATGAACTGGAAGATATGATAGCTGAGATGCTGTCTGTCCTCTTTGAAAGATCACAGAAAATGGAAATGGCTACCAGAATAGAAACAAGCAAATGCCCAGATTTAAA
The DNA here is from genome assembly GCF_011100635.1 of Trichosurus vulpecula. Lineage (NCBI taxonomy): Eukaryota > Metazoa > Chordata > Mammalia > Diprotodontia > Phalangeridae > Trichosurus > Trichosurus vulpecula. The sequence goes on along the minus strand of NC_050573.1, from coordinate 400,893,832 downwards.
TTTTTAAACCCCAAAATTAACTTGATTTTACCAGTTATATTTATTTCAAGAATGATTATAGCAAAGTGTATAAAAAGACATACTTTTAAAATTACTTGAGTTTTGGTATCCATAATGAGTATGGAAACTCTAGAACTTTCTAAGCACGGATTATAAACATATTGATTTTAGGAGAATTTAAGTCATTGGAATACTTTCAACTCCGTATAAAGCTAAGTGATATTCCGTGATAAAATGAAATATAGTCATTGTTATATAAATGGTAGACTATCTTATTATCGATATATTTTTAGCTACTTCTAGGTTTAAAACCAAAATTTAAAATGAAGAATCCTAATATTTAGACCTCTTTTGCTGCAGATTATAGTCATCTTCTCGCTAAAAATTTGACTCAAGGTCTGAATAAATTATCTGATTTATAAGTAGGTGCCTTAGCCTTTTAGACCAAAGATTGAAATTATATAACCTATTATTTTTTGGAGAAGGATTATTAATTAGAATGGCTTCAGGTAAGAGTTTTCAACCTTTCTGGTGTCATGGACCCCTTTGATAGTCTGGTGAAGCCTTTGGACTTCTTTCAGAATAGTGTTTTTAAATGCATAAAATACAAAGGAAATCAATCATATTGACATAAAGCTACCAAGACAACAGGTTAAGAATCCCTACTTTAGGGCCTCCCCTTAAACGTATTTGTCATTTATCGAGTAATATCATATCATACTTCAAAAGTAATCTATTTTAGCCAAATATACATTAAAATTGGAGGAAACACTAAAATTCCTTCTAAACCATGATGTCCATCAACCTTGTGGTAGGTCAAGTGTACAGATACGATGAAAAAATTGCACACATTATGAGAAAATATTAGTTTTCACATTTAAATTTCAACCAACGAAATAAACAGTATAACAGCAAGCATTTACTTAGTTCTTGATATATGCCAGGTACTGTGCTAAGCATGAAGGTTACAAAAGAAGACAAAAATTAAACTATAATTAAATTATCCTAAGGGAAATAATATTTGAGAATCACAGTACATTTTTCCCCTCCCCTCCCTCTCTATTGTTGCCTGGAAATCTTAAAGAAACCAAAATGTCCTGTTGTTGTTGGTTTGGTTTTTTTTTTTAAGGGTGGAAGATCTACAAATTGTAAGCCAGTTAGTTTGACTTCTGGGAAAATTTTAGGAAGCATTATTAAAGGGATGGTTTGTGAGTATTTCAAAAGAGATGCAATGACCACAAAGAATCCATGTGGCTTCATCAAAAACAAGTTGTGAAACTATCCTCATTTCTCTTTTGTGATAGTATGTTCTATTAGTAGACAGATCTGGCAAATACTATAGACATTATAAACTTAAACGTCAGAAACATTCAACAAAGTCTTTTATGCTATCTTTGTCGACAAAATGGAGATATATAGGCTTGGACCTGATTGAATGCCCAGATCCAAAGAGTTCATTGTCTGCTGACGGTAACTTGAAAGAAAGTTCCTAGAGACATACCCTAGCTCAGTTCATCCAGCCCTTACTATTTAAGATTTTTATTAATTCCTTGGGTGGGTGTATATGTCCACACACATAATGTTCATTGCAGAAGACTCAATTCTGGTAGGAATAGTTCACACACGAGATGATGTCAGTATTCAGATGGGTCTTGACAAGCTAGAATGATGGGCCAGATCTAATAAATTCAAACTGAATAGGGGTAAATGTAAAGTTCTCAATAGATTCTTTCATATGGATATGTTGAATATTGTTGTGTTGCTAATAAGTCAAAATTATACTTATTCATAAACCCTTGATGGGAAAAAAAATACAAAGGAGGAAATTCATTTGATTAAATTGGCGCAGTAGCTAGAGATCAGGCCCGGAGTCAGGAATCCCTGAGTTCAAATCCAGCCTCAGACATTTACTAGCTGTGTGATCCTGGGCAAATCATTTAACTCTGTTGGCCTCAGTTTCCTCATCTATAAAATGAGCTGGAGAAGGAAATGGCAAATCACTCCAGTATCTTGGCCAAGAATATCCCAACTAGGGTCACGAAGAGTCAAACATGACTAAAACAACTGAACAACAACTGTCCGTGAATAGTCAAATGACGTAAGAACAGTTTAATCTGGTACAAATCACTTAACTTTACTTTAGAAATGATCCCATCTGCTGCACTATTTACTTTGAACGTAGTTAACATCAGCAGTGGCCATCCTTGTGAGGCAGTGACTAGGGCCTTTCCATAGTTCCTTTCCAAAACTTTGAAAAGTTTTATTTGGCATATAAATTCTGGTTTCTATACCATTCACGTGGCTGACCTTATGGAAGGAGATTATCTGTGGCTGTCCTTTTTACTGTTGTGTTTGTCCTTCATTCTCGAAGAGGACCGTCACATAAGGGAAATGATGACACGACTTGCAGTTGACTTGGATTTGAGGGAGGGAGGGCTGTGCAAGGTCACCAGCTTCACTTTCTCCTCCAGAGCCATTGGATCCAGTGGCCTGATATTCACCAGGATGACTGGAGATGGCCCAAGATGCATTAGGAGACCCTGGCCCTTTTAGGCTGTCTTTTCAGGTTCTCACTTTGAGTAAGGTAAAGCCCATTCATTGAATAGGCCTCTTTAAGAAGTTAAAGTTAAGTTAAGAAGTTAAATTTATATTCACTCTGTGCTAGGAGGGCAAGGACCTATTGCCCAATCTATGAGCTCCAGAGTGAGTTGGGTTTAAGGCTTGGTTTGTGAGAAAGAAATGTAGCCTGTAAACGCAGAGTTAATGAGACATCCCTCGGCCATCTAAAGGTACCTTCCTTTGGGCAGAGCACCCTCAGGTAAGGAGAGGAGAGGAGAGGAAAGGAAAGAAGAGGAAAGGGAAGGGGAGGGAAGGAGAGGGAAGGGGAAAGGAGGGAAGGGGAGGGGAAGAAAGGGAAGGGGAGGGCAAGAGAGGTGAGGGGAGAGGAAGGGAGGGGAGGAGAGGCTACTCACAGGTTGTGTTTGTCCTTCATGTTGTATTTGGAGTGTCCTTGCAGATTAGAGTTTATTAGACCTATTGTTCTTTTCTTGACTGAAATACCTCAGTGAAAATACTTGAATGGTTTGTGACTTCATTGGATAACATTTTCTCTTGATGCAGGTGGTAGCCCCTCAGTAGTACACATTAAATAGACTCATAGTAGTACAAAGAATCTTAGAAACCAACTAGCACAAATACTTCATTTTCCTAATGAGGAAACCAGGGCCCAGAAAGGTAAAAAAAAAATTTGCCCAATGACAAGAACCAGGACTTAAACCGGAGACTTTTAATTCTTAGTGCTCTTTCCTTTATTTCACAGTTCTTCCTGCTAGGCAGCTGGTGGCACAATGGCTAGAGTGCTGGACTTAGAGTCAGGAAGATTCATCGTTCTGAGTTCAAATCTGGCCTCAGACACTTACTTAGCCGTATGACCCTGGGCAAATCATTTATCCCTGTTTACCTTAGCTTCCTCATCTGTAAAATGAGTTGGAGAACAAAGGGGCAAACTACTTCAGTATCTTGGCCAAGAAAACCCCAAATGAGGTCATGAAATGTCTGAAACAACAAAACACTAGAATCTTGCCTTTATCAAAGTTCAAGCAAGACAATTATTTTAAAAGTCATGTTCAACTCCTCATAAACATATAATCCCATTACAGATTCCCAAATGCCTGACAGAAATTCTGTTTATGCTAGCTGAAACCCCAAAGAAGTGGATTTGCACTTTTCTAGAGGCCTATTACAATGACCTAAGGCTTCTTGGGCCTCCAGGGGGCAGCCTATACCATTTAAATCTGGTGTCATTCATGCAAGGGCCCAGCTCTGCTTTGAATACACTCTCAGTAATTTTTCTTAGGATCTGGACCCAACCACCTTAGTTCCACAGATTAAAGAAAAGTGAAAGACATTTCAGAAGCCAACCAACTATAAATTGATCAGTGCTGTTCAAAAGGAAGCCGTCGTAATAATGTTCATCTCGCTAAAATCCAAAATTGTTACCCTGAGACTCTTAATAATTATGATGTTCTTCACTGAGAAAATTATTGGAATTGAATGAATCTATGGTAGCATTTGAGGGAGTTCTAACCAAATATATTACCTGGGAAACTGTAGATAATTTCTACTTACATTTTTCCTGACAGTTGCAAAACCCAGGCCTGGCCTGGAGTCAGGAAGACCTGAGTTCAAATATGGTCTCAGATACTTATTAGCTATGTGACCTTGGGAAAGTCATTTAACCCTGTTTGCCTTAGTTTCCTCATCTGTAAAATGAGCTGGAGAAGGAAATGGCAAATTACTCCAGGATCTTGGCCAAGAAAACCCCAAACGTGGTCACAAAGTGTTGGGCACAACTGAAACAACTGAACAACAACATAAGTAACTTTATGGCTTACTATTAAGACATCGCGAGCAGCTCAGATTCATTCCCTTGCAAGAGTGTACCTGAAGAGAAACTGAGAAATTTAGTTTTTGTCTCATTTCTGAAATATATAAGGAATTATTTTAAATTTATAAGAATAAGATCCATTCCCTAATTGATAAATGGACAAAGAATATGAACAGGCAGTTCTCAAGGGAAAACAAAAAAACAAGCTATCTATAGCCATATAGGGAAAAAAATGCTGCATATCCCAAATAGAGAAATGTAAATCAAAGTAATTCTGAGGTGCCACCTCCTATCCGTCAGAGCAGCAAAGTTGCCCCTCCCCCCAAAAAAGGAAAATAACCAATGTTAGAGGGGCTGTAGGAAAACAGGCACACCAATACTATGTTAGTGGAGCTATGTATTGATACATTCTGGAAATCAATTTGAAATTGGGTTCCCTAAATGACTATGCTTTGCATATTTTTTCATCCAGTGGTATCATTACTAAGTCTATACTTCCAAAGAAATTTTTAAGAAGAAGAAAAAATCCAATATGCACAAAAATATTTCTAGCGGCTCTCTTTGTAGTGGCAAAGAACTGGAAATTAAACGATGTGTTTATCAATTCTGGAATAGCTGAACAAATTATAGTATATGAATGTAATGGAATATTGTGCTATAAAATGATGAAATTGATAGTTTCAGAGAAACCTGGGAAGACATGTATAAACTGATACAGAGTAAACTGGATAGACCAGGAGAAAATTTTATATATTAATAACAGCATTGTATAGGCAAACAGCTTTTGAAGACTCAAGAACTCTGGTCAATGCAACTATCAAAAACAATTCCAGAGTACTCGTGATGAAATAGACTGTTGCTGTTCAGTCATGTCTGACTTATTCTGATCTTATTTGAGGTTTTCTTGGCAAAGATACTGGAGTGGTTTGCCATCTGTTTCTCCTGGTCATTTTATAGATGAGGAAACTGAAGCAAACAGAGCTAAATGACTTGTCCAGGGTCACACACCTAGTGTCTGAAGCCAAGATTTGAACTCAGGAAAAGAGGTCTTTCTGACTCTAGCCTGACACTCTATCCACTTCGCCACCTAGATGCCCTTTTGAAACAGGCTACCCACCTCCTTAACAAAGAAGTGATGGATTCAAGAGGCAGAATGAAACATACATTTTTTGGACATGGCAAGTGAGGGAATTTGTTTTCCCTAATTCTACATATTTGTTACAAGGATTTTGTTTTACTTTTTCATTGAAGGGGGAGGTGGGAGAGCAAATTAATTCTTGGTAATTGAAAGAAATTAAACATTTTAAAAAGCACTTTGCAACCCTTAAAACACAGCAGAAATGTGGTAGCTTAGTTGCTTTCTGATTTTGTCTTGGCATTTGTGGGATTAAAATGGTCACATCAGCCACTCTAATTAATCATATCCCATGAGAAAGTGTCAAAAGTATATAGAATTTTTATAGGAAACTGATGCTGGGCCAGTTTTCTAGCCTCCTACACCACAATACTTCCCATTTTAACGTATGGGCAAATAAAGCACAATTGCAAGCAGCGTCTTTTGGAGGTGCATGTGAAAAGTGAGAGATAATCATCAGGTCTAAAGCCAGCTGGAGTTGGCCTGGACGTCTTTCACATCTATGTAGTGTGTGGCCATAGTAGCCTCTAGCTTTGCAGAGAATGGGAATCAATACATGAAAACATCAGCTCCTTCTTAGGCTGAAACTTTTGGTCTGACAAAAAGCAAAAGAGCCCATGATCTGACTGACATTTAATTAACCTGAGCAGATGTCAGTATGCCAAGGCTCCACTTAGTGAAGCTTGGACAAAGGGACCTACAGAGGAACACAGGTCCACAACAGCTGGATGATTAATATGTTTATTACTATGACTTTACATAGTTTGAATGCTCATAGGAAGGGCACATGAGCAAGGATGTTTGATAACCCATTACTGCTCTGTATCATCTGGTACTGACTTCCAACCATCCCATTGAAGGTTAATGGATTAAATAGATCAGTAGAACAATCTAGAAAGTTTCAGGGTATTCAAGGTCAATCTTGTTCGTTCCAGAATTTTAAAAGCACCTTCAAATGTCTCCTATCCATAAATTGTAATTTCAATTGTATTTCCTTCTCTCTATAGGCTTCCCCTAGAAGAAAATGATCTTATAGAAAGAACAAGGAATTGGAAATTAGAGAGAAGTGGATTCTAGACTAGAACTAACAGCTAACTAGATGGGTGATGTTGGGTAAATCATTAAGGTAATCTCTTTTTCAAAAAAAAATTTTATTTCCTTCCAATTACATGTAAAAACAATTTTATCATTCTTTTTTTTAAAATTTGAATCCCAAATTCTCTCTCTCCCTCTTCCCCCCCCCACAATGAGAAAGCAAGCAATTTGATATAGGTTGTACATGTACAGTTGTGCAAAATGTATTTCCATATTAGTCATGTAGTGAAAGAAAATGCAGACAAAAAAAAGTTAAAACAATATGCTTCCATCTGCATTCAGACTCCATCAGTTCTTTCTCTGGAAGTAGATAGCATTTTTTTTATTATAAATCCTTCAGGATTGTCTGGGATCATTGTATTACTGAAAATAGTTAAGTCATTCATAGTTGATCATCATTAGAATATTGCTATTACTGTGTACAATGTTCTCCTGGTTCTGCTCACTTCACTTTGCATCAATTCGTGTAAGTGTTTTCAGGTTTTTCAGAAAGCATCCTGCTCATCATTTCTTACAGCACAATAGTATTTCACCACAATCATATGCCCCAACTTGTTCAGTCATTCCCCAGTTGCTAGGATCCCCACAATTTCCACTTCTTCGCCAGCACAAAAAGAGCTGCCCTAAATATTTTTGTACATATAGGTCCCCTTCCTTTTTTTGTTAATCTCTTTGTGATATAGATATAGTGGTATTGCTAGGTCAAAGGATATGCAGTTTTATAACCCTTTGGGCATAGTTCCAAACTGCTCTCCAGAATGGTTGAATCAGTTCACAATTCCACCAACGATGCATTGGTGTCCCAATTTTCCCACATCCCCTCCAACGTTTGTCATTTTTCTTTTCTGTCATATTAGCCAATCTGGTAAGTTAGAGACGGTACCTCAGAGTTGTTTTAATTTGCATTTCTCTAATCAATAGTGATTTAGATAATTTTTTGCATAACTATACATAGCTTTGATTTCATCATCTGAAAACTGCCTGTTTATATACTTTGATTTAAGTTGATCTCTTAGATCCTTTCCAGGTATAAAATTCTAATATTCTACTCTGTGAAACTTCTACTTCTGGAATACAGAGCAGCATGGGAAGACATATGAACAGATGCAAAGTGACGTAAGCAAATCCAGGAAAACAATATACTAAATGATTACAATAATGTAAATGGAAAACGTTTTTAAAAAATGAAACTAAAAACTTTATAGTATAATGATAAAGCTTGGCCCACCAAAAAGGGTATATTTTTATCCCCTCTTTTGCAGAGGTAGAGTACTATGGGCATGGACTATTGAATATGCTGTCAGACTTAGTGTTAAAGTATTGGTTAGTTTTACTGAGTTAATTTCTATGTCTCTCTTTTCTTTGTTATAAGGGATGACTCTCTGGGGAGGAAAGGAAGAAAGAATATATGTGGGAATAAAGTGAAGGTAAGGTAAAAACAAAAGAGATCAGTGATTTTTTTAAAAGAAGAACAAAATGCTCTTCCAATTCTTTCTACCTTTGTATATCCATCTTAACCTTTGATTATCAGTAGTTGGTAAGAGTGCCTTTATATTTATTGTGCTTTTCAAAGCACTTCCACTTTCACAATTCCATTTGGTCCTCAAGAATCTTTTTGAAGTAGAACAGGTATTAGCACCCCTGTTAAACAAATGAGAAAACCCAAAGCCTAGATAATTAAATAACTTATTCAAAGTCATTGAGTAACCAACAGAGTTGTGAATAGAGTTCAAGTCTCCCAATCCAGTTTCCTTTCTATAGTACTAGGTCATTCCTGTTCTTCTTCTTTACCTGGTTTCACATTTGTGCATCATCTGCAAGGAAAATGGAATCATACAATGGGAAATGATGCTCAGCTTGGAGAACCAGGCCAGATCTGGTGCTGTATTATATAGGGAACAGAGGCAGGGACAGGGGAATAATCACCCTCCCAGCTGCACCAGGGTGATGAGAGCAAAGTCCTGGAGGAATATCATAGGACATAATCACAAGAAAGAAAACTGTTAATTTTTAGGGCTGACAACACTGAAGGATCTGGAACAGACCTTCACAACTTCAAAAATTTCAAAGGCCTGTATTACCTCACAGAATCTACATGCTAAAACTTTCTTATCAAGGCTTATCTTGTACTCTCATGGAATGACTGGACTTCTTGATGTATTAATATGCTTACTAGATAGGCTAATATCTTCAGAGCATCTTGATATGTTTACAGGTGTCAATAAGAAGAAAAATGTGTACTATTTGTGGATTACAACAGGACAGATGACACTTACTGACTTGAAATATCTAGTTAGTACCACGATTACAAGATTCATCATGAAAACACAAAACTGTAACTGCCTCCCTTTCATCAATTAAGTTGTTTTTCATGCTAAATTATCTATCTTTGGACATTTAGGGGCCCTCACACTGAGTCAAAGTATAGAAATATTAAGTAAAATATAAAATATTTACTGATGTACTATTTGTGTGGCCATAGGCAATTCACTTAACCTCTCCGTGCCCCAAGATAACTCTCTAATACTCTAAGTTACAGACAATTGTCTTTGTATGTTAGAGTACATTTCCACCATAGAAATTATCTACTCTGATGAAATCACCTCAGATTTTTTAAAAAGTATAATGAAAATTTTCACTAATCTATCTATTTTCTGAATAAGTCTTAAGGTTCTCCACCCCAACCCTCTTTTTCAGGATTCCACTCCGTAAAGAATTTTTACCTTAAGGCAAGTGAGTTTGTCTTGGTGCCACAAAGAGGGCAAGTAATGGCATATTCTGTGCTAAGGCAACTCTTCTGTAAACAATAAATGTACATAAAGCTTTTTACCTTGCATTGAAGGAGAAATAAAATTTAGGTAAGATATTCCCTATCCCGAGGGAGCTTACACTCTAGTAGTGGCATAGGTATTAAGCATAATTACAGTAGATTATTCAATATTACACAAATGCATTAGCATGGCACAAAACTGGAAACAAAATGGGTGTCTATCAATCGGAGTATAGCTGAAATGTGTGTGTGTGTGTGTTATATAATGGAATAGTATTCTGTTATTTAAAAAGTCAGAAAAATGAGTAACTCAAAGAAACGTGAGAAAACTTGTATGAACTGATGCAAAAGGAACAGACCAATATACACGTCTACAATAATATAGACAAAACAACATTAAAAGAAATCAGAAATAAGATTAAATACAATGAGGAATCTTGATTTGAGAGGAGAGATGATGTAAGTATAGTACAGTGTAAAGGCTTCTATGTTTGGAATCAGAAGACTTGGATTCAAATCTTGATTCTGCCATTTATACTACCTGTATGACTTTGGGCAAATTATGTAACTTCTCTGATCCTCAGTTTCCTCATCTGTGAAATTAAATGATTGGATTACATGACATCAAAGATCCCTTCCAGCTCTAAATTTGTTTCTCTTGAAAAACATTTCTCTCCTCTCAGCGGAGAGATGGTAGACAAAATGTTAAATGCATTGTTAGTTGGGATCTCTGAGTCAGCTGGTTTGGATTTGCTGTTTTTCTTAGTTATCATAGAGAGTTCTGAGAGACAGCATGCATAAGGAATAGAGGATTTAGATGTAGATTCCAGTCCTGACACATACTAGCTGTGTGACCATGAGCAAGTACCCCAATGCAACTCCAGAAGACTAGAACTCATGGAGGCGTTGCTAATCTGCCTCAACAGAAGTAGTGTCCACACTAGAGATCTTTAACACTGATAAAATCAAGGATCTGAACTTCTCTCTTTCCCTCCCCTACCCACCCCAAGAAAAAAGATGAGGAAGGGGGGTAGGGAGGGCAGTAGTGTTGATTGGAAAGTTACAGTGAGTGGCATAAAAAGTTAAATGAAATATGTGCATGGGAGAGTTAAAAATAATAATAATAAAGTGCTAGGTGAGAACAAAATCCAATACTAAGTCTGGGGAGATGGAGAAGAGGTTAAGAAAGGCTTCCTGGAGTTTGAATTGGGTTTTAAAGGATAGGTAAAATTTTGTCTGGCAAAAAACGAAGAGGGAGAACTTTCCAGACTCTCTCCACCTAGGTGTGCAAAGTGTGGGAGTCATGAGCACTTGCCTGCAAAAATAAAATAAAATAAAAAAACAGTAAGTCACCTAGAATTTCCCCCAGTGCATAGAAACGTGGTTTCCTTAAAAGCCATGGCTGAACAATCCTCTTTCCGTAAACCCCCATTCTTTAGCGTCCCTCTGCCCTGAGCTTTGCACAGTGCCTGGCACACAGTAGGCGCTTTTAAACGCTTCTCGACTTGACCTCCTCCTCCCCGCCCCCAATAAAAGGATCCACTACACTAAGCCCTTTTGCTGTTAACAATTGACGCGGAGTCCCAACCTTTTATTTATTCGTAGCGTTGTACTCTAAGGCAGCTCCTCTACCTTATGGTCAAAGGATAGTAAGACCACAGATCGAGAGTTGGAAGGGCCCCCGAGGCTACACAATTCACCTTCCTCATTCGACTGATGAAGAAAGTGAAGCCCGAGGAGATTAAAATGTCTTGTGTTAGAGGGGTTGGGTTTTTAATCCGCAATGAAAGATCTAGCAGGGAAAGTTAATGGGAGACAGATTTCAGAGGTAAAAGTACTCAGAGCCAAGAGAAATTTAGGGAGTACTTAGAAAAGTACTTAGCAAGCCAAACTCTAAGCATTGCGGTCTGGGGAGATACTTTCCTTTGTGTGTATAATTGGGGGAACAGGTCAAAAGCAGTGGTGTTTACTTTTGTAACGACAGAACCAGAAATCTTGAAAAGCAAGCCACAGTGAACGAGATCTGACTTCCCCTCCCCTGAAGCCTGGCGAGCCTCCTCACAATGTTCTCAGAAGTTGAAAGTTTCAGGAGCACAACTATCTCAGGGGTGGGGGTGGGAGGGAAGAGGAGAAACAGCCGCCACCAAAGAGAGTCTTTTAAATAAAGACTTTAAATAAGCACTGCCGCCTACACACTCGCACCCCTGATACATATCATTGATATGATCTCCGGCCACTCGATCTTGGCCAGAACGAAAGGGCCCAGAAAAAGTGTGAGGATTCCACAATTAAAAGACTACGCAGTTTCCAGATGCCTGCTTGGGTCTCAGCTCTTCCGAATGACTCTGTCATTTATTGGCCGCCCCTTGGCGTTAATCACCCGCAGCTTACTTGAGCCCCGCCTACCGCTAGCGTCTGTTATACTGGATCTTTTTCAGCTGTCACAGCCGGCAGCTCCAGACCGGGCTTAGAAATCGCTTGACTGAGCTCGGAGGGGCTGGCTCTGGGTTCTGCTTGGTGCTATCGATTTGTTTGCTTAAGTTAGTGCTATATTTTTCACAGCGATTACTTTGGTTTGCTCAGGTATATGCCCACTGGAGCTGGAGAAAGCCAGAGGAGAAGGGCAGATTTCGTGTACAGGTAGAAACAGGTTCTCCGGGAGACTTTAAACTACAGAAATGAAACTTCGGTTTGTTTTAGATTGAAAGAATGAGTCTGTGCTCCAAACAGCTAAAGTGACGTGTTTTGGGGTTTTTTTCCCCATAGGTAGGAGGATAGAGGTTGATTTAAAAAAAAAAAAAACTAGGAAAACTGGAAACTTTGTCCTGAGGAAATAAATATTTTCTGCATATGCAGGCTTGCCATGTGTTAATATCATTCTTGGCTCTGTACCTCTGGTGAAGAACAGAATATTTATTGGTGACTGTCCTAGGGAAGGAGATGTCTCAGGAAATGCCTTTGACCATGAGCCAAATGACCAATACCACTTGTGCTTTGCATGGAAACAGCAACAACGCCCAGCTGGGCAGTTCCTGTGAGTGTGACTTGAAAAGGAAGGCAGGCCACTATCAAGGTAAGCTTTGGAGACAGAATACCAATATTGGTTTTATGGTGACCTCCCAGCCTCTGGCAATCCCAGCACAGCAGAAGGCGAATATCATGGGGGAAGGGAAGTTCTTGTCTTTTAAATGTGCCTACTTTTTGAACTATGAAAATGTGAAGAGTGGTGGGTCATCAGGGAGAACTAATGTGCATTAAATGCTCACCTTTCAAGAGACCAAAGTGAAAGGTGATTAAGAACTCAAACTCCTTGTGGTTGCAGTTTTTGTTCTTAAATCCCTCGACAAACTGAAATTTCTGTACTTAAAATGACAACGAATGTCAGTTATCCGGGTTGAAGGGGTGAGAGGCCGGGAAATATCATAGTTTGTGTAATTCTAAAAATTTCATGGGATCAGGTTTGACTATTGGGATCAATATGGGTCAGATTAGCTCCACACCAGCATGTCATGCCAGTTGGTGACTGGCAGCCATATCCTACTACTTAGGGTATAATCTGAGCTTTAGGCTTGCTGCCTGGTTTATTCATTACATGGTGAAACAAAAAATGGTTTTTACTGTTTCTTTTTTTATGGTCCAAGAGCAGGTGGAAATGGGAAAAGTACAGGATGGTCTATGTTATAGGTCCACTGGACAGCGGTGTGACTGATCCAACGGTCTTGGCCATTCTCATCTGAATACGCTGGTTGAGCTACCTCATTTGTGACAGATCATAGATTGGATTATAGGCTGAGATCTGGAAGAGACCTGAGAGGTGATAATGTCCTAATCCCCCATTTTACAGATGAGGAAACTGATCCCCAGGAAGCTTCATGATTTGTCTAAGTGACATACAGGTGGTCATAGCCTGAATCTTAAAGCATATAGGTCGACTCAAAATCCCACACTTTATCCACTGCGCCGCAAAGTGGCTGAAATTAATAGATTCCATTCAACAAGTATTTGTCAAGCAATTACTGCGTGCAGAGTACTGTGCTAGGTACCAGGTGACATAAAAATTCTATAATACAATGTCCCTGCCTTCACAGAGCTTATCATGTGGTAGAAAGATGTGCTACATATGTATATGATACAAAATAATATATGACATAATATAATATGAGATACAAAATAACACATGTGGGCATTAGAGAACTGTTAATTATTTTGTGAGATCAAAGCTGGGGAAAATCCATGATTATCTGGGAGATGACAGAAGGCTTCCTGAAGGAGGTAACATTTGATTATGGTGGTGATGGATGGGTAAGATTAAAACAGGTTAAGAGTTGGGAAAGATGACACCTTACAGGCATAGAGAACAAGGTAAGACATACAGGTGGGAAAAAGTAGGGTGTACTCTGGGGGTGAATGATTTAACTGAAGCATAAAATGCTTGGCAGGTATAGAATGATATCAGAATGCAAAGGATGTTTCCAAATGGCGGAAGGACTTGGCTGTGAGGCAAAGAAGTCTGAACTTGACTGGGTTAGCAATAGGGAAATACTGAAATTATTTGAAAGACACATCCAGATCTGTGCATAAGGATGACTAGTCTAGTAACTATACAAAAGCTGAATTAGATTAGAGGGGTTTAAAATTAGGTAAAAAAAAGAGAACATTTTATGAGGGTGAAATCATCTCCCAAAAGTTATGGTTGTGCTCCAAATATTCCTAAATTCCCCTTGTTTTGTATTATCTGCAAATGGATACAGGAAGCATAGATTAACTGTGCTACAGGCTTTCTTTCGTTTTCCCTTTCTTCCTTTATCTTTATTTAATTTACTTCCTAGTCTTCCTGAATTGCATCTTTCTGTACTTAGGGTGGGGGTGGGGGGCCAGGAGGTGGCGGTGAGTCATATAGACACATCCTTAGTTTTTGGCAGACACTGAGCAGATCAGGCTTGAGAATTGACTTGTTTCAATTACCAGAAGGGTACCTGCATGTTGACATCTGTGCTATTTATATGTTATGTATATCAGGCCCCTTTGCCTGATCCACAGGCATAGGTGTCCAGAGGGCCAGTACCATGATGTGCAGCCAGGTGGCATAACCTGCTGGATTTGAAGTCAGGATGACATGGGTTCAAATGCTGCCTTAGACACTTTCTAGCTGTGTGACCCTGGGCAGGTCATTCCACCTCTTTCAGCCCCGGTTTCCCTGTCTGTGTAATGGGGATAATAATAGCATTCACCTCACAAGATTGTTGTAAGGCTCAAATGAGACATGTACAGTGCTTTGGAAACCTTAAAGTGCCATAAAAATGATAGCTGTTAATGTTATTTTTTTATATTACCAACTCTCACTGTGGGTGCTAATCTAATATATATTAAATAAGAGTAAAAAATTAACACTTTACAATATCAGAGCACCAAACTGTTTGAGGGAATTAAAGTGACTTAAATCAGCTAGACCAGAGTATGTCCTAACATGTACCATAATTTCAGCAAGAAAAACCCATCACTATAAAAGCCTCCTCCTGTGGAGTAAGTTGGTAGTTTTAGAGTGACCTAATAGCCGCTCCTAAACTCAATGCTGGCCATGACCATTACAGCCTGGAGCCAAACTTAAAGTGACCCACTTCTCAAAATATCTGCAAGATTCAGTCATTTGGAAGAAATGTGTTCTCTTTTCTATGGTCTTTACTAGAACTTTGTGACAACCACCACTAACCAAGGACTTCTGCAACTGAGCCTCAGAATACCTGCTCTTTTCAACCATAATCCCTCAAATTCTCAGGTACACAAAAAATAAACAGGAAAAAAAAATCACACCCAGAATTCCAGAGTGTATTGCCAACCAACCATAAGGGTCAAGAGTATCACTGGGAAGTCTGGAATGACCAGTGACATTGAGTAAACCATTTGTTATATTGATAAGCTACATTCCAGTCCCTGACCTAACACTCATAGGGGATCATTTCCTACCATAGCTTTGGTTTTTCCTTAATGCTGGACTTCTAGGTTGCTAATCTGCAAAGTTTAGCAGGACCTCATGGAATGTCCTGCCATTAGTGCCTGATAGTGCTGACATTTTGGGTGAAATGATGTCCGGCTTGCCCTAGTTAAACTAAATTTCTCTTCCTTAGTTAGCATAAAGGCTATAATTTCATGCACCTTCACTTCTCAGAGAACATGTCTGGAACAACCAGATATATGTATAGTTTCCTTGCCATTCCATACAACATGGCAATTTGCTTTAGATAAATGGCACAGGTATATTTCTCTGTTCCCTCACATATTTTTGGACTGTTTAACTGTGTAACATAGATCACAGATTTAGAGTTAGATGAGATTGTTTTTAGAGATCATCGAATTCAATGCCTGCATTTTATTGAGGAAACTGAAAGTCTCACAGGAACACATAGCAGTGCTGGGATTCAAATCCAGGTCTTTTGACTCCAAATGCAGCATTTTCACCATAGCACATTTTTAGTAAAAAAGACCATGTAAACAATCTCTCATGATTGAAATGAATTTGCTACTCACTTCAACCTCTCCAAATCTTTTTTTTTTCTTCAGGTTTGGCTCAGGTATCATTTCCTTTGAGAAGGTACCCCTATGCCCAAGTTAAATCTGTCTCCCTCCTCAAACTAACTTGTATTATATGGTTGTGGTTTACACCTCTACCCCCAGAACATAAGCTCCTTAAGAAGAGACTGTTTTTGTCTTTGAATTAGCAGAACAGTGCCTTACACTTAATACAGTAGGTGCTTAATAAGTGATTTGGATTTGGAAGAAAATGTGCTATAGAGATAGAAACCATATAAGATAACCATTCCGTTCCCTGTTGCTGACCTTTAGCTTCTTGTAAGTACTTCTCTGCAGATATTAAAATAGTCTCTGGTTGCTCTTCCATAGGTCCCATGACTATAGCTGTAGACTTTGCAAAAATAAAGGCAACCTCCAACCCTCCCCCCCACCCCACCCCATGTGCTGAGCACTTGGCTCTGCTCACCAGTGCCATGGTTGCTGATGTTTTAAACAGACTCAGAAGCCAAACTCACAGCAATTTGTGTATTCCACCTAATTTCCTTTGGTGGTCTAATTCCAGGTCTAACTTTGCTCTTTACATACAGGCAGTTGTCTACAAGGTAACAGAGCAAAATTCATCCTCCTGCTTTCCCACCCTGATTGTTGACTGTTGGATCATAGCTTAAGAGATCTCAGAGGTTGTCTGGTGCAACCTCCTCATTTTATACTTGAGGAAACTGAGGCCCAGAGAGGTTAAGGTGGCACAGAACTGGATTTGAACTCTGTTCCTCTGACTCCAAATCTAACTCACTTTTCCATTGTATAATGCTGCCTCTTGAGAAATTTGACATCAGGTACTAAGACAAAAGTGGAACAAAGAAAGGCCATTCTATTCCCTGATCAATGTTATTCTCTCTGGCTTTCCCTGCATTCCTCATCTAGGCTCTGGTTTCGGTCACATTTGGGATTTGGCAGGTTCCAAGCTAGATTCTTACATTATAAATATAAATAGTTTAGGGGGCTGAAACCTTAGTGCATGCCCATTCTGCTGTTAAATTCATTTAGAATTTAAGTGATAGAACACAAAATATGTTTTTACTGTCTCAAGAGCAGAGAATGCTATTTCTCTTATATTTTCCACAAGGTTTTAGTGATTTGGGGCAGTAATGTTGCTGGCCACATTAGTGAAATTTATTTCAAACAGCTAAAGGACTTAAGTACTAGGGAATGCAGAAAGATTGATCCAAGACCAGCATTTGAATCCAAGAGGTTTTGGACAAGTAAATAACACATATTTTTATATGGAACTTACACGAAGTCTTAGACGGTTTGTGATCCTCAAAGCAGATTCTAATAGCCTACCGCTTTCACAGGACAGTGTAGTATTCTTGTGCCTTGGTATGGATTCTAAAATTAAGACAATAGATATGCAGCATAACATTTGGATGACTGACCCTCCTACACATATCCTTTCCTGTTCCCACCACCACTACTTGTTAATGCTTCTCCCACAGAGTTACCTTATATCTGTTCTATTTGCCTCCCCCTGTAGAATGTAAGCTCCTACCTAGGGCATAACAGAGGGCCTAGCACATAGGAAGCCTCTAATAAATATTGATTGATTGACTGTGATATCCTTTAAATGATGACTTGTCTTCTGATGAAAGTAGGATAAGTGTGATTTTTCAGGTATCTGGTTTTTCCTCATAAAAATAAAAGGAGAGGGAAATAAGCATTTATATAGTACCTATTGTGTGCCAGGTACTTTATCTTATTTGATCCCTCATGACAACTCTTTGGACAATAAATCCAAAGATAGGCTGTACTTGAATGCCATGGTGTATGCAAAACCACCTAATGCAAATGGTGAGATAGTTCTTCCAAGTATGAGTTGACAGATACATAGAACATTTAAGGAAGACAGTTTTAGTGAAGACAGAGACTTTGGGATATCAATTATCACAGAATTCAAGAGCTGAAAATGGCATTAGAGTTCTATTTCATCCAACCTTTGACTCTATATAGAATAACCTCCCTGAAAGAGGATCAGTATTTTTTTTTACATTTTTACGTTTTACGTGAAGGTGAAGGGTTGGAAATTATAAAGTAAAATCTTGAAGTAGAAATAAGGTTAATGACCATCTGAATTTCATTTGTTGCATGCTTATGACTTGCGTGACCTTGGGCAAGTTATAAAATCTCCCAGTTCTCAATTTCTTCATCTGTAAAATGAGGGAATTGGACTAGATAACCTCAGAGATCCTTTGAAGCTTTATATAGATGATCCTATGTCTCTCTGGCTCTCTCTCACACACGAGCACACAGGCACACACACCCCGAGTCTTCCCCACCACAAAAACCCAAATAGATTCAAACTGACTCTTCTAATCTAGTTCCATCATCATGAATCTAAGCACCCTTCCAGCTCTCAATCTGATTGTGAATTCCCTAAGGGCAAGGATACTGTCATATGTTGTATTAGCTATAATAAAATGCTGAGCACATAATAGATGCCCAATAAATATCTCTTAATTAATGGAATGATAAATCTATTGACCTGATAGCATACAGCACTTGCATGTGTGGTTCAGCTGGTCCTCATTCATGTTGTAAGGTAAAAGTTATGAATTTGCCACCCATATGGGACAGTTAGTTTTGATATGCCTCATAGCTACAGACTACAAGCCTAACCATCATTGCCAGCTACCTTCCAAATGCATACCCTTCATCCCAAGAGGGATTGGGCAAGGGAATATCCATGAACAGAACTTTACACTTCTATCGTCACCACTAGAAGATAACTCAGAGTTCGTGTCTTGCTCATTCTGAGTCAGCAGTATTATCTTAATTGAAGAAGGCTGTTCCACTTAAAGGTAAGTAGAGATGGAATACAAAAACAAAACAAAAAAAAAAAAACAGCTCATTGGAATTATTCATGACCACGGGTTTGGCTGTGGCCTCAGAAGGGATAGTGGTCTATGGAAGTTTTTGTGACAAAGGACAGAAGTGCACCCAAAACCATGAATGGATAGAGTTGTTTTTTTTTAATTATGATTCTCTTTGGGTTAGTTGCACTGGGGGGGGGGGTGCAGTTTATGTGTTAGCTATTACTGTAAATCATTAACAAGTATATGTGCAATTTTAATCAACATTTCAACAAGTGAAGTTTCACACCTGAGTTGCTACTTTATGAAGTCATCATTAAATCTAACACCATATCCAAACAAAGCCCAAAATGCAGCACAGTGGTATTCCTATTAAACAAAATGGGTGTTTCAATAAAATATTTCTTTATTAGAAACTTCCCTATTGGGACTGAAATCATTTTTACAATCCTTCCAGGCCATCAGAAGGAGGAGGGATGAAGGAAGACTATGAAAATCTCATTAAATACTAACTAAAATGGTGTATAGTGTGCTGAAAAACACAAAATACACATCTTGGTGCCTTAAGCAAGATCAATGATTCTTAACCTGAGGTCTATGGATTTAATTTTTACATTTCGATAACTGCATTTGAATATAATAGATTTCCATTGTAATCATTTGTATTTAAGACCATTATTCCAAGAAGGGGTACACAAGGCTTGGGGTCTATGACATAAAAAAATTAAGTGAAGAATAAGATTGGAGTTGGGGGTTTTCTGGACATTTTCACTGGCTGCCTCCCTTGCCTGTTACACTCTCTCCTTATCTTCTGCTTCCTGGCTTCCTTCAAGAGTCAGCTAAAGTCCTGTTTTCTGCAAAAAGCCTTTCTCAGTCTTCAATCTTAGTGCTTTTCCTCTGAGATTATCTTCAGTTTATCCTGTATATATCTTAAATGTAGTTGTTTGCCTAATGTCTCTCCTGTTAGACTATGAGTTCCTTGAGAGCACGAACTATTTTGTTATTATTTGGGGGCAAGGTGATGTTTTGTTACTTTGCCTTGTATGCCCATAACTTAGTGCAAAACTAGAAGTTGCCTAATAAATGCTTGTTGACTTAGGAAGGAAGAATCCTTACCTCTTTTCGATAAAAACCAGGAGTAGAGAGTCAGGAGAGATTGCTATCGTAAGAACAGGGAGAGTTCTAGATCCTGGAAGAAGCAGGCAATTCTCCTCACTCAACCCCAAGCAGGGATTGTATCTGGGCCAGACCTCCCCCTACCTCCCCAGAGGAACAGAGGGCCACCTAGCAGGGAAAGACCTCTGACCCTCCTGTATAACAGTCTCAGTGACCGAAGTCAGAACCTTTCCTGTTTTGATGGTTGGGACAATTTTGTTAGAAAACAACAGGGCACTGAGCCCATGAAATGCAATCAGGAAGAGATTATGATTTGGGAGGAGAAGGGAACAGGGAGTATATGATTTAGAAGATCTGAGAACCTCAAAGGGCTAATCTTCACTCATTCCACTATTTTACCTAAAAGTGACCCTGTTAGCCACCAACAATTTACAAACAGAAAGCATAGGGAGATATTTTTTGCTGCATGTCGATAGGAATGTTGCAGTCGAGCCAGACAATGGTTGCCAACTCATCTTCATATGATTGATGAAAACTTTGTTTAATAACACAGCCAGTTTTGTCATAAAGGAGCTTTCATTGCCAAGAAATTTGTTAGTTGACATATCCTTGTATTTTTGCTATTAAAGGAAAACGAATGAGCTAAAAACAAAGTTGCCCTTGAGAAAAAGTTCCCATTTGCCTGCATATAGATCCTGACAGTAAGAGTTTTAATGGGGAGATGAAACAAAGAAATGTTTATAAAGAGGAATCTTAACATGGGGTCTGTGAAGTTCCTGGTTAGATGGATGGATGGATGACAGATAGCTAGATGGATTGATAAATAATTATATTTCAATGTGATTGGTTTCCTCTGTATTTCTACGAATTTTATTTTGTGCATTTAAAAACATGATTCTGAGACAATCTGTATGGTACTTTTTTTTGGAAGGGGAAGACAGGGCAATTTGGGGTTAAGTGACCTGCCCAAGGTCACACAGCTACTAAGGATTCAGAGAGAATCTATAGGCTTCATCTGACTGCCGAAAGAGTCCATGACACAAAAAAAGGAAAGAATCCCTGGTTTAAAAGATTTTGTAGAGAAAGGAAACCCCAGTCTACGAATCTGGAAACATGCAAATAAAAAGGCAGTCAGATTACAGAGCCTAAACTTTTTCTACCTCTCCAAGCAAACTCCACCCCCATTGCACCCCCAAATAATTTTTTTTCTCAATGTGTGATGTCATTGGTATAGGGAACCTCTAATGAGGAAAACCTTCCTACTGTTGTAGATCGATGCCTTCTTTGCAACGTATGGTCTTAGGGAGTTGCCTGGATTACTGAAAAGTTGTGATTTGCCCAGGGTCATGCAGCTAGTATGTGTCATAGAAGGATTAGAACCCAGCTCTTCCTGACTGTGGAGTCATCTGTCTATGCACTGTACCAAACTGCCTCTTGATCACTTTCCAGATGTTCTGAAGTCTTAGATTCATGAATCTGAGTTCAATCATAATATAAAACTTTCTTCAGTCATATCATGAACTCCACCTAAGTCCCAAACAGATGTCCCATGGGGATGTGGCAATGACCCTGAGATCACTAAGATCAAGCCAGTGGTACATATGCTCTGTGAAGTCCTTACCAGGATGGAAAGGCATGCCCAGTAATGTTGACTCTATGTCTGTTGTCCCTGGGATGGCCTAAGTTTAGATAGGGTCGTCTTTAGGATGGCCAAAGAAAGGTGAATTCTTCACTAAAGACCATCTAATGAGTCATGAAGGATTTGTAGTCTGGGATTGTACAAGGAGCACTTGCACTAATGAAATCTCAGATCCTTGAATTATTAGGATCATGGTGTCTTGAGGCAATTCAAGATTTGGAGGTAGGGGCCCTGAGTCTATAGCCTAGTTCTGCTAGTTAACAACTGTGTGAGCTTTGGCAACTCACTTAAAACATTTCTGTGCCTCAGTTTCTTCATCTGTAAAGTTGGTAGTAGGTTATTTCTAAGGTTCCTTCCAGCTCTAATAATTTGTGAATCTGAGGATATTTTGAGAACGCTGAGTCCAGAAATGTCAAACATGTAGCTCAATGGTTGTCTGGAACGTTACCAAGTGTACCCAACCAGATTAAAATGTAGTTGGAAAATACTTAGCAAAATAAATAATAATATAAAAACAGAACATAAAAAGTGTTAATTAATATGTGGTTCTCTAAGTCGATATGTGGTAACAGCAATCCTCACTTAGGGTTTAGTGGCCCTTTTTTCTATTTGAGTTTGATGTTACTGACTTAGTCTACCTGTCCCCTTCATTTTACAGATGAAACTGAACTTCCTCAAAGCAGTACTTAGGATGATAAACATTGTGCTAAGAATTATGTGGAATAGCATTTGTCATAACACAGCACTCACAACAGGGTAAAAAATAAGTATAATTTTGTGTTCCTCTCCTAATTATGTAGTTAGTAGGGAAGAACACTGTTTGATGTTAACACAGACATAAGGTACATATGTAAGAAACAGACCAAGATAAAAAAAAAAGACTGTTGTGCACAAGTAGAGAAGAGCCAAGCTTGGGGATATAGTGGGGGGAGCAGGTACAGAGTAGAAGAGAGAGAGGGAACAGACAGAAGGAGAGAGAAAATAGAAAAGATCGACTACAGAAGTTTATCCCCTACAATTACTGAACCTCCAGTTATTTTTTGTTTAGGCCAGCCTTTTTACTTTATAAGTTAATAAAAAGGGGAATAAAGAAGAGAAGGGAAGATTTGGGGGGCAGGGAGCGGCAGGAAAGAAATACTTCAAGTTTTCCCAAGAGTTCTGCTCCCCTCCCAAAAAACAAAAAAGATCCTTGAAAAATTAGATTAGAATTTGGGTTGTGATATTTTTAGGATGATGAATAAAGTGTCTAAGTTAAGTTTGTGTATATGTACACATGCGCATGTGCATGCACACGCGCACACACACACACACACACTCCTAGAATCATTCTTCCCTCAAAGTGATTTCTTAAAAAAATATAAGATTGGAAGATTTTGGAAATATCTGTAGTGTCATATTTCCGTTCCCGATCAAATGGAGAAGATTTTTTTTTTTTTGCTCCAGAGAGGACTGAGCATCTTCTTTGTTATGAATTTCTTCCAGTTACCTTTTGGTCTAGTTTGTTTCCTTCTGAATAAGTAAACATGATCATTAAGTTTCAAGCAGGTATTCTTAACCTTTCTTTGTGTGTGGACCCCTTTGGAAGTCTAGGAACCCCTTCTCAGAATAATCATTTTAAATACATAAAATAAAATATTTAGGATTACAAAAAAAATCATACTGAAAAAGATGTAAATTAAAAAAACTAGTTCACAGAAACACAGGATAAGAACCCCTGGCTTAGAGCTAGAAGGGACCTTAACGGTCACCTGTTTGAACCCCCTAATTTTACAGAACAGGAAACTGAGGCCCATAGGGGTGAAGTTACTTACTCAAGGCCACATGGGCAGCAAGTTGCTTGACAGCAGAGGGCTTATTCTCATTGACAGTACCATTCATTTATCCCAATAGAATTGGGAAATGAGGACCATGTTGCACCTACCTATTTAAAAGTTTTAGGATAGAATTAATTTGAAATTTTGGGAATTGTAAGGAAAAGAGAACCTGATTCAAAAACCATGTTTCTTATTGAAAGGTAAGAGTTTTAACTTATTTTTGTATGTGTGTATGTATGTATGTATATACCTAGTGTTCAGAACAGTACCTGGCACATAGACTGAATTGAAGAGTAGCAGACATTTTAAATGAGGGCTCTGGTAAAGAAAGCTTACGGGTTTCTTTTGAGCATTCTTGATCCAGATGTCCTCCACCTGCTGGATTTCTTCCACATCAGTAGCATCTTGAAGGATTGCTCAGTTGACATCCTCAGGTAGCCAAATATTCCAAGTAACTGTATACAAAAGACTTTCAATTTCTCGTTTATAGGAACAAATGACATTTGGACATCAGGAAAAATGATGACTAAGCTCTTGAGAGAGCAATATATTCTTCTGAAATTCTGGGGTGTATATTTACATTCTAAAACTGAAAAGTCAAAGTATCAGGATGTTAAATCACTGAGACTGCTTGTGGTTTTCCCAGTGGACCCACTTTGAGCAAGCCTTCTGCAAGGTCAGAATATGAATGTGTAATAGAATATGCAAAAGGAAAATAGATGAATGAAGCCATGCAGTATTTGCAGACAGGTAGACATGTGCAAAGGGAAAAGAAATTAGATTTTGTGATAATATCTCAATCAGCTTTTTCCCAGAAGCTCTGAAACAGGAGAAAAATGGATATATTTCAGTGCCTATCAGCTGTAAATTATGTAAAGTCCTAGAGAATACCTACAGAGAGAGAAAATATTTACTTTGATGATTGATAGTATAAGTAATGCGAAGCCAGCATAACAAATGATAGGCCACATTTGCATACTGATTTAAGGTTTGCCAAGCAATTTATATACATTATTTCATTTGATCATGGGTTATAAGCATATATAAACATCCATATATTACTTCAAGAAGATGGTTAGTCAAGTTACTAAGCATTTATTAAGAGCCTACTATGTCCATGCACTGTGCTAAGTATTGAGAATACAAAGAAAGACATTAACAGTCCCTGCTCTCCAGGAGTCACAGTGCAATGTAATGGGGAAGACAGCCTGCAAACAACCATGTACAAGCAATATAGATACAGGATAAATTGGAGATGATCTCAGAAGGAAGGATTAGTATTTAGACAGACGGAGGAGACAGCTAGGTGGCACAGTGAGTAGAGCACCAGCCCTGGAGTCAGGAGTACCTGAGTTCAAATCCGGGCTCAGACACTTGACACATTTACTAGCTGTGTGACCTTGGGCGAGACCACCAAATGAAATACTGTAGAATGATGAAAGAAGACTGCCAAAGACAAAGTCTTGGGAGATGCCCAAGTGGAGATAATTTGGCTGGAGAATGAACTAAGGAGACTGAGAAGCTTGAGACCATATGGATAATAAGGAAAGCAGCAGACAATGGTATCACAAAAACTAGGGAGAAGAAAGATCAACTCTGTCAAAGGCTTCAGGGAGGTCAAAGAGTATGACGACTGAGAAGAAGGTCCTTAGATCTGGCAGTTGAGAGATCATAGGTAACCTTACAGAAGTTTCATTTGCATGATGAAGTTGGAAGCTAAACTGCAGAGCTAAGAACAAAATGAGAAGAAAGGAAGTGGAGTCAGATTGTAGACAGCTTTCTCAAGGAGTTTAGTCATGAAAGGGGAGAGATATGGTATAGCTTATAGGGGATGAATTGGGGCTAGGGCACTAACAACTGGGAGAATCGGGAAAGAACTCTAGTAGAAGTCACTTGAGCTAAGCTTTGAGGGCATCTAGGGGTTCCAAGAGGAGGAGGTAAGAAGGAAGGCTTCTACATTCTTACAACCACCTTCCTTTCCAGCCTTATTACATACTACTCCCCTTCAATACTCTACAATCCAATTGAGACAGAACTCCTAGCTGTTCCAGATCTCATCGTGAATTCTCCCACCACCATCCAGGCTATCTCCCATGACTGGTATGCCCTCCTTCCTCATCTCTGCCAGTTGAAATTCTTCTCTTCTTTTAAGGCTCAGTTTAGGGGCTTCCTTCACAAAGTTCTTCCTGTACTTTCTCTCCTGACTCCTGCTGAAAAATGCTATTCTTTAATTTTCCTTTTTGGACTTTTGGGGAATTTCTCTTTTGCCCTAACCCATTTTACCTTTCACTTTTTTAATGCATTATAATATTGCCCTATTAAATTGTACATCTCTTAAATGGAAAGACTTTGTCATTTTTGATCGTGTCCTCTGTGCCTAACACGATATCTGACACAGGTTTGTTTTGTTTTGGGGCCAGACCTGTGACTGCTGTAGGGAGTTCCTGGTGAGGACAACCCCCTCTACCCATGCAGACTGGCCACTTTTCTGCAATGTATAGTCTGAGAAATTTGCCTGGCAGTGCTGGGAGGTCATGACTTGCCCAGGGCTATACAGTCAGTAGCTGTCAGAGGAATGATTTAGCCAACATTCCAAGGGGAGCCTGCCATACTGCTAATCATGTTGCACATAGTAGATGCTTGATAGATGCTTGTTAAATTGAATAGTACACCCAGTAGTACATCTGAGGCAGGAAAATAAGCATAGCATATACCTCCCAGGTCATTGGAATAGTTCCCTCAGAACCCCTAGCTCCTAGGTCTAAAGTGACCTTATAGTCGCTTTATTGCGTTATCCTGGAAACCACCCCTGTTAACTGCCCTCAACAAATGGCCTCTTTACTAGTGGGCTCCTAGTTCTGTGAAGGCTTTTAGGAATGATGTCTTTACGCTAGTATACAGGCTTGCATTAAAAACATAAACCAAGAGTTTCATGTTACCTTAAAGAATGTTACTCTGTGGTACTTACTGTGAGCTCTTTCTATATGGAAATATTTTATGGGCTGGTTGCTAATTTGTGATTTATGCCATCCTATTTGCACATTTCCATAGCTCCTCCATATATGGTTATGAACTTGAAGTGGAGGATACCTCATGCTTGTGGTTACTTCATGAGCTCAGTATAGAGAGTCCTTCTCCCTCCCCTCCCTACTCCACCCCCTACTCCCACCCCACCCTCCCACCCCCAAGTATTACAACTTGTTCTTTCTGGAAATATGTTTGAAAGTTTGACATGCAGATTTTCACTTCAGTTTTTGAAAAGAATATCAGAAGTTTTGTTCAGCCTTTTGATATGTTTGACACCATAGTGGGGAAAAAAAAAAAGCATAGTGCCAATTCCTGATTCCTTATCCCCAAGCACAAAGCACCAGGACTTTTCTTTTTTATTACTTAGAAACTCTTCAAATAAAATAGACGTTTATAGCTTCACATTTTCCAGCTTCATATTCCAAGCTCATGAAATGGTTTTTATATAAACTAGTATGTTTCTTTTAGTTTGCCCAAGGAGGCGACTTTCCAGATTCTAAGGGATAGGTCATTTTGGAAGAGGTTCAAAAAGTTTGTCTTACCAAAAAAAAAAAAAAAAGGTACAAGGAGATTTATATGGACCCATCCTTTTTTTTTTAAGCTAAAATCATCAAATTAAAGGAAATCAAGAAAGCAAGACTCTTTGGGAAACCTTACAGTATTGCCTTTTTTATATCTTCTGTTTCCTTGACTTCAAAACTAAGTGAAGATTGCAGGCTGTGGGCTCTGTGTATGTGACTAATACGCTTGAACAGCAAAGCCATTACCTCCTTCATAGACCAACATCAGGCTCTGTCTGCCCCCCCCACCCCACTCCCCATCATGAGAGACATGCTTCTCCCAATTCTGTACTTGCTTCAGTTCTGATCCCTTCCTTTGTGAGGCTTCTTCTTTAATGTCCTTTCTTACACCTACCAGATGACTATACAATCATTACTCTTCGTGGCACTGTTAATTCTGGTCAAAGCTCATGTATTCTAGTGAACAGCAAAGTGGATTAAAGTAGATTTTTACCAGACAAGATTTATCATACCTCATGCCTTCCTTTGAGATTTCCCTAGCTTTTGCAGATCTCACTGCCTTTTAGAACAAACCCCAAGAGTACCTGGGTTTTCTCATTATTATCTCTTGTTGTCGTACCTAGTTCTTTTTCCTTTTTTTTTCTTCCTCAAACCAGATGAAAAGAAATGCGTGTGTGTGTGTGTGTGTGTGTGTATATACATTTATCTACATGTAATCTGCACATATGTAGATTGTATGTAGAGATATTCAAGTATGTGTTATTACATAATATATGCTTGCCATATGCATATAAGTATAATAATATATTTAAAATATATAAATATAAACTGTATAATAACTTATATATGTACATATATGTGTGTATATATATATATATATATACACACATACATACACATTTTTGTTGTTTTGTCGTTCAATCATTCAGTCCTGTCCAACTCTGCGTGACTCCTTGAACCAAAGCACATCAGGCCCTTCTATCCTCCACTATCTCTTGAAGTCTATCCAAGTTCATGTTTGTTGTTTTCATGACGCTATCTATCTATCTTGTCATCTGCTGTCCTTTTGCCTTCAATCTTTCCCAACATCATGGTCTTTTCCAATGAGTCCCATCTTCTCATTATGTGGGCAAAGTATTTAAGCTTCAGCTTCCATATTTGACCTTCCAGTGAATAATCTGAATTAATTTCTTTAAGTATTGACTGATTTGATTACCTTGCTATCCAAGGGACTCTCAAAAGTCTTCTCACATATGTGTATGTATTTGTATTACATATATGCGTTTTTCTATATACATATATGTGAGAAATTAAGAAAATGTTGGAGGATTATAATTTAGTTGAAGAAATAAAAATCAAAGGTTCAATTCAGCAAGCGTATACAGAGTGCCGGTTATATGCCTAGCACTGTGCTATGGGCTTCCTGATCTCAAAGAGTTTATTTCCCTTAAAGGTATGGGGAGGGTTTAATGACAGTCAGTTTGCAGTGACAGAGTGCTGGGCCTGGAGTTCAGAAGACCTGAGTTCAAATCCAGTTTCAGACATTTACAAGCTGTGTGACCCTAGGCAAGTCACTTAACTTCTGTCTACCTCTTTCTTTATCAGTAAAATGAGGATGACACTAATAGCATCTACCTCCCAGGGTGACAAGGACAAAATAAGATAATTTTTGTAAAGCATTTTGCAAACCTTCAAGTGCTATATGAATGCTGGCTCTTATTATGTACTACTCCACTAATTTTGTACATTATATAAAAACTTAAAATTGAAATTTTAAAAGGAAAAGATAAAGGAGATAGATCCTGATTCATGTGATTTCATTCATAGAAGAAAACTTCAGATGAGAGAGCTCCTTCTACCAATGCAGATAAGTTACTTCTCTGCGATTTTTGTCTTAGAGAGTTGCCCAGAGGACTACAAAGTTAAATGACTTGCCCAGGGTCACACAGCCAATATGGGTGAGAGGCAAAATTGGAAAAGAGACCCATTGTTGTTAACTGTGTAAGGGAGGGATATGGGTCTGATCTGATTTGCAATTTAGGAAAATCGTTTTGGCAGCTATGTGGAGGATGGATTGGAGAAAGAAGACCCTTGAGTCAGGAACACCAACAGCGAGGCTTTTTTTTTTTTAATAGTCTAGGCCAGAGATTTGAACACTGGAGTAGGGATTGTGTGAACACAGAGAAGGGGACAGATACTACAGATATTATGGAGCTAGAGATGACAAGCTTTTGGTGACTAATTGGATATGTGGAATAAAAGTTGAGAATGATATTGAGATTGTGAACCTGGGTGGCTAGAAGAATGGTGATGCCCTCAACTGTAGTAACAGTAGCAGCAGCGGCTAGCAATTATGTAGCACTCATTGTGTGCCAGGCACTGTGCTGAGCATTTTTTTAAAGGGAAGTGGAGAAAGATAACGTAATGAGATCTGTGATAGGAGAATTTTTTCTGATGAAACCTGTACAGATGGTGCTAATGGGCCCTATACAGATTAGAATATAACTGCCCTGAGGGTTGGATTCAGAAAGTTGGGAGCTTACATATTGAAAGAAGCAGCTCAGTACTGGGACTGGTGCTGAAGAAGGGAAGGTATGGCTGTCAGTCAGGGAACTTTATTTCTTTATTTATAAATTTATTTCATTTATTAAATTAATTAAAATTTAAAATTAATTTTAATTTAATTTTAATTAAATTAATAAAATTTGTTTAGAATTATTTATTTTAAAATATTTATTCTATCTGTTAAGATTTATTAAGCACCTACTATGTGGCAAGCACTGTACTAAGCTCTAGAGTGACAAAGAAAAGTAAAAGACAGTCCCTGCTCTCAAGGAACTCAGTCTAATGAGAGAAACAACAGGTAAACAACTATGAACAGAAAAGATATATAAAAGATAAGGAGGTAATCCCTTAGAGGGAAGATACTAGTATGAAGGGGGTCAGAAAAGGCTTCTTGTAGAAAGTGGGATTTTAGCTGATACGTGAAGGAAGCCAGGAGGCTGAGGTGAGGAGGAAGAGTATAGTAAGCATGGGGGATAGTCAGTGAACATGAAGAGTGGAGGAGGTGTCCCATGTGAGGAATAGCAAGTCAGGGTCTTTGGGTAGAATACCATGGGGGAGAAAAAGAAGAATAAGGTAGAAGAAGACTGAAAAGGTGAGAAGGACCAGATGACAAAGAGCTTTGAATGCCAACAGAAGATTTCTATTTGGGGCAGAACGTTGCTATATGTAGGTCACAGCAAAAGTGGGTGTGGCAATGGCCATTATCTAAGAGCGGGAGCTGGACTAAACCAAGTTTGGATTTGTAAAAATAATCTGTCCGTGGGGTTTCTCATATCCCACCTCTTTCTAGAAGTCCTTTCAGGAACATTTTGGTTTGATAGCACTAGATTGAACCTTCACTTATCTACGGTCTTCTGTTCACTGTTGCTTGTTATTATTTGTTCTTGTCTTCAGAGGACTGTGACGTCAGGAAGGTGTTCATGTAAACTCCTTGAGGGCAGTATTATCTTTTATCTCTCTCCACTGAGTCAGGCATTGTGGTGAGCTTAGACTAAATGATCAATAATTACTTATTCATGGATTGAATCTGAACCCTTTAGAACAGGGAAGTAGGAACTCCTTGTTCTAAAGCCATTGGTCAGACACTAAAGAGTCTGGGATCAACCAGAACAAGGTGGAGCACATCCCATTCTCCCCATGATAGTAAATAATGGGGCTCGTCTCCAACACTTCTGGGAGCTCATAAAGTCATAGCCCTCTCCAGTCCCCTTCACCTAAAACAAGATTGAACAAATGCGAAGAGGGAAAGAGCAGAGGCCCATTTCATGAGGGACATGTCAGCCACAGATGGGAAGTGCCCAGAGCCTCTCGCCTTACATAACTGCCTCTCTCAACTAAAGTGCAGCTAGGCAGGAAAGAGACCAACTGAGAGGAAGATCCTAGTTAACTAGTGCCTTTGGCGTGTACTCTTATCAATAGTTTGTTGCCTTAAGACACGTTTAACAGACCAGAACCAGTTATGGAAAGTCTGTCTATGCCCCAAATTGGGGAACCAGGCACTTCCATTACCTGTCATCATGTCTTCCAAGAGCCCCAGTGTCTTCCACATGAGGAATTGAATCAGTCTCTTCTCACTCTACCTGTTATGTGTTAATAAAGAAACCGGGACGGGGAGGAAGTGTGAGAAATAAACTAGCTTAGATATTTACTTCTGAATTGATTTCTTTTGATCACTCTAAAAGACCACTAGTGTCAGGTGGTGATGAGAATTGGTATTTAACATATAGACTGAATTAAAGTTATAGTTTCTGGGGTATATTTGCTCTTTTGCCATTTAAGAATGTATCACTTTAATGGGGCCATAAGCAGCTTTTAACACCAAATGCCCTTAAGTGTTCCCTTCTTTCATTGTGCAGGACCCCAGAAGTGGCATATACCTTTGCCTCTCTAAAACAATGATTCTTCCATAATTTCACCGAGTAAGTGATAACATCTGATACTAGAACTCCCTTAATGGGTTGCCTGATATTGGAATGCCAGAGACTGTATGGGAGCCATCTCTTGGATCAAAATAATAATTTTACTCAGCGTGTCTACATACACTCATGTACACAGACAAGAAGGTTTATGTTCTAAATCCCTATCAGCTGATCATGGAACCATGACAAATTCACTTGACGTAATCCTTCTTTCACACTAGATTTTTGCTGGAAAAAATATCATAGTTACTTCAGAGAAATATAAGATGAGCTCAGTTCCTAGTATTTAAAGGCTCTAACCTGTTATATTTCCAATAAGTTTCTTTCTACCCGCAAAAACATCTCCACCCACAATTATAAATTAGATTTTAAATATAATAATGACGTATAAAATTGATTTATCATATGAGAGAGGAAATTATCAATAGCCTTAGGCAAAACTCCTCGTGTTTGCTATAAAAATCAATATTTTCAATATTAGAACTAGATATTTCTTCCAAAGTTTTCATTATGGTCCTTGACGTCACTCTGTATTAACTCCAACCATGCTATTTGATCTATTTGAAGGATTCTTTAATTTTTCATCAACTATCTGACCACTTTGGAACATCCCTTATGTTTCCCAACTAGTGTAGGCTATCAAAGTTAAGAAAGCACTTGGTAGGACCCAGTGTGATCCTCACTATCCTCTCCCTAAAACTTATGCCCCCCAGAACAGTGATGCTCAACATTAGAGTACATTGGTCTTTAACAAACAAACTTCTGGGGCTACAGCTTAGTGATCACCAGACTGAGAGCTTCCCAAGATTTGCAAAGAAAAAATGACATATGGTGGTGAGAAAGAAAGATAGAAATAGTGTAAGACAAAGAAGAAAGGAAAATTGAGCCAAGAACAAGAAAATGAAAAACAAAGGAGAAGACAGGGGAGAAACTATTGAGGGACTATGACATTACGTCACACCCCGCCAAAAGCATTCTCAACCACAGTGTTTAGTTTTCCACTAGCTAAGTCCACCCAGGGAAAGAAAAGGGGATGGAGTGTTAAATGCTGGAGCAGGTGTTCTTAACTTTTTTCACTCTCATGGACCCCTTTGGTAGTCTGGTGGATTCTATGGACTCTTCAGAATAATGTTTGTAAATGCATAAAATAATATCCAGGATTACAAAGGAAACCACTTATGTGGAAAGTTGTCAAAATATTTTTTAAAAACCAAATTTAGAGACACCCCTCCCCAGGTTAAGAACCTCTGCACTAGAAGGGTGAACGGGAACCAGAAGAATATTTGGAATCAGTGGACCTAGGTTCGAATCCAGGCTGTGCCACTTAGTACCTGTGCAATCTTGAACAAATTACTTAACCTTTCTGGGGTTTAGTTTCCTCATCTGTAGAATGAGGAGAGTAGACTGGATAACCTCCTCCCTTATTGCTCTAAATCTATGCTGGAAGAAAAGGTGGGACATAAGGAAAAGGTAAGGAAAATTGAGGAAAGAAGAGAAACAAAGGCAGAGAAAGAAACTGTGGGGAGGGAATGGAGGGAGAAGAAAATGCCAGGCCTAGAGCTAGGGCAGACTATTCCAGTCCTGGCAGCAATTAGAGGTGACCCATTTGGCAACAAGGGCACCTCTGCAGGAGTAGTCACTCAGTTCCACTTCAGCCAACACCTCATCTTAAGCAGCTCTGCCTGAGGCTGGACCTGCCTGGTTCCATCCAGTCCAGGAGAACAGGGTGACTATCTTTCCCCCTCACTGGGCAGCTTGGGCAGTGCTGCCTTGTCCAGCACCCTTGGGGTTATGCCAGACTGGTGCCTCCAGGGTGCAACTAGAAGCCTCTGTGCCCCTACCCCTCCTGCTGGGTTCTTGCTTTAGCTCCAGCTTGGGCAAGCGCTCTGTCCTCCAGATCCCTCCTTTTTCCTGCCTGGCTAGACGACAGGATCATGAACACACCCTCAGCTTCTGCAAATCTCCTGAAACCCCAGCCAGCCCCTGGGGTTCACATTTCCCAGATGCACTCAAATGAAATTCCTATTAACGACCAGGTTTGATCAGGAGTGGCTTCCTAAATAATAAATGAGGGGAAACTATGTCTAATATATAAAAACATACAAAAAAGCAGTATTGTAAATTAATGGGGAGTGAGGTATGGAGAAGGTTTGAGACTTTGTACACCACATGTTGCCTTGTCAATGAAATTGTGAAGGAATGATAATAGATCCTGTTTTTATAGTGTTTTACATAAAAATTGCTTGAGGGAAATCACACTTTACCCTACTTTGGCCCTTTTACCACCCTGTAGGAAGGGAGTGCAAATATTATTAGTAGCCCCTTTCACACTGGTGGAAATGGAGGCTGAGAGGTCCTATGTGACTTGGTTACACAAGTAACCTTATGATCATTAGCAAAACAGGGAGCAAACCATCGCTGACTCTGTCACTAATTAGGCAGATGACAGGGCAAGTCATTGTACCTCTCTGAACTTCTGCTCTAACATTCCACAATTCTGGAGGTCTTTTTTGAGGGGGGAGAAGAAAGAGAGAATTCTATACAAATATTTCTTTAAATGT
Organism: Trichosurus vulpecula; assembly: GCF_011100635.1. Lineage (NCBI taxonomy): Eukaryota > Metazoa > Chordata > Mammalia > Diprotodontia > Phalangeridae > Trichosurus > Trichosurus vulpecula. The sequence goes on along the minus strand of NC_050573.1, from coordinate 400,859,888 downwards.
TTTCAGTTGTTAAGAGGAGTTTGATCTTGTGGAAGTGAATGCTGAAAACTCAAATAAATAAATTGAAACGTGAAAAGAAAAGAGGAGTTTGGACTTTGTATAATTTTTTAAAATATTCTTTTTATTTTCCAGAAAAACATGTTATTGCTCAGCCAGTATTTGTTTATGAAAACAGAGATCAGGTTTTTAAGGTAAACCCTTGATAAAATATTTTCCTTCTCTTTCTTCCTCCTGTCCCTCCATCTTTTTCCTCCATTTCAACTCCTCCCCTCCCTCTCTACTGTAAGAGGTACTTCTTCTAGATCTATTTTTCATCTCTTCAATATTGTCCTTTAAACTGAGATAAAAGATCCTTAGATATATCTCAGTGATTTCAAAGGTGCTTAATGTTGTTGTCATCCCTCTCAATATCACACTCAGATCATCTCCTTTGACAAATTCTATTAATAATTAACAAGAAATAATACCATTTTGCTATTGTTGCTTGGTTGTTTTTTTTTGGGGGGGGAGGGGGCGGTGGCGGTCCTCCTTTGTATATTTAATATCCAGGAGGCATAAAACTTGTATACAAATGTAAGGGGGCGGGGGAGGGGGGGAAGAGGGCAAAGAGCTGCTTTGTCTTAATCCTTTACTTTGCTTTAAACTGTATGTATCTGTTTTGGGGAGATTCTCCTATGCAGTGAAAAGATTCACATCTGAAATAGAAAAAGCAAAAGTCCGGATCTCACAGGCATCTTTGTTTCTTTCCAGAGGCCAGCTGAAGATACTATTGACAAAGTAGAACATGGTAATAAGTTATATCCTGAACTTCTAAAATAATCTCAATATAAAAGGAACAAATATAATATGTTGGTGCATCTCTATCATACTAATAATGAATCATTTCCTGTTTATGAATTATGCATCGCCGGTGTTGTCATTTGTGTTTAAAGATGATATATTCTTTTTCCTGTGCATTTGTACATGGAAAGATGGTAGATATGAGACCTTCCAACTTTATAATGCTACTCCCCCACTGCCTTGTGAATGCACTACCTGCAGGGAGATGTTTGACTCCTTTCCCCTCAGGGTGATCACCATGTTTTTCGATGAAACAGAGACTATTTCATAATGAATCTTCTACAGCCATGCCTGATGGGCCTGTAGTTTATAATGTCCCAGCTCTTGCCATCAATGTTACACTATTTAAAATTATACCTCAAGTATCTTGAGCAACAGTACTGTTGAACAATGTTTATAAAACAGATGATGCTTGGTATCTAATCGAGAGCATGGTTAAGGAGGCTTTAATTTTATGAAGAAAGGTTTCACTGAGTTTACCCCTTCACATTGCATTTCTCCCAGGGCTCCCTGGCTCTTCAAGAAAGCGTGCCCGATCTTCATCTTTCACTTTCCACACGGCAGACAGCAAGCAAGGTAGGGTCTTTACCTCTACTGGTTCACTTTCTTTCCAAATAATGCTTTGGCTTTTGCTATCTCTTCTTTTTATACCATGTTTACTTATTAACCCATCCCTCTGCCTCCTGTCCCAAGTAAGCCATGCCTTACAAGAATACAAAAGAGAGAGAGAGAGAGAGAAAAAAAAGCTGTTCAGCAAAACCACATCAACTGAGTCTCACAGTATATGCAATGTTCCATACTCATAGTCCCCCAACCTCTTCCAATTCACATTAAATGAAAAAAAAAATAGAAAATTTCCAATTGGAATGACTTCTTTTAAAGGTGATCATTTAGTAATGACGTTTTATTCTAAGAATTTTATTAGCTGTAAATAACTTCAAAAGAAGTATGTTCATTTTCTTGCTATATCTTAACTGCTTGAAATATATATACATATATATATATACATATATATTCGCCTTTTAAAAAAACCTTACAATATGCCAATTAACTTATTTTGAAATGTCTTTTCAGAATCCGCACCCTCCCAAAAACGAATGAGATCATCTTCCTTCACTGTCCTTCCTACATTTCCCCCCTCCCAGCCAGGTAATAGCTTTTGAAGTTTCTAACCTGAGAGTCTAGCCTGAATAGCAAGCATTGTAAAAATGGCTCTCGCTTCTTCATTTTCACCTAGTAATGTATTTTAAATATTTTTGTGACTTTACTTGTCAAATTAAATGGAAGTCAAATTAAAATGTTATACACATTAAAGCTTTGTGAATTCAGACTGTACTAATTTAAACACATTATATCTTTTTTTAACAAAAAGCTACAATTTGTCAAATACTTTTCTATTTATGATTCAGTTTTATGTAATATAAATGTATTTCACTTATTATCACCCACTTACTTGTTAATTGATAATGTGTGTACTGCCCAACAGTAATTAAACTGTACTTATATAATATACATCAACCTGGAATGTTTCACTTACCCAAATAGCACTTTTCCATTTATTCTGACTTAATGTTGAATTGTTTCATTAAAACGGTTTATCAGCATTCCATATCCTTTCACACCGAGTTTCTGTCAAGCCTGGAACGCTTTCTCCCTTTAACCTTCACCTGTAGGGATCCCTAACTTCTATGGTTCAGGTCAGACACTTTTCCTGGTTCCTCCAGGTGTTAAACATTCTCATCCTGCTTCAATTACCTTGAATTTAGTCATCCTTTTGTTTTTGTATCCCAATTTGTTCTTAAGAATAGTAAACACTTAATAAATGACTTTTTAATTGAACCAGTACCAGACCGAATAAGAATATTTGAAACATCCCTCCCCCACCCTAGCAGAATATTAGCTCTTTGAGTGTAGGGACCATTTCATTTTTGACTTCATGTCTCCAAGCACTAGCACAGTACCTTGCACATAATAGATGGCTAAAGATATTTCAAATAGAATATTTATACTATTGAGATGTTGCTAGTGGTATTTAAATTATTATTTGTAGACTCTGTCCTCTGAGGGAGTGGATTTAAATTCTGGGTCTGGTGTTTTCCTAAGATCTAGTGCTTTATTTACAGACCTTGGGCAACTTACTCAACTTCCTAGGCCCCAGTTTTCTTATCTGTAAAATGAGAGAGTTGGACTAGGCAGCCTCTGAGGTTCCTTCCAGGTCCAAATATATGAGTCACATCTGTGAGAGTCACAGAATCCTACGACTTTTACTACTGTCGAATAGTAATAACAACTGTATTACTTTTAAAATATTTTTTGATGTTCAATTGTTTTTCGGTGGCACCTGACTCTCCATGACTTCATTTTGGGTTTTCTTGGCAGAGATACTAGAACGGTTTGCCGTTTCCTTTTCCAGCTCATTTTACAGATGAAGAAACTGAGGCAAACAGGGTTAGGTGATTTGCCCAGGGTCACACAGCTAATAAGTGCCTGAGACCAGATTTGGACTCATGAAAATGAGTCTTCCTGACTCCAGGCCCAGCACTCTATCCACTTGCACCATTTAGTTTCCCTAATTAAAATGTAGTCTGCTCTATATGATACACACTACAAAAATCAATCTTGCCAAATAAGAAAAAGCATGTACCCTATTTTAAAAATATGAATGAATCAACTCTAGGAACTATAAATGAAGTAAAACAAATGAAATCTCTGTTCTTCATGACCCTACTAGCACTACTGATCACCAATAACATGCTAGGTACCAATGAGACAGAATTTTGCCTACTAAAAGGGATATTAATCTAAGTAATAACTCCAGGTTTACAAAGCAATCCACATTATCGTACTTCATCCTTGCAATAACACTGTAATGTAGGTAGTACAAATATTATTTCCATTTAACATACAGGGAAACTGAAGCTCATAGAGCATAAATGATTTGCCTAGACTCCTATCTAGTAAGTAAATATTAGAATGAAGATTTGTGCAATGGGTTTTTCTTGATTCCAGGTCATACACTCTTTTCACAACCCTATACTGCCTATTATGTGATTGGCAAGGTACAAACATTAGAAGAGGATATTAGCACCAGGGGAAAAGCTGATGTCAGTAGTAGTACTAGTACTAATAGTACTAGTGGTGGTAATAGTACTAGTAGCAGTTTTTCTTTTTGTTGTACTAAGAAGAAAATTTTCAAGCTCTTGGGAGGAATGAACAACAGAAAGTTGGTATGCTCAGATCTATATAGACTCAGTAATAAGGGCTATTTTTCTAAACCTTAAGTTAGAGGAACTGTCAAAGCAAACTGATGAACAATTCTCTTCCCACCCTCCATTTAAATAAGCTTCCTTATAGTTAGAGGACTCAGTTCATATTTTCTTCCATAATTTGAATCAATTCCATGCTTTTCCATTAATATTTGTGAAATGCCTATAGCAGGAGTACTCAAGGTGTGGTCAGTAGACCTCTGATGGTCCCCAAGACCCTTTCAGTGGGTCATCAAGATCAAGATTATTTTCATAATAATACTAAATATTATTTGACTATTAAAATCCTCCTCCCTTTTCCAACTCCATATCTCTGAGGATGGATTGTCTTCATGTAGTTCAACCAAAGCAAGATATCTAAACAGATTGACTGCAGAAGGAGATATGAAAATCTTGTTGTCTTCTAGTTAGCCAGACATTAAACAGATTTGCAAAAATATGTAACAGCTATTCTCACTTTTTTGGAAAACAATTATTTTTCATCAAAATATTTATGCGAACATGTAATGGGGTTTATTGTTATTTTGAATGAATTAATATTTTAAAATTTTATCAGTTTTAATTTCTAATATGGTATTAATATAACCCACATAAACAAAAGCTTTTGGGGGGTCTTCGCAAATTTTTAAGTGCTTAGCGGGACTCTGAGGTCAAAAGTTTGAGAACTACGAGCCTACAGGGCACTTGATATTGCTTGCATTTTCCACATGTGGAGATCTATTCAAAATAACAGAAACAACCCACCCTACATTTTTGAAGAGTTAAAAGGTTATAATATTTTTAAATTATAATAATTGAATCTGAAAGCCTCCAGTGTATTAGGTAGATCCCCTATGGGAGATTTGTGGAAGGAAGGAAGAGAGGGAGGGGAGGGAATAAGCATTTATATAGTGCCTACTATGGGCCAGGCACTGTGTATAATTTCATTTGTTCCTCTGGGGGCCAGCTAGGTGATGCAGTGAATACAGCACTGGCCTCAGAGTCAGGAGGACCTGAGTTCAAATCCAGCCTCAAACACATACTAGCTGTGTAACCCTGGGCAAGTCATTTAACCTTGATTGCCTCAAAAAAAAAACCCCAGGAGGTAGGTGCTAATATTATCCTCATTTTACAGTTGAGGAAACTGAGGCAAATAGAGGTTAAGTGACTTGCCCAAGGACACACAACTAGTAAGAGTCAGGAGTGGGATTTGAACTTGGGTCTTCCTGATTCAAACATTCTATCTACTATGCCACCAAGAATTGAAAAAACATGAGGTCTGCATGCATTTTGCTCCAGTGGAAAGAGTCCATCTCTTGACTTCTCTTAAGACAACCTGATATAGTGGATAGCATGCTAGTCTTGGAGTTGGGAGATGTGGGCCCAAACTGAGTCTCCAACGCTTACTAGCTGTGTGGACAAGGGCAAGTCACTTAACCTGTTCGATCTCCAATTTCTCAATTTCCTTATCCATAAAACAAGGATAATACTTGTATGTATATCATAAGGTCCTTGTGAAGATCCAGTGAGACAATGTGTGCAAAGCACTTCATAAATGTTAAAATATTATGTGAGTGACAGTTATTGTTACTATCAAGCAAGCAAGTAAACATTTACCTGCTGCATGCCAGGTACTGTGCTGGGTGGTGGGAACACATAGACAAAAAGTCAAATTTAGTCCCTGCCTTCAAGGAGCTTACATTCCCTTAGGAGAAATGGAGTGGGGGGGGGAGAGGGAGACAGGGAGGAGAGACAAAGGGAGAGAGAGTACACGGAATATATACAAAGTGATTTTGAAGGCAAGGTGACAGCACTAACATCTGAAAGACCTCAGGACAGGCCTAATGCAGGAGGTGGTATTTGAACTGAATTTTAGAGAAAAGTAGGGGTTCAAAACTTAGCATCCCCCCAAGAAAAATTCACCCCTTTTCCTAATTTTCCTATTTTGGTTGAGGGTACCACCATTCTTTTAGTTACCCATGTTCACAACCTCAGAGTCATCCTCAATTCCTCACTCTTCTTCCCCCTACATATCTAACCAGTTGACGCATCCCTACATCTCTCCCATCTGTCCCCTGTTCTCTAGCCACTCATCATCCTAATCCATTCAGACTACTGAAACAGCCTCCTAATTGGTCTCTCTGCCTCATGTTTTTCCCTCTCTAATCCATCTTCCACATGACATGAGTTCTATTTGTTATCAATGAGTTTGTGGTTTCATCAAAGTATTGTCGATTAATTCATTAGCATATAATAAGCACCTACTATGAGCCAGACTGTATGGATACAAAGAACGACAAAAGACAGTCCCTGATATTAAGGAGCTCACACTCCAGTGGAAGACACATCATGAAACACCGATGTATAAACAAGCTATATACAGGATAAAATGGATAATCAATCAAGGGAAGGCAACCATACTGAGAGGGATCAGGAAAGGTTTCTTATAGAAGGTAGGATTTTAACTGGGACTTGAAAGAAACCAGGGAAGAAGGCAGGAGGCAGAGAGAAGGAGGGAGAGCATTGCAGGCTCTGGGGAATTGCCAGCAGTGATAACATAAAAAGAAACATCAGTTTCTGTGGATTCATTGATCATTCCCTTAACAATGCAGCACAAATGGTCTTGCTATTCAGTGTTAAAGAGACTTAGTTGACCATTCAGACCAGATCCCTCATAATCTAGGATTTTCCTTAGTATACTTTTTCTTCTCCCTCCTCTCCCCAGAGGAGCCTGTGCTTGCAATTATCCAACTAGTTTTAGCTTTATCTCATATAGTAACAAAACGACAGAAACTAACCTATGCCACAAAGTCAGCCTGCCTATTTGTTCTTTCAATGCCAATAGCGACATCTATTGGTGAGTTTACCACAGGACAGCTAGGGCCCCCAGAGTAGAGAAACTGGCAAGCAAATCATATTCTCACAGATAAAAACTGTTTTAAATAATCAATGTAAGGGAATGTTATGATGCCATTAAAATAATGGGATATAGAGATATTTATGAAGATTTATATAAAACAATGTGAAGAAAAGCAAGTAGAAACAGTATCCACAGTGACTACTATTACATAGAAAGAAAAAAATGGACATCAATAAGCACTTTGCTAAGTGACAAATATACAAAAACAACCAAACAAAAAAGAAACAATCTCTGCTCTCAAGTAATTCATCTTCTAAGGGGAAGAGGATATAAAATAAATGGAAATCAAACAGGGTTACGAAGAAAGTGACTAATAATAAGCCTATATAACACATTGAGGCAGCTATGTGGGACAGTGGATAGAGTGCCTGCCTGGAGTTAGGGAGACTCCTCTTCCTAAGTTCAAATCTGGCCTCAGATACTTACTAGCTGTGTGATCCTGGTCAAGTCACTTAACCCTGGTTGCCTCAGTTTCCTCATCTGTAAAATGAGCTGGAGAAGGAAATGGCAAACCAAAACTCCAAATGGGGTCATGAAGAGTCATACAGGACTTAAATAACTTATAAGGTTCACAGCACATTTTACATACATTATCTCTTTTGTTTCTCACAATAACCTTATACGGTGGGTACTTAAAAGCATTAGAAGCAATTAGGTAGTGAAGTGGATAGAGTGTTAGCTCTGGCCCCAGACATTCCTTCTGTAAAAGTTATTTGAATGTTCCTACCTCAGTTTCCTCGTCTGTATAATGTGGATAATAATAGCACCTACCTCCAAGGGTTGTTGTGACGATGAAATGAGATAACGTTGATAAAGCTTTGCAAACCTTAAAGCACTAAGTGATATCTATTATCACTGGTCATTCTATGTTACAGATCAAGAAACTGAATTTCAGAGAATTTAAATGGTCACCCAGTTAATTGTCAGAGGCAGGATTCAAAGCTTGGTATCCTCTGACTCCAGGTCTAGTGCTCTTTCCACCACACCAAGCTGCCCAATATATGACATGTGGAAATTCATTTTAAGGTCATAGTCTTACTTACAGATCTAGATGTATCTCTTTAGATCTCTTTAGAGATCATAGTCCAACCTTGTTTCATAGCTGAGGAAACAACATCTAGAAAAGGGAAATGACACACAGCTCATCGGTGGCAGAGCTGTTTCCAGCCCATCTTCTGACTCCAAATCTAGTGCTTTTCCCCTGGGGCTAAAAAAGTATAACTAGGTATGAATTATTGGGGGTAAAAGAATGGTTTAAGATTAGGGCAGCTAGGTGGCAAAGTGAATGGAGTCCTGGCCCTGGAGTTAGGAAGAGTCATCTTCATGAATTCAAATCTGGCCTCAGACACTTACTAGCTGTGTGACCCCAGGCAAGTCACTTAACCCTATTTGCCTCAGTTTCCTAATCTGTAAAATGAGCAAAAGAAGGAAATGGCAAACCACCCCAGTGTTTTTGGCAAGAAAACCCAAATAAGAGTCAAACACAACTGAAAAAAAATGAGCAATAACACACAGCTAAAGGTTATGTGCATAATAGATTATATTTCTTTGGTGTTTTTAAGTCATCAAACAAATTTAAAAGGGCTTTAAATATTTATTTTACAGTTAAGAAAAATAATGTTTTCATGACCACAACTGCTTCACAATGGAATGTTGACATTGCCAGAACACAAAAAGGTATGTAGCCACTTTGGCTTTATTATTTGGTTGGTACTTATAAGTTCATCAACACAGAGGAACTCTCTTGTGTCAATTATCTTTATTTCTGCAAGTTTTAGAGAATTACCTGGGGCACTGAAAGGGTAAGTGACTTTGCCTAGGTCACTCTGCTAGTATGGTTTAGAGGTGGGACTTAAAAGTAGATCTTCCTAACTCTAAGACTAACCCCACCTTTTGGGTAGCCAGTGGCATCATAGCTTAATGTGATCTGAAGGTTTTCATTGACTACATCTTAGTGAACCAGAATCAAAGACAATTCTTGCTGATCCAGCTCTTTCCCTTGTTGTTAAGCGTTAGAAGAGCACAGTGTACTTGTCATAGAATAAATTGCTAACCCTTCATACCAAGGGTATTTTGTTTTGTTTTGACTTCTAGATAGAACCAAGAAAGGAGTGAATCAGGATTAAATGTAGTCGTCTCAACCCTTTCTTTCCTGGAGAAGCCTTGCCTTTTACTGGCCCCCAAATTGGTGGGCATATTTTGTTTCAAAACTGTACTTATCCTTCTGTATTATTAAGGCCTTTGGGAGCGAAGTCAACAATGTCCCATTCTAAGACCTGCCATTTTGCAACCACCTCAGTCTCAGAGATGTGTAGAAAGCAATGCATTTGGGCCTGCTGAGGCTATGGAATTTTACAAGACCAGTGAAAAAGCAAAAACTGAGGTAAGAAAAATACTCTCTGTAAGATAATAAACATATGTCAAGTTGAATTTAACTGAATTACTGCAGGGGTCTTTTTGTGGATGTCTTAATTGTGTCCAAATAATGTTATCTGCTTCTATTGTGACTATATTAGGTAGTTTGTGTGACAGGAAGGTTTAGTTTGTCCCTTCTCCACTCATCGTCACCTAGGGAGAGCTTTGAAGCAATGTGGAATGAAGTAAGGAAATATCAAAGCAAGGAATTACAGTAATAATATGTCATAGCTGGGATGGGGTGAATCTTGAGAAGAAGGTGGGGACATCCTAAGAGCAGTATGATCCTGGGAATGGGCTTTGGAAGATGAATTTTGCTTACCTTACAGTTTTGCCTTTGGGCTCTCTGAGCCCATGTTGAATCTACAAATATCTGTTAATCATTTACTATGTGCCATGCACTGTGCTAAGTGCTGGGATTTGAAGAAAGGCAAAAGACAGTCCTTGTTTTTAAAAGCTTACAGTCTAAAGGGAAAACAACCTGTAAACAACTATGTACAAACAAAATATATGTGGGCAAACTGCAAATAATCTCAGAGGGAAATGCTAGCATTCAAGGGTATCAGGAAAGGCTTCTTGTAGAAAATGAGATTTTAGCTGAGACTTGAAGAAAACTAAGAGGTGAGGAGGGACAGCATTCTAAGCCTGGGGGGACAAGCAAGGGAAAATGTACAGCTGGGAGACAGTGATATGTGTTAGATCTCAGAGTCTGAGAAAAGTAATAAGGTATAAGAAAACTAAAAAGGTAGAAAAGGGCCCTATTAGAGGTTTGACACTAGTCAAGAAGTCTATTTCCATTTAAACTGTTGAGGATTGGTTAAATGCTGTTATTTCCCTCTCAGTCCTCATTATAACAGTGCTTTACATATAATAAATACTTAATAAATGAGTTTTCATTCATTCATGGGGAGCAACTATGAACATCTTAGCACTAAAACAAAAATAGTCAATTTCATTAATTCAGTGAAAATTTAGTTAACTTGATATTAATCCTGGTTCTCACATAATGCTAGCTTTGGCCTTTGGGCAAATCACTTGACCCTTTTGGACTTCAGGTTCTTTGTGAAATGAGGGAAGGGTTGAATTTGGTGATTTACAGAGCCTTTCAGCTCAAATTTTAATGATTCTAAGTAAGTATATCCACATGCATCTATTTACACATTAGGATTAACTAGCTGGAAGAGTAAGAAGGTTTCTACTAAAGCCAAAGATAGGTTTCTGACCAATTTAGATGACTATAAAGGTGCTTCCAATGTTGATGCTATAGGGCAGGCAATTCAACTTAGCTGAAGCAGGAAGGGATTTTGAAGGAGATACAAGGGACTGCACATGCCATACTAGTTAAACCACCACCACTACTAAAATGAACACCTCCCCTCAGGACCCAATAAAGACAGCCCAGGACCCTCAACCCACGAACTTTGGGATTAGGCTTGCCCCTCTGACTACCAGCCCTGCCTCCAACCCAAGTCCTGCACTTATCACTGAGGGGAGCAATCACTATGGAGGACCTACCTTCTGACCAACTTCCATCAATGGATAAGTAAAACTAAGAAACCTGGGAGTAGCAACACCACCCACAGCACAGGTTGCATCCCCACAGTCCTCACCCTCAAGGAAGATGTGGAGATGCAGTCTACCCACTCCTTATGTGGGAGCCGTAGTCACAGCTACTGAAGACTCAGAAAAGGGAGTTCTAACCATCAGTACTTGGCACCATCAGACAGTTCAACATGAAAGCCCAGTGTGTTTTATCAGTAGAAGTGACACTAAAGAAGATAGTTTACAATTTGCTCTGCACTCTTAAAAATATGGGGCCTTTTCATCTCACACAGTTAAAGCCTCTTAGATGTGCTGTCACCCCCAGTAGATTGTGAGCTTCCTGAAACCAAAAACTCTCTTGCTTATCTATTTGTATCCCCGGCATTTAGCAGTACACTTTATATGTGATAAGTGCTTAATAAATTCTTTTATTCATGGATTCATTCATTCATGCTTTTTGATGAAATAATGGTATTGGCTTATGTCTAGAGATATGACATCACTGACCGAGGCATAGGAATTAATTTCTGTTAACTAATTTAAAAATTAAAAGTCACAGAGGTTCCTATAACTTTAAGTCTTTTCCCCAGCTAACTGACTAATTGGCTAGGACATGTGAAATTTTTGGCTACACTTGATCGTGAAGCAGGCAAAAATTGACCAATTAAAAGGTTTTAAAAAGTTAAATTCTAGTTCATTTTCTAATTCCCTTTCTGAAGCAGAGTTAACATGATTTTTTTCTGAGTAGCATTTTTTTTCCTTTCAGCTTTCTGATGAGAATCTTCATATGCAGAGTGAGAATTCAGCAAGTACTGACACCTCAGTCAAATCTTCTGTTAGCTCACACCTCTTAAGTCCTGCCCCAATAAGGTGAGTTAATAGAGGAAGCAGAGCAATTTAAATAGTAATTTCTACTGTTTTTGCTCCAAGTTCCCTTTTTTTTTAACTTCATGGAAAAGAATCAAGATTACAAAGATAGATTGTTAAGATTACTACAATATGTCTACATACGTGTTTGTGTATTTCACATGCTTCTGAAAGGATTCCTGATGATTGCATGATATCCTATTTATTTTGTTTTGTCTTAGTTTGGACTTTGAGCTACCAAAAAAAATATTCACACCTTGATATATTTTTGAGCAGATTATTAAGGTTATTGAACTCTCTTTTTCTTTCCTGCTTCCTTGTTATTGTCTTACTTCCACAAGACACTGGCAGAGGACAGAAGATGGGAAAGAAAACAGAATAATTTTTATCTGTATTATCTGATGAAATGTTTGATGTCAAGCAAATGTTTGATGTCAAAGCAAATCAAGCTAGATATTTCATCGTATAGGAGGCTTCAGTCTTGCTGTGTGAACAGGGGCAAGTCACTCAACCTCTCTGAGATTTCTCATCTGTAAGATAGCATCATATTTTAATCACACATGCCTCACATGTTATGAGAACCAAATGAGATATGATGTGTAAAATGCTCTGCAAACCTTGAAGTATTGCATAAGCATGAGCAATTAGGAGTACATTAGTGTACTTATGTGACCACGGGCGAGTCACTGTGTTTCCTCATCTGTAAAATGGAGATAATATTTGTACTATCTACTTCACAGCATTGTTAAGAAAATCTTCTGCTATATGAATGTGGATTATTATTAGTATGATTTGAAGAAGCTGGGAATATCTTTCCTTCCCTCTACCCACCCCAACTCAAAAATTTCCACTGGCCCAGGTGCTGAAATTCTGCCTTAAGAAATGTAATCCTTTTGACTCCCTATCTCTGCAGGTGTTTTTAAAAACACAAATATTCCTTCTAGGGGTAAGATAGTAGGCAAATTTTCTAACAAGCATTATTGACTTATCAGAGCTCTTTGCTTTAGATTTAGGGGGACTTTGTAGGAAACAATGCTGGCTTCCTGGGGGTGGAAATGGAGAAAGAGCTAAATAGTGAGGAGAAAATGAAGAGGTGAGAGGCTTCAAAATATCCACAACAGTTTTGCTTTTTGTCACCCTTCCATTATCACCTATCATCCAAAATTAACTATAGTGTGTTTTGAATTTGTAACATAGATTATTTTCAGTTTTAATTTCTATTGTCATCTAGTCTTTTCATCTGTTTTTTTAAATATTTGGAATGGTCAATATCATCACATTTTGAAAATAATACTTAAAAATTTTTTTCTTTCCTCAGAAGTCAACCAAATGAAGACAGACATTCTTTACAAAGCCATAGTTCCAATTTCATTTTTGGAGAAAACATGAATGAGAGAGTTTTGGTAAGATTTTATAGTCAAAGAATTCAATTATCCTTATAAGAAAAAATTTCATTGTAGTGCTTCTAATAGCAACATCATCAAAACAATAGTTAAATTCTAATATTTTTAGCTCTCTTGGATGAAATGATATACTTTTTTCCTCTTTGAACAGAAGGAACCTCGTGGGAAGCATGTTCTAGTTATTAGGATAATAGCTTGGAAACCTCAGAGGAAAGAAGCAGCATAATTACAATATATTACATTTGTAATATTGTTACATAAGTGCTTTGGCATGTGTTAATCAAGGCACAACTGGGGGAGGTGGGGGTAAATCTCAGCAGGACTAGAGACACTTAGATATGCTCAATTGGTAATAGAATTGTTATTTAGCATATTTCAATGGCACTAAACATCAGCAAACTGCTTTTTAATCATTTGTTAATGAATCCTCTCAAAACAATACTCACATGAAGTACAGAAATGAAAACCATTATAATCACCATTGAAATGTTAAGGGATAGAAAACATAGGCTTAGTACTTTTGAGTGACTTCCTCCTGGGGCAAAAACTCAAAAAATTTGAATTAGTGAGTGATAGCTCAAATTTTATTAAGCACCCACTTGTACAAAGGTACTGTGCTGGAATTCATGAAGCTCTGATAACTGAGTCAGTGTTTCATCTCATAAGGTTTAAGGTTTCCTATTAAATTTTACAAGCATTTATTAAACACCAGCTATGTGCAAGAACTGACACTAGCCGTAGGACCAGGGGCAAGTCACTTAACCTGTTTAAGCCTTCAGCAACTCTCAACAATAAGTTCTAAGTTACATACTGGGCAGGTGGAGGGACCTGGCAAAGGAAATGGCAAACTGCTCTAGTATCTTTGCCAAGAAAATGCCGTGGACAGTATTGACATACTTAGATCCATGGTATCATGAAGATTCGGACATGACTGAATGACTGAGCAACAAGAACAAGGTGGAGAGAGTCTTGGCACCTAAGAAGTCACAGATCCTTGATATATTGAGTATAAGACACTGTGGAGCAAGAATAAGCTAGCAACAACAAGGCAGTTGTAGATACGACAACAATACAATGAAAAGTAAAAACAAGTACAGAGGTATTAGGTTCAAGCTGCAAGGGAAATTTAAGTAAAAAGAGATATCTTTTACCTGGGCATGAAGACAGAGGAAGCTTCCTAGAGGAAATGGCACCTAAGTTGGTCCTGAAAAGGAAGAGAGGATCTTTGAAAGGTGGAAAAGGGGGAAAGAATTCATTCCTGAGATGAAGAGCAAAAATTTGGAAAGAGGATGGGGGTTAAGTGATTGTTGATAACTTCAGAAAGAGTAGTTTCAGGGGAAAAGTTGGCAGTCAGATTGAAAGAGTTTGAGAAGTGAGGAAGATGGTAGGAAAGAGACACAAGAGTGTAGATGATGTTTGCAAAGATTTTGGTTGGTAAAGGGAGAAGAGATAGAGAATGGAATTTTAAGGTGATGGCAGGCAGAGTCAACTGGAGAGGTTTTGTTTTATGAAAAATGGAGAAGTCCTGTGCATATTTGTAGAAACTGAGGAAAGAGCAAGTAATGAGAAGAGGTGGTAAATGAGAGGGTTGAAGGAGTGAGCTCCCAGAGGAGACTGTAGGAGATGGAACCAAGGGTACAACATGTTTAATAAATGTTTACTCACTAGGAATGGTATTCATATAACTATTTCATTATCTGATACTGATCAGGAAAATTATGATTAAAAAGAAATTGTTGCACACGTGTGTATATGTGTGTGTATGTGTATAAGAACAAAAATTTTTAAGGACAGTATTAAAGAATGCATCTTGTTTTCTAGAGTCCACAAAAATCTATTGAGCTTCACCAAGAAAAAGATCCATATAACAAGGAAAGACCATTCACTTCATCTGTGTCTTTTCCCCTCCACTTTTCATTGAAAAGTAAGGATTCTTCTTTGCTTTTTCCTCTTCTCTCCTCTCTACATTTTGTCTATAGTGAGATCACATATGCCCAAATATTGTTAAGAATAGTTCATATCTTAGAATGAAATTAGATATACTTAATATACCAGTAATATATATGATTAAAAAGAATTGTAAAATAATGCACATATACAAATAAACAAAATTGACATTTAACCCGTTTGGATTGTTAAATGCCATATAATTTGAATTAATGTCATATAAGAAGATTTTATTTAGAAACTCAACCAGTCTTTGAGCTTAATTAGTAGCAATAAGGTTGTCTTGGAAACAGAGGTTATTGATGGCCAAAACAATACTTATGTTCATTTATATCAACAAAGAACATCTTCTAAGAATGGCATATAACCACAGGATGGAGATTGATTTAATTTCATTTTCTCTTGGGAATAGGCTCTTGTAAAAACACAACTCTGAAGGAATCAGCAGCTGCATTCTCCTCAAAGCCATCACCAAAATGTATGCCGGAGAAAATTGAAGTTATAACTGGAGAGGAAGAAGAACATAATGTGTTAAAGGTGAGTTTATCAACATCCCTATGCCTGATAACCATCAGGAAGGTCACCTTTGAAGATGAAGGACAACAGTGTCTTTCCTTGAAAAAGCTTGTGAATTAATATTGACTTGGAACTAGACTGAGCCAGCACTTTACTTGGATTTTTGCTTCTTAAGGGAAAGGGACTCATTCACAATTAGTTTCTATAGGGAAAAGATACCCTAGCATGCTATATTACAATAGGTCCTACCTCTCACATACTCAAATGTATCGGTGATTTGATTTACCTAAGACTTAGGACCAAAAAACAAAAAAAACTCAATGGTAACTGTTTTTATAATGAGTGCTATAATTAAACAGTTCTGAAAGAAATAATATGTCTGTGTTTCAAAATATTTATAAAATGCTATATTGAAAAAATGACTTACATTCAAGATAAGGATATAGGAATCAATAATAATATTACAACAACATTTCAATATTATTATTAATTACAGCAATTATTGATATTATAATGATAATGTTAATAATAATATAAATTTATATAACCCTTACTATGTGCTAGGCACTGTGCTAAACACTTTACAATTATGTCTCATTTGTTCCTCACAACTACCTCAGAATATAGATGCCATTAATTATCCTCATTTTACACATAAGGAAACTGTGGCAAACAGAGTTTGAATGACTTGTCCAGGGCCAAACAGTTAGTAAATGTCTGAGGCCAAATTTCAACTCAGGTCTTTCTGACTCCTGGCATTCTCTCCACTATTGGTTGTTTTTGGTATTTTTTTTGTTGTTTTTTTTTTTACTTCGACTAAGTTCTTTCAGCTAAGTGAGTTTGTTTGACATTTTGTCCATATTAAAATTTCCCTCATCTGCTTACACTGAGCCATGTAGAGTGCTTTAATTTGTATGTCGTTTGTGCAGATTTGCGTGACAAGTTTAATGACTCTCAATCCAATGATATGAAATAAAATTTAAAGCAATCATACAAATGTTTTCATACTCCAAAGTCTGCTTCTCCCAAGACTCCCTCCTTTCTCTTTCTTCTCTTCTTCCTTCTCCATGACTTTCTGACATTTAGTCCAAACAGTAGGTTGGAGTGATAGGGCTACTCTTAAGCTATATCTTATGCCCATTATTATAGGACATCTTAAATTTCATTTCTGGTTGTCATAGATCCTTATCTTTCCATAACATTGAGATCCATTTGAAAGTGAGTCTATGGAAGATACTTGATTCAGAACAAATTTACCTATGTATCAAGTTGTCTTTCTTCTTATTTTTCATTTAGATCAACTGCAAACTCTTTGTATTTAAAAAGACAACACAATCTTGGACTGAAAGGGGCAGAGGAACTTTGAGACTTAATGACACAGCAAATGCTAGCTCTGGGATGCTGCAATCACGACTGGGTAAGGAAAACAAATTTTATTTGTTAACTAAATCGCATTTCTCTGGGTAAACAGGATTTCAGACATATATATAAAACTCAGAAACAGAGGCTGATGTATTTCTTAAGGATCCAAATTTTGTTATATGCAGATCTCACTTTATGTAAGAAACATTTCTGAAAGGTTTGCACGAATAGACTCTGTATGAACAATTATAATAGGTGTGATTTATGTAAACACTTCAAGGTTTGCAAAGTGCTTTACAAATATTTTTCATTTGATCCCCACAACAGTCCTGGGAGGAAGGTCTTATTATTACTGTTCCCATTTTACAGGTGAGGAAACTGAAGCAAAGGTCAATTAGCTTGCTCATGCTGGCACAGCCAGGCCATGTCAGAGGCTGGATTTGGCTTTAGTTAGATCTGGCCCCAGACCCAGCACTCTAAACCACTGTACCACCTAGTGGACAAAATATTCACTAATAGATTAGAGGAGTTCGTTATTTAGAGGAATCTGATTGTGAATCTCAGTTTTTACTAAAAGATTCTTCCCCAACTCAATTTATCTTTAGTGCTAACGTTTATTAACTGCTATGTGTCTGGTACTGCACTTAGTGTCAGAGATAAAAAGAGAAAATGAAACAGTCCATGACCACGGGGAGTCTTCATTCTCATAAAGGAGAAACAATGTGTATAATATTTAAGTACATACAAAGTAAATACATGATAATTTTGGGTGGGAGGATACCAGTAGCTTTGTGGAAGAGCAAAAGTTTCACGTCGATGGATGAACTTGATTTAGGTTTTGAAGAAAACTATGGCTTCTATGAGTTGGGGGGAGGGGAGGAGCCAGCAAGAGGGTGGAGGGGTCAGGAAAGCATTCCAGGTATGTAGTCTGTCCCTGATCCAATATATCCTCCAGATACTGATTTTCCCACTACATCCCCACATTTGCATTCTACTGCCCTCCTGCAAACACACACACACACACACACACACACACACACACACACACGCACACACACGCACACACACACACCTCCCAGTGGCTTTCTATTGCCTATAGGAGGAAATACAAAATGCTCAGACATTCAAAGCCCTTTGTAACCTAGCTCCTGTTCCCTCCCTCCACTGCCACCTCCTTTCCAGTCACCTTGCACCTTATTTGGGGCCGCATACTCTTCGATCCCGTGACTCTGGCCTCCTGGTTGTTCCATGGACAAGGTGCTCCATCTCTCAGTTCTGGGTATTCTCTCTGGCTCTCTCCCATGCCTGGAGTGCAATCCTCAATCATTGCACCTACTGAGCTTCCTAGCTTCCAATTGAGATGCTTTTTTTTTTTACTGGAAGCTTTCCCTAACTTCTCTTAATTCTAGTGCTTTCCCTCTGTCAATTACTTCCTGTTTGTCCTGTTATATAGCTTGCTCTTTATATATTTGTTTACTGAGGTCTTTCCCTTCCCCCCCCCCCCAATTAGAATATACCTTTATGAGAACAGGGATTGCCTTTATCTCTTTTTGTATCACTAGCGCTTGGCACAGTGCCTAGCTCACAATGTTTAATAAACGTTGATTGATTGATGTAGATTGTATTCAATAAATGTTGGGTTGAAATGTAGATTTGCATATTTGCTTAAAGTGAGCTATGCCTGTAGCTCTCTACTGGGACTTGGTTAACGAATACACACACACACACACCCTTCAATGTTGAGAGGAAACTACAATACTCAACTTTCACTTTCACTTTTGTAGAAGAAAAAAATTAATACTATGCTTTGCATTTCAGGCACAAATCTTTTTGTTATTGTTAATATTATTATTAATTATCATAATCTTAATATTTTAATAATATGGTTATGATTTTTATAATTTGATTATTTAATCATTTTTATTAATGTAAATTCAAACATTGTCCTGCCTGAGAGACAAATGTCACTCTAAACCGACAGAATCTCTTCATACCTCCTGACATGTCTTTGATACAAGGCATTTTGAAATAACACTTATAGGAATCTTGAACAAAGCACATTTCACAATATAACAAAGCATGTTACACAGTTTAGGGTTAACATTCAGTGGAGCAATATAATCTTCCTCATAAAACCACTAAATTTTTCTTTGACTTTCACCTCAAGGGTTCATACCCTACCCTCACCCCCCAACTAGCTAGTCATAGGTTATCTGTAATAATCAAACGGTCGTTTTCCTTCTGATCAGAGCCCTGACTCCTTCATGAAAGGAAGAAAGAAGATACTGCCCTTTAATTCAGTTTCAGTCAATTTTTTCAGTCCTGTCCTGTTGTCTGTGACCCTATTTGGAGTTTTCTTGGCAGAGAAACTGAAGTGGTTTGCCATTTCCTTCATCAATTCATTTTACAGATGAGAAACTGAGGCAAAAAGGGTGAAGCGACTTGCCCAGGGTCACACACCTAGTACGTGTTTGAAGCCAGATTTGAACTCAGGAAAATTTGTTTTCCTGACTCCAGGCCTGGCAATCTATGCACTGTGGCACCACCTAGTTGCCCTGATACTTCCTTTAGGTGGGTCATTATTCTAAGTCCTTTTGATGGACTATTCAAGGACCCTAGGCCTTGTCTCCATCCGATCTGCCCAAATGATTTTAAGGAAGGTGTCCTTCCTGTAGCTGCTTTGGTAAGAAGAAAGTAGGACATTATTTCAGAACCTATGGTTAAAGAAAGATTGTTAAAGGGTTTCTCTTTCAGATTAGTCTAAATGCTTCAAACTAGGATAATTTTAAAATGTTCCCTCAATATTTCTAAAAAGTTTTGGCTGTGCTCTCACACTTTTTTGTGTTTCTTTGCAGAGGGAGCATTCATAAATTGCTGCCTAAAGCTGTGTTCACTGCCAACCTTCCTCCAGTTAGCTCTGTAGCAATACACCATTTGGGACTTTCTTTTATTTGGTCACTAAAGTTGAACTTACACCTGGATTGGACCTGCCCAAACAGAAGAAAGATGTCATTCCCTATTTCTTATAAACTGCCACAGGGACCACAGAACATTCTTTTCAAGTTTTCAACTTATCAACTTATCCCCAACAAGAAATAGAATATGTTCATTGCCTTAAGGAGGTAACTCAGGCATGTTAGAACTAATTAAGAGTAACCATATACTATACCTGGTGTAGGGCAAATTTATTTAGTCTTTGTCTCAGTTACTTCTGTAAAATGGAAACAGAGATGATGAATGATAGGGCATTTTTATTTCTTCAGAAAATAGTAGGAGAATTAGTGAGTGTATGTGTAGCAGCTAGATGGTTCAGTGGAGAGAATACCAGGCCTGAAGTCAGGAATACTCATCTTCCTGAATTTAAATCTGGCCTCTGATACTAGCTGTGTGACCCTGGGCAGGTCACTTAACCCAGTTTGCTTCGGTTTCTTCATCTGTAAAATGAGCTGGAGAAGGAAATGGCAAACCACTCCAGTGTCTCTGCCAAGAAAACCCCAAGTAGGGACACAAAGAGTTGGATACAACTGAACAGCAACTTCCACTTGATACTTAGTATTCCATACTAGACCACTTGATGAATCTGTGATTTCTCCCTCTAGCTAAATAGACCACAGCCCTTTCACCTCTTTTCATCCTGTATGATCTTGGCCTTTCTATTCTCTGAGAGAATAGTGTTCTCCCTGTGTTCTAGAAGTTTTCCTCTCATTGCTTCGATGTTTCTTTAGGGTCAGTTTAGCATTAATCCCGGAATTACTAAGCATTCTTCATCACCAACCCACCTCCTTCTCCAGATATCCCTGTCCTTATCAATATCGATTCAAGTCATTAAAGGTACTATACGTTAGCCCATTACACAGCTTTCATTTGTTCTTTGGGATACTTTATAGTTTTTGTCTTTCCAATGTCATGGCAATCC
This sequence comes from Trichosurus vulpecula, assembly GCF_011100635.1. Taxonomy (NCBI): domain Eukaryota; kingdom Metazoa; phylum Chordata; class Mammalia; order Diprotodontia; family Phalangeridae; genus Trichosurus; species Trichosurus vulpecula. Next base: position 400,838,915 of record NC_050573.1, on the reverse strand, counting down.
TTAATTAGGAACAATGGAAAACATTGGTGTTAAAAAAGATGGACTCCTGCCACAAAAGGCAAGTAAGGATCTTTGAAAAGATGGCACAATTTCCCAAATGCAATTCAACTTAATTTCCTTTACTTCCAGGCCCAGAACATTGTCCACCTATAACTCTTGTCCACTACATATGGACCACCGGACTAGTTCAATGGGCAGCCCATCCAGTCAGTCAGATAATCAGTAAACATGTATTGAGCATTTACTATGTGCCAGGCACCAAGGATACAAAGAAAGACAAAAACATGGTCTTTGCCCTCAGCAAGCTTGCATTCTGATGGAGAACACATCCAACTATATTTCATAATCTTGGCACTATGCATTTTTCATCTTGCCCTGATTTTTCTAGTGTTGTTAGTTAATTATCTAGAATAGTGTCTTGAATAATTATAGATTTTTATCAAGGAGGATTTGTACTGTACTAGGGCTTAAATCAAATTCTTTGAATGTCATTGGCAAATGGGAACATTTGGAGAAGGTTGCCATCATAAAAACACCCTCTTCTATTTGGACTTGACTTAGGACATCTTTTTTCACTCCCATAGATGAGCACTTATCTTCCTTTTTATGACTCATTTGATATTGATACGAAACGATTAGATGCCCAAAGTCATCTCTGAGGTTGAATCTTTAGTAGACTCTTGTTTAATTTTAACATATAAATGGGAAACATTGTGTGATATGTGCTCCATTAAGACTGGCTACATTTTCTTCTACTGAGACACACTTTCTGTGTAAGTAACAAAGAATAGATAGAGTGGAATCTTATGTTTTCTATAGCTCTCAGTTGTGATTATGGAGATATGGTCTGTTGTAGGAAATTGGTTAAAACCTTGTTCCTTTTTCATATTTATCAAGTATACTATATATTTGCAGAGATCATTCTCACAAAGATTCTTATAGATATAAAAAAGATATTTGCCAATTATTCTGTTCTCTTCTTAGACACCTTTTGGGGAGGGGGGCGTAAATGCTGCTTGTAATTTTTTCCCATTCTTTTAGAATCATCCCCTTTTTAAGATATCTTGAAAATTGGTCATGAATGCCTTTAAAATAAAGTTGTTTCCAGCATGGATTCCTTCTGCATATATTTTGTAAAGTTTAGCTCCTCTTCCCCATCTTTCTGTACTTAAATGCCACTCCTAACAGTACAGAAAAGATACTGTTGGCAGTGGCCAAACAGTGGTTCCACTATTGTCATAATGATTTATTATAAGAATAATTTTTAAATTGTCGACTTACTTGCTAACGTATCATTCTAATTGTTGCCTGATAGTTGTCTACTTGTAGTTTCAGCCTCAAATGGCTTTCAAACAATCTGGTTTAACTGCGTCGTACTTCAAACTTTTTTATTGATTCATTTTTTTCCCTCAACTGCTTTTCACTATCCTTTAAGGAGATAACACTTATAATCTTGTTTCATCTTCTTCTATAATGTTTTGCAAATTAACTTATATTCTAATGTCTCTCTGATAACCAAGGAGATCAAACATTTGTTGTCTGAGCTGGTTTCTGGGTTCTTTTGGTCTCTTCTTAGTGGTAACAGTTTTGCTTCAGTTAAACATCTCTATGAAATGGTGATAGAGTCAGATTCTTTTGTTAATCTCTTATTTTTTTTTGGAGTTGACAGATTATTTGAACAGGTTAGGCTAGAGTTGTAATTGCATATGACACCAACTTCTTATCTAATTTTATATTAATTTTGAAAATTTCTCTAAATAGTTGATTATCTTACTGTATGTAGATTACTGATTCTGAAATGATTTCTATAGTGGTAAGAAATAATTTCCTGCCGATTAGTCATTTTTATTTTTCTGATATTATTTGGCAGTGATGTTGGCATTTAAACTGAAATTACTTTCGTTATGGTCTTTTTGCTTATACCCACTGTAAGCACTACAAAATAAGATAGTCAAATAGCCTTTGAGATAATAGTTGCTGTTGACTCTGGGCACATGATAGGCACAACAGCTTTACCAAGTCCTTTATTTTCCTCTTTGAGGAGAACCTATGATATTTTACTTAACTGCACATTTTTTATTATTAGACTCTAGGGCTATCCAAATTATAATGCAGACAGAGGTAGGCCTGTTAGACGGCACTATTGATTTCTTGTGCTATTTAAAGAGCATCAATTCGTTGATGTCAATTAGGTGTGTTTATCATGGCAGTGCAAAATCTGTCCCCGGGGGCTTGTGACCCAGCAGAGTGTGGGTGAGCAGGATGGGACATGGAGAAAATTAGCAGTTTGTCTGAATGATTGATTTGGTTCTGAGATTTACTGCATCAGAGGGTGAGAGCCTATATAGCATGACTGAATCCATGCATGTGTGAAGCATGGAAGGTTCCTTCCAGCCTTAAACCTGTGGTCCTATAAAGTTGCAAATAAAATTGAGAATGAGGGAATGGCTGCTGTGACACTCAGTGGTTCAGAGTAGGTGACTTGCACCTGAATTTGTGGGAGTGTTGAAGGGGCAGTATTGAGATTGGCAGAAGCAAGCATGATCTATTGGTACTTTAATCCTTTGGGGAATCCGCAGCCTCAAGGCCTTCTAAATCCTCTTGACTGGGTTTAAATTTTACAGAACAAATTCATTTATTAAGGGTATTTGTTCTATGAAGTTTGGATTCAGTTAAAAGGCCACACTTGAAGACCTAGAGAGCCACATGTGGCCTTGAGGCTACAGGTTCCCTACCCCTGATTTAACCTATTAATGGTAATAGATAGTAAGAGAGAGATGAAGATGTAGAGAGAAACACAGAAAAACACAGAGAAAGAGAGAGAGAGAGAATATGTTTAAGTGCTTTCTTTGTGCTAGGTGCTGTTCTACATCTTGGGGATAAAAAAAACAATCACTGTTCTCATGGGGCTTACATTCTAACAGAGGAAGATAAAATACAAAGGAGAAAGCAGGGTACCTGAGCTTTCTCATGATACCAAGTTTTCAAGTATAGATCCCCAAGCTTCCTGGCTGCCAGGCAGCCATGTAGAGTTGGAGCAGCCGGGAGGGTGAGCTGGGAGTGCGGAGTGTAGGCTGTAGGTTCTGGTGCCCTCCTTCTACACTGTTATAGCCGCATTTGTGGAGCAAAGAAGAAAGAGCCCTAACCAGCGTGATGTCTGACTGATGTTTTGAGCCCAAAGCAGCCTCCCTAAGAGGGAAGAAAACACCTGTTCAGTAAAGTGAGATGGGCCTTCAGATGCCCTGGTATTTGGAGAGAGTAAGAGTTGTGTGAATGTGAGTCCCTAAGTCTTATTTATTACTTCTGCTTTCATTCATATTGAGAATATCAATATGAATGTGATTCAGCTCCTTCTATAAGGTATCAGCTTGTTGGTCATCGAATGCAGATCAATACAAAGAGTACCAAGAATTAAGTTAGTATTTGTAGATGGTCTAAGAGTTAACACCCTCTGCTCTCCATTTCCTACCCCACCGCCTCCATTTTCCTTGACTCTACTATTGTCAGAGCAAAAAAAGAAAGAGACTTCACTGGACTGAATCCCGTTCTGTATCTGTTTCATGGGTTACCAGGACCAAAATATTAGACATCTAGTGGATAGCTTTCTGGTGATAAGCTTCTCCATAGCTGAGTTAGCTAAACTCTTTGACTACAAACACATACTGTTGCTGGGCCATTGCCTGGAGCAGCTAGATAGCTTTCTTGGGAGAAACAGCCAGAGCTTTTGCCACTATGCCTTAGGCTTGTAGAACCCATTATCACATGTGCACCGTGAGAAAACAGCATAGGACTTTGTGGAAAAGTTCATATTCTACTATAAAAATATTTGTGAAAGAAGATATAATTGTGTGCACTTTCATTGCATTTGGGGTTTACCATAAAGGCAAAGGTAAGGTTTTGTTTTTTTTTAATGGAGGGGGGAAGGAAGGGAACTTCCTGCTAGTGATTAAGTGCTTTTCCTAGTGTGTGCTCAACATTCGGTTCAGCTGTGCTGAAGAATAAATTTGGGGGGAAATTTGGGAAGAGAAAGGGGAAAATTTGACCCTTACTATGACCTCCTCAGGCTTGACCCTGAAATAACATACCCAAAGACTATAATTTTGGTCATAGGCACAAGCCTTCAGAGAAATTACAGCTACATTGAGCCCCTTTGTTTATATTGCCAGGGCATGTTTTGTTGACTCAGTTTTTCCAGAGCATGGATCCTTCAAGGCGGCTGTTAGAATTCCATTGCTTCCTGAAATTCCTGAGCAGTACAACAGGGGACAGAGAAAAAAGAAGCAAAATGCCACAGTGGTTAACATAGCTGCAAATTAAGGCAGAACCAGAAATAAGATTTCACAACACTGACTCTAAATTCAAAAAATCACTATGTTTGTTTGTTTGTGATAGAAAGCCACACATTCAAAAATATTTACTGAGTGGCCTTCAGTACTTTATACATGCATAGCACCTTGTGGTATAAAAGCAAAGAAAGAGAAGTCATAGTACCTACTGTCAGGGACATTTATAAAAAGAGGCAGGATCTACACAGGCATGGTTAAATAACTTTGTTTTTAAATTAAATTTTATTTTCTGATCCAAATTCTCTCCCTCCCACCTCTTCGCTCAGCTGAGAATGTAAGATAAAACAAAACCTGTTAAAACATGTATAAAGAAGAAAACAAATTCCCATGTTGCCCATGTCCAAATATTTGTGCATATACATATGTATATATGTATATATATATATATATAAATATACATACATACACGTACATATGCACTCATGTATGGAGAGAGAGACATTCTGTACTCTGAATTAATCACCTCTCTATCAAGAGGCAAGTGTTTAGTCTTGAGTATTCTGAAATTGTCATTAGTCATTGTGTTAATCAGAGTTCCTTAATCTTTTGAAGTTGTTTGTATTTACATTATTGCTGTTATATAAAATATTCTTCTAGTATTAGTTTACCTCACTCCGCATCAGTTTATACCAATTTTCTAAGGTTTTGCTAAGACCATCCCCTTTCATCATTTGTTACAACACAATAATACTCTATTATTTATATACCATAGCTCGTTTAGCCCCTCCCCAATGAATGGATACCACCTCAATTTCCAATTCTGTGCTATCACAAAAAGAGTTGTTATAAATGTATGTGTATATATGAATATTTTTTCCCCTTTCTCTGATCTGTGTGGCATATAGATCTAAAGTTGATGTCACTGGATCAGAGGGTATGTATGCATGATTTAATAGCTTTTGGGGCTTAATTCCAACTTGCTTTCCAGAATGGCAGGACTGGTCCACAATTCAACTAGCAGTGCATTAATGCACCTGTTTTCCCACAACATTTGTCATTCTTCCTTTTTTGTGTCAACTTTGCCAATCTGATGGGTATAAGATGGAACCTCAGAATTGTCTTAATTGACATTTCTCTAATTATTAGTGACTTACAGTATTTTAAATATGGTTATCGATAGCTTCTTCTGAAAACTGCTTCTTTTTATCTATTGACCATTTCTCAATTGGGAACAGAATTAAATAACTTTAAGCAATAATATAAGATGACAGGCAGCATGGGTGCATAGGAGAATCTACCTTCAAGCCAGAAAGACCTAAATTCAAATCCTGTCTCAAAGACTTATTAGTTGTATATCAAGTAATTCACTTGGCCTCTCTGCCTCAGTTTTCTTAGCTGTAAAATGAGTGGGTTGGACTTAATAGCCTCTAAGTTCCCTTCCCTCTCTAAATCCATGATCATATGAAGTAAGACTTATGTTGAGCATTAAAGGATAGATAAGATTTACTTAGACTAAAAAAAAAATCACTTTATCTGTGGTACAGTGGAAAAAGCACTGGCTCAGGAATCACAGAACCTGGGTTCAAATCCCTGCCTGTGATATGTACCACCTGTGTGACCTGAGACACGTCATTTAACTTCCCTGAGCCTTGGTTCTCATCTCTGAAGAGAGGGGGTTGGACTAGATGGCCCCTCTGAAGTCCCCTTCAGCTCTAGAGCAATGACCTGATGACCTTTTTTCCAAAGTAGAACCTAAAAGCAAGGCTTTCAAAAATCTAGCAGTCTCCAAGTCCTAATATTTTAGGAAAGGAAATGAAAGTAATTAAAAATGTATCTTATACCTTTCTACTTCTTCCTTTTTCTCTTCCTCCTCCTCCTCCTCCTCCTCCTCCTCCTCCTCCTCCTCCTCCTCCTCCTCCTCCTCCTCCTCCTCCTCCTCCTCCTCCTCCTCTTCTTCTTCTTCTTCTTCTTCTTCTTCTTCTTCTTCTTCTTCTTCTTCTTCTTCTTCTTCTTCTTCTTCTTCTTCTTCTTCTTCTTCTTCATGCCTTTGTTCTTTTATTGTTATTGTTGCTCTCCCTCATGTTATTCTTCTTGTTCTTTTGGTTCTTCACGTTCTGGTTGCTGTTGTTGTTCTCCCTCCTCCTCCACAGACTTTTGCTTTCTGCCTGTCTAATCCTATTTTTATACTGTTGACATCATACCAATTTCCAGAGCCAGAAGTGGTATAGGACACCCAGGTCTTTGTCTCCAGCACTGACACCTAAGAGGTGAGCAGGGGGGTTCCTCTCCTATGACAGAGCAGTCAGCCCAACTCTCTAGGAGCTCATTGTCATTTGGCCTCTCCACTAGGGCTCACCTCCCTGCTAGGGAAGACCTCCCCTGACTTGCTACCTGGCTTGGAGACTTGTATCCTGTATTACTCGGGATACCCAAGATCATCTGGAAGGAGAAAGTACAACAGTAACAAAGGCAGCATGTTTTCGACATCACCGTTCTCTCTCATGCTAAACTCAGGACTAGTCCTCTCTAGTTCCCAGCCTCCTCTATTTTTCCTTCCTTTATTTTTTATTTTAAATGTTTTATTAATGGAAAGACTATATCAACTCTTCCTTCTTACCCTGTGGAAAGGGATAGACAACCTCTTGGCATACTTCACTGTCAGTCCTCTGAAGTTATGATTTACCCATGCATTAATTAGAACTCTGAAATCTTTTCATGTTGTTTTCCCATACCTCCATTTCCACTATCCCCTCTGGAGCTCCTCTCTGTTGTTATTAAACTCTCCTTCCCCTGAGATCTTTTTTTATCACCTTCCTCCCAAATTCTGGTGTTCAGTGACATCAGCTTTTTTTTTGAAGACACCCCATCTGTTGGTACCATCTCAAAGCTTCCTGCTTCTCTCTCCGTCACTCTCCATCACTCTCTGTCTCTCTGCGTCTCTCCCTCTCCCTCCCTTTCTCTCTTCCCCTCCCTCTCCCTCTCCCTCTCTTTCCGACAAGGCCAGGAGGAGGAGATGTAACACTACTTGCTTCCCACTGGGACTTTTAAACCCTGCCTGGGCCACCATTACTCATCGATCACCTCCTTTCCACTTCTAAAACCCACTCTATCCTGTTTGAATTTGTGTTGTTATTGTCTGTGAAACATCTCTCCTTCCTCTCCAATAACTCCACCTCTCATAATCTTTTTCTTCAGCCCCTTCTAACACCCTGACCTCAACTCCTCTGACTTCTATCTGCAATCTCGCTAGCCAAGCACAGGGGTGATCGTATCTTAAACTTCTCCCCCCCTCCAAGTGAATTTGCCCAGGTACCTGAATTCCTAGTTATGATTACAATAATTGTAAAACTTTCCCTAAACATATCGTATAAGGCGATATAGTGAGTTAGCTCTAGTGAGAAGTAAATGGAATGAAAGAAGCATTTCTATGGCCCCTATTATGTGCCAGGGACTGTCCTGAGTGATTTACAAAAATTATCTCATTTGATTCTCACAACAACCCTGTGAAGGAGATGCTGTTAATATCCCCATTTACAGTTGAGGAAACTGAGGCAAACAGAAGTTAAGTGACTTGCCCAAGGTACCATTCCATGGCTGATAAGTGTCTGAGGTCAAGCTTGAACTCCAGTTTTCTTGACTCCAGGCTCAGTATTCTATCCATTCTGCCCCCTTGCTGTTCGTACATAAATGTGTGTGTAAATATGTTACAGAAATGACCTAGATCAGGAGTAGGGGACCTGCTGCCTCATGGCAGCAGGTTCCCCACCCCTGACCTAGATAATTCAGAGACCCCCCAAAAACCAAACATTTAAAATCAAATGGGGGCAGCTAGGTGGTACAGTGGATAGAGCACCACCCTGGAATGGGGAGGACCTGAGTTCAAATGTGACCTCAGACACTTACTAGGTATGTGACCCTGGGCAAGTAACTTAACCCCAATTGCCTCAAAAACAAAACAAAAAAAATGGCCATGGTAATATTAAGGCTCAGTCTCTTAGAAGGCAGATTCACTTTTTCTTCATCTGATTGTCTATTTCTTAGACCTGGTTGCTTAGATGCTCAGCTGGAGTTCGATGGATAATTGCCAACCCTCCACTTTACTTTTCCTAGTATACAACTGGCCAATGAATGACAACAAGATTTTCTGACTTGGATGACCACTTTTATCATTTAGAGGGTGTTTTATGTTATATAAGGTTGTAGGTATACCTAGGATATGGGAGGCCAGGATTGGAAGCCAAGTTTGCAGATACAACGTCAAGAATAGGATGCAGAAATCATAGCCAAAGGGCCAGTTTACATAGAAAAAGGAATAGAGAGCAGTTGGGCCATATTCCTTGGCATCAGGCCAAACTGAAGGGCATAGATAAAGTTTAGGATTAGGTGGGTAGGCCAGGGTCAGTTTTAAGAGGTCTATGCAAGGTGCAATGAAGCAGAGGCCTAGAGAGATTATTATATCAAGAGGCCTGGGCCATTCAGGAAAACATGGACAAAAACACAACCAAATCATTAGTCTGAGAAAGGCAGTATCTAGAGCAAGAGGTCATAGGGATTCAAACATAGAAGCACAGTTCAGGGTTCAGGGCTGAAACCTTGTACAAAGAGAAAGATAAGGAATGGAACTGGGGCCAAGCAGGTAAATCATTATAACCAAGGTTTGCCCACTGGTTCAAATGCGGGGGGAAGATTTTAGTCCTTTGCCCTGGTTTAAGAAGGTTTGGGGACAGAAAAGCACTAGTAGGCCCATGCTTCTTCCTAGAGTAATCACCCTCCTTTTTATATTATGTTCATGGTATTGAATTCTTTTTTTCAAGTTTACAATAAAATGAACTCCTAATCTAAATTGAAAACAAGGCTTCAATCCTAGTCAAAAAAAATTATAATGGGCACACAATATGAAAAGAATAATTTTTTTTCTATTTGCTATTCCTCAAATGATAGCAAATCCTAGGAAGATTGATGAATTAATTGTTTTCAACAGCCCTTAACACATATACATTCTGTTTTAGTTATGCGAAATCAAGGCAGTCTAAGACTGATCCTCAACAGCAAACTCTGGGCACAAATGGAGATACAAAGAGCGAGTCACAAAAATCTACGCATCACTGCCACAGATTTAGATGATTGTTCCATCAAAATATTTTTAATTCAGGTAAGGTGTTTGGGGGTTTTTCCCTGCTTTAAGAAATGTAATTATCTTATGGTGTATATCTAGCCCACTGTAGTGAGCAAATGATTTGATTTTTTTTCTTTTACACATGAAAGTCAGCATCATAGCATCAGCATAGGAGAAAGAATAAATGAATGAATGAAATAAGTCATTTATTGTGTTCACTATATGCTAAATCCTGGGAAAATGTAAGCACAAAAGTGAGATAGCCCTTGCATTCAAAGAGCTGACATTCTAATGGAAAATAATCCATTTTAGGGAAGTGGAGGCAAGGTATGGAGTTATGGTCTGAAAAGTCCCCAAAATGGTGAGTTGAACATTAGTGCAGTGGATTGGCATGCCCTTTCAAGGGACAATGGTTGTGGTGATTTTGTTACGGTTTTCAGAGCAAGAAGTTAGAAAAGACTGGGGGTTGGAAAAATGGCAAGGGTGAAGCCTTACCATGTTAAGTGGCTTAGCCCATGCCAAGCATGGTCTCTGCCAGGTCCACTTTGGAAGGTAGAATAGCAGTAAATGGCAGGGCAGAAAACGGCCAGAGTAAAAGAACAAACTGGCTTCAGAGTCAGGAAGACCTGGGTTAAAGCCCTGTTTTTGACCATCACATGACACTGAGATCATCACAATTACTCAGTATCCTTAATCTACTCAAAGACTTTAAAATGCAGAATAAAGCACCCACCTGCTCTGATAGAAGGAATCTTCTCACACTCATTCCCGTGTATCAGTGAAAGCATAGTTCTGGTATCTTTCCTCCAGCCCCATCCCCAAAGCTATTACTAGAATTTCAGACCACTATTTATATTTTTAAAGTACACAGTAGACCTGTGCTGTCCAAATGCTGACATAGGATTTATTCTAATATTACAGCTGTCAATCATTTGCTGGTACTCTTTGCCTAGGATATTGGTAGCTATTGAGGAATTAATATTTAGATATTGTCACATTCTTGTCAAGTTATTTGAGTAATAAGGTCAGCAGCTGAACCACTCTCAATTTTTTAAACGCATGCACACACACACACACACACACACACACACACACACACACACACATGAATTTAAGTAAAGAAAGCAGGCTGACTGTTCAAAATCCTGCCTTGTGAAAACCCATCAAGATCTTCTCACACACATTTTCAGTATTGGTTTGGTATTACTGGTATTGAGTATTTAGTATTGGTAGGAGGGCATTAGTGATATTTTAGTTTTGGCCACATTCCCCGCCCCACCCCCGCCAGTATTTTATTTGTTGCTATTAGCAGCAGTGACATAGTGAGAAGGACCCTGAACCTGGATCAGGATCTGAACCAGGTCAGGAGACTTGGATTCCAAACTTGGCTCTGCCAGGTTACCACTGTGTCGTTTTGGGCAGGTCGTTTAATATATAATTCGATTTCTTAATTTGAGGAAAATAAAATATGGGAGTTAAACTGAGTGCTCCAAGGTCATATCTAACTCACACCCTAGCAGTGTACTTGTACCTTAACTGAAAGAATTAAGGCATTACGAGTCCATCCAAAAATCACTGTTATATATTTATTTTTTAATTTTTCAAAATTTAATATTTTATTTTCCCCCAATTATATGTAAAAACAATTTTAACATTCTTTTTGTCAAATTTTGAGTTCCAAATTCTCTCCCTCCCTCCCTCTCCCCATTGAGAAGGCAAGCAATTTGACATAGGTTATACACATGTAGTCATGCAAAACACATTTCCATGTTACATATTTATTGAAGGGGAGTCTTTCAACATTTCACCTTCATTCTTCCATTGCTCTTCACATCCTCACCCATTCATGTCCTCACACCGATGTGATGTCTGCCCGATGTTTTAAGCCCAAAGTAGTTACCATAAGAGGCAAGAAAACCTCTGTTCAGCAGAGTAAGATGGGCCTTTCGAGAGTAAGAATTATGTGGATTTGAGTCCATAAGTCTTTTTTCCACTTTTTTTTGTTCATGGCTTTTAGGTAGTATGATGATTCTTAAATTATCTCTCCTCAATCTGTTTTCCAAGTCAGTTGTTTTTTCTATAAAATATTTCACATTTTATTCCATTTTTTCAGTCTTTTTGTTTTATTTTATTATTTCTCGATGTCTTATGGAGTCATTAGCGTCCACTTGGCCAATTCTAATTTTTAAGGAGTCATTTTCTTAAATAAGGTTTTTCTTAAATAAGGTTTTTTCTTCTTTTTACCAAGCTGTTGATTTCATGTCTTTCTTCCATAGCTCCTATTTCTTCCCCCATTTTTCCTCTGCAGTTCTCATTTGGTCGTTCTCTCTTTTTCCTTTCTTTTTTTTGCTCTTTTTAAACTCTTTAAAAATGCTTCTAAAAGTTCATATTTGGGCTTGTGTTCAATTTGAACTTTTCTTTGAGGGTAAATAAACTGGGTAATAAGTGACAGAACTACTACATGGCACCCATTCCTATGCCCAGTCCTAGTTCAGGGATCCCCTGGGATCTCTTTCTGCTCTGGTGCTCTGTCTCAGCACCATTTCTGTCTTTAAGCACTGGAATTCTCTCCACTACTACCATCATGTACCATGACCAATGTCTGCAGACTTTTCTGTTTGGTTTCCCTAAGCTACTCTAGACTAGAAAAGTGACTCACTGTAACTTTTTTTTGGCTTTCCCAATCAGAATTTGATCTGGCACATTTTCTAGAACGTTGTGGAGGAGGTGTGCTGGGTAAACTAGGCATAAATGCTTCCATTCAACTCTGCCATCTTGACTTTCCCCAGGAAAATCATTTTGCCAGCTGTGTTGACAGTGGTTAAAAATGGGGAGAGAGTTGAGGTAGAGACATCAATTGGAAGGTGATTGCAGTAGTAAAAGCAACAGGTGATAAGGACCTGAACTAGGGTGGTAGATGAATGGAGAGAAGTGGACATATAGAAGAAGTGATACTGTGAAGTTAGAAATTTGACAACAGACATTGCTATTTGGTTCTCCTGTAGCACTTCAAATCCAACACAATCAAAACTGATCTTTTCTTCCCTCCAAAGTGTTCCTCTTCTAACTTCTTTCTCTGTTGATGGCTCTGCCATCTTTCCAGTGAACCATATTCAAAACCTTGAAAGTCAGTGAAACAACTTGCATTTATTAAGATCCCCCCTTCCCTCCTTGAGAAAGCAAGCAATTTGATATTGATTGTAATTGTGAAGTCATGCAAAACATTTCCATATTAGCCATGTTGCAAAAGAAAACATGAAAATTTTTTTTAAAAAAGTATGCTTCGGTCTGCACTCAGTGTTCAGAATTTCTTTCTCTGGAGGTGGAAAGCATTTTTCATCATAAGTGCTGAATTGTCTTGAATCATTGTTTTGATCACAGTAGCTAAGTCTTCCACAATTAATCATTCTTACAATATTGCTATTACTGTGAACAATGTTCTCCTGGTTCTTTTCACTTCATTTTGCATTAGTTCATATAAGTCTTCCCAGGTTTTTCTGAAACAATTCCCCCCTCTTCATTTCTTACAGCACAGTAGTATTCCATCACAATCATATACCACAACTTGTTAAACCAGTCCTCAATTTATGACCATTCCTTCATTTTCCAGTTCTTTGCCCCCACAAAAAGAGCTGCTATAAATATTTTTGTACAAATAGGTCCTTTGCCCTTTTCTTTGATCTCTTTGAGATACAGACTTAGTCATGGTATTACTGGGTCGAAGGTAGTATATTTAACCTTTTGCCTACACTCTTTTCAAAGTCTCCTAACTGGTTTCCCTTCCTCTAGTTCTGTCCTCTTCAATCCATCCTTCACATTAGTGCTAAAGTAATCTTCCCAATTTTCAGGTCTCAGCATGTCACCACCCTGCCCGAAAACCTTCAATAGTGTCCCATTGTTTAGCACTACAAACAAGCAACATAGAATAAAATTTATAATGGAATACAGAGCCCTCTAGGATCTGGCTCCAACCTGTCTTTACAAACTTGTTTTATACTAACCTTTGCACACTGATCCAGTCACCCTGGACCATTAGCTGTTTCCTGAAATCATACTATTCTTTCTTTATGCAGGTAGGTTCATAAGGGGAATTATTCTATATCTATTCCTTTTGGAATCTTATTTTAAAATCCTCAACAAGTGCCACTTCTTTTTATGAAACTTTCGCAGATTCTCCAAGCTAGAAGTTATCCATCTCTAATCTCTTTTCCCTTTTTCTTTGACTTCTCCAAAGGACCTATCATATTCTGATCTGTATTACAATTTTTGTGTATACTAATCAGTCATGTCATTTTGACAGCTCCATAGCTATAGTACGTAGTCCAGGTTCATGCCACAGAATAGGAAACTTAAATACTTATTTAATTAAATTTAATTAAGATAGGCTTCTAAGGCTTAGAGATATTCCAATTTACATAAATGATAGATTTACTAATACTGATGAAATCAAAGCTCTTTATAAAGATTGAAGAAAATACAGCATCGAATTGTGGCAAAAGAATTGAATTAGAAATTTTAAAAAACCTAAATTTCAGTCCTATTTCTGCCACTTAGTGTGTGATCACATACAGTTTCCTCATCTTCGAAATGAGATTAATATCTGCCATGCCTATAATTATAAGCCTGTTATGATGATCGAATGAGATAATGCCTAGGTGTTTATCAATTAGCCCATGGCCATATGCTACCCTAATTCCAGAGTGTAGTCTATTTGGGATTTTGAGGGGGAAAAGCAAAGTTTTGCCTAACATAGCTAATGAACATGAAAGAATAGGTCCATAGAGCCTAACTATATGCCTGCAGTTGGCATTGTATTACTGATTCCTGTCTGGTATCATACTAACAGGCCTTGATAGTTGATTAGTTGTAAATATATTAAAAATTGTGGCCCACACATATAAATTTCTGATCGTTGAGTCCACCATGGGGGGAAAACAGACTTGATTTCCTCAAGATAAGGTATGGGAAAATGCTTTGAAAACTATAAAATACTATACAAATATGTAGCTATTATCATACTAATTTTAAAATAATACAGGAAAGTTTCCTGTATTGGTCCTGTAAGGCAAAAGGACACAGGAATCTGAGGAAATGCCTGGTAGTTAGGTTTTATTCTAGAAAAAGGCGGTGTTTTCAGGGGTTGCCAGGATGTCCAAGCAGAATCCTGTGAAAACATGGGAAGCATTGCCATGTCCTTTGCCTACATGACCTGGTCCCCCAAGTAACCTGTTTTCTAATCAACTGGTTAGAGTACTGGAATAATTGAACCTGATCTGATGCCCTGCTTATTAGAATCTAAGAGCATTTTAGCTCAAAGAAAAATCTTAGTTGCTTTCTGAGGAAGTGGAAGAGTTCAGCTCCCCTCCAATGTGTGGGGACATTGGAAAAAAATTTTTTAAAGTCATCATAACCTAGAAACTAGCACTCCCAAACTGGGCTTATTATCAACTAACATTACTTGAGATTTATAAATGTTTAGACACTATTTAGGACACATAAAGTAGCGTGATTCCTCTGCATAAGTCACCAAAAAGATTATGTTCTAAAATTGATCTAACAAATATTCTGTTTTAAAATGCTTTTATTAATTTGCTTGCCTCTTTTTATTAATTTGCTTGCCCCCCTTTTAAAAATTATTCTTTTTACCTTTATGGTGGCAATTGACAGTGACAGTAAGTGTATTTATGAGGTTAGGGCATAACTTTCTTTTCCTCCACAAAGTCCTATAGCCATCTATAGAACTAAATTCTGTAGAATCAATTCTAAATTCAAATAAAATGTCTTTAAAATCACTCAACTTTGCTTTTGCAATGTTATTATGTATGTGCATGAGCCGTTACCTCCTTACAACTATTCATTATAGAATGGAATTTAATTCAACATGGGTTGTTTTTCAGCATTTGGAGAGGGGAGGTGATTATTATCTACACACTCTACTAGATTTATGCTACATAGGCACTTTCCCTTCAAGGAACGCAAGCCAAGTAATCATATTAATAAGGAGGATGGAAAATTCTTTTAAAAGGAACTCCTAGACATATGAGCTATGTTTAAAAATACTAGCCTGTGATTGTTCTTAAGAATTTAATTTTTTTGTGCAGGCAAGTGCCAAAGATGTTGGATGTCTTTATGCAGCAATACATCACCGTCTTGTTGCACTAAGAACCTTTTATAAGCAGGAACTAGATGTAAATGAGATTGAAACTGAGTCAGAAACAGTCATCCAATTATTAAGCTGTGATAGTTGTGATGAAGATGATGAAATGCTTAAAATCACCACAGGTCGGTCAGGTAAGTTGATTTTCATTCCCCCATACCCTAAAATACAGTATTTGCTAGGATTTTTCCAAAGGCTAATCATAT
Source organism: Trichosurus vulpecula (assembly GCF_011100635.1). Lineage (NCBI taxonomy): Eukaryota > Metazoa > Chordata > Mammalia > Diprotodontia > Phalangeridae > Trichosurus > Trichosurus vulpecula. The sequence goes on along the minus strand of NC_050573.1, from coordinate 400,823,150 downwards.
CTTGACATACATATTATTGGTACACAAATTATAGATTATAGTTTCTATTTTCAGGTAATTTTCCATTTAAAACTTTACATTGACAAAAGCTTATTTCTTGATTTTTCTGTTTTATTTCACACACACACACACACACACACACAGAGGGTATGGCAGAGAAGGACATAGAGATGCGGTGAATGGGGCTGTGTAACAACAATGCTGCTAGTAGCTGCTGTGGGGGGTGGGGTGTAAGACCAACAACACCAGCACACAGGAGGGCTGCTAGCACAGGTTCTTTTGATCTGCTTTTCTAAGGAAAGCAACTTTAAGGGGTTAATAATCTTACTTTAATTAAGCATACATATATCATCCATTTAGTTCAGGGGAAAAAGGCCAGCACCCTGAACTTCAGAGCAAATGCAAACAGAAATTAAAAACAGAAATTATATAAACAGAGCAAATAACATAAATCACCAGACAGGCTTCTAGCTGTCTGACCAAAGCTATAGTTACCAGAGACAAAAGCACCAACATCTGGGTTTTCAAACGGGGTGGGGGGGCTCTTTGATGGCTACCCAGAGTCTCCACACCAATGAGTCTTCCAATGAGTGAGCCCCAGACAAAATGCTAACCTCAAAATATATATACACTTCTTCAGGGTCAGAGTACTTCATACCTCTTGAGGACTTTATACCACTTGTGATCTAATTAGCAAAAGGGTGTGGGCCTTTCTACAAACAAAAGCAAGACTCAAAGGCACTTGATTTCCTTAGTGCTGAGGAGCACTCCAAAATAAAAGACAACAAAAAAGTCCCACTTGGCTTGCCATTACAAGCCATTATTTGAGATTAGCCTGTATTTATGAAAATCCTATTTGTTTCCTTATTTCTGGGGGGGGAGAAGGGGGATAGGGCAATTGGAGTTAAGTGACTTGCCCAAGGTCACACAGCTAGTAAGTATGTCAAGTGTCTGAGGTCACATTTGAACTCAGGTCCTCCTGACTCCAGGGCCAGTGCTCTACTCACTGTGCCACCTAGCTGCCCCACCTTAAAAAAAGACTCAATTTAAATTTGTTTATGAGATTCATTGTGTACAAACCTAGATGCTATTCACAATTAGGAACATCTTTACTTAGAAGCAGAAATCATTGTTTATTTCTTCTTATTTTTTAGTCATTTTTCAGTCATGAAAGTAATACTCTGTTGGGGGTTTTCTTAGCAAAGATACTGGAGTGGTTTGCCATTTCCTTCTCCAGTTCATTTTACAGATGAAGAAACTGAGGCAAACAAGGTTAAGTGACTTGGCCAGCTAGTAAGGGTCTGAGGCCAGATGTGAACTCAGGAAGAGGAATCTTCCTGACTCCTGGCCCAGCACTCTGTCTACTATACCACCTAGCTGTCCTGTTTATTTCTAGAGACTGAAAAATATAGCAATACTGAAAATGAGTAAACAACAAATAGACTTTTAGGTGAAATAATATAAATGTCCTGAGTGTTAAGTTTAAGAGTGTGAGCTTAAGAGAAATAGCCATCACTTTGAAGGGTGAAACGAACAGCTCAATAACAATTTATAGAATAGTATTCTGTAGGTGAAACTGTTACGGTAAGGACTTTGTGGCATTTCTAGTAGCAAACACTTTAGACAGATCCAACTTCTTATGACAACCAACTTTGTTGCTATTTAGGCATTTGATATCTTCTCAAATATTCAAATAGACCTGTGATCTCCTTGATTGAACAGTTCCCTCCAATGATTCAGATGAAAACCCATCCATGCCTGAAGCAGTTCTTCTCTAGGTGCCACAATCTGCTGAAAATTCTTCTGACTTTGTGAGCATGCCAGGAGAGGCCTTTGGCTATCTATCGACTGATCATCTCTCACTCCTGCCATGTGTACCAATGAGTGTTCAGGTTTCAATTTTGTCATTTTGAATCAGAATTTTATTTTAACCATACGCAATTCAAGAACTCAGCATAAGGCATGAATGCAGAGAGCATGACTTTGAGAAGTAAAGCTGAAATTATATCTTCTCTTTATTATACTTTTAGGGTGCCACGCCTTCTACTAATGTTATAAAAACAAACCCTAGAGGCAAAAGGAAAGAAGTATATGAACCCAAATTATAACTTATTTGTTTTAACCAAAGAAGTGGTGACTGATGTTTCTCACCAAATTGTATATATGTTTATGAAAACTACATTCAGTTCAATAAATGTCTATTGGATTCATTTTACATCTACATACAATTCAATTTATATCAAGTAGTGCTCTATTTTAAGGAATGGGCAGGTTAGCAAAGTTCAAAATATATTGAGATAAAATTGTGTAAAAAAAAAGGAAAAGAAAGGAATAATTCAATAAATATCAACCATCTTGACAAAGAGTATTTTGTATCCTAGTTCAACATCATTTCCATAATGCATGATACAGTGTCCCAAAAGTCTTGGTGCAGTTTTGAGCTTTGGTAGCTTAAAAAACTAAACCAGCTTGAACTAAATACCATTCTATCATGAGTAGTTGTAGGGAGGTTATGGCAATACATACACATAATTTTTAAAAGTAGATGTAAAAAATGTATTAATGTTATTAAGTTATAAATCTTAATTCCACAAATTATATCTATATCTATATATCTATATATATCTATATATCTATATATCTATGTATCTCTATATATATATATCTCAATAATTAATCTAGCTACATAGTGAAAGAAAATCCAAGCAAGGAAAAATCTGAGATAGATGAAACAAACTCCAATATTTCTTTGGTAAATTAATTCTTTTCTCTAAAAAAAACTGTTAATGCTCTCAGTGCCTTTTTCAACTCATGGTTATTTATTTTATGAACTACTGAAAAAAATTTAATGGCTACCATAAAGTGTTATGCTGGGCATCTTTTAGGAAGCTTTAGAAGCTTTAAACTGCTCCAAGATTTTTAGGAGACCCTGTATACCAATGCTTATTTTATATTTCCTTTCTCAGATTTTCTCTTACTATCTTGTTGTTCTGTTATTTTCAGTCAGGTCTCTTTGTGACCCCATTTGGGGTTTTCTGGGCAAAGATACTAGAGTGATTTGCCATTTCCTTCTCCAACTCATTTTGCAGGTGAGGAAACTGGGGCAAATAGGGCCAAGTGATTTGCTTAGGGTCACACAGCTAGTATGTGTCTAATACCAGATTAAACTCAGGAAGACAAGTCTTCCTGACTCCAGGCCTGGCACTCTATCCATTTTGCCATCCAGCTGCCACAATTGAGGTATATTTTTCTAGGGAATTAAGATTGATAGCTTATTAATTTTAATCTATTCTTGTATCCTTTTTTTTTAATCTGCCACTAGCCAGAGGCAGTATGGCATAGTGGACTAAGAGATGGATGAGAGCCAGCAAGACCCCTGGGTTCAATTTCAGTCTCTGACACATAATAGTTGTGTGACCCTGGATAAGTCACTTAACAACTCAATGCCATAGGCAGCTTTCTATAACTAAAAATTGCCAAAGAATTACTGATTTGCTTCAGTATAGAGTTCCCTATAATGATGAAATCACAGGTCCAGATTCTGCTCCCTCCAACCAAAAAAAAATTCTGTCACTACCTGTTTTCAAGAAATTTGGTCCAGTTTTCTATAACCATCTTATTTCTGGCATGGTTTCATATGTGGAACTATTTTTATTTGTTACCTATAAGTATGGAGGTTACATTTTTTCCTTTTTTCACCAGCGAACCTTCTTTAGACTCAATTTCAGCTGTGTTAAATATTATATTGAAAATATTGTTTATGTTGTAATAACCACATATTTTATAATTATACTTCAGATCCTTCCAGATGGAACCACAGACCACCAGTTGCCTGCTCATGATAGCCACCTTTGATCCTGATTACAACTACAGAAAGACCATTGAAAATCCTCAACTATTCCAACTCACCTTCTAGTGAGAAAATCCTATATATTCATTGAAAGGTTTTAAAGAAATTAGTCTTGAAGAGAATTAGAATTTGTTCTGCTTCAAACTTTCCCACTTACAGATTTTAATAATCATATTCCTGTTGCTTCATATTTGGATTAATCTGAAGAAAAATTACCAGAATTTATAAAGTATCTCACAGGCTTCAAACACATTATTTTCAGAGACATTATTTCAGAATATAACTAATCAGGATTATTCATCACATTGATGGATAGGACAATTAAAACTATGAATTATTAGATTTAATAAATGTCTAACTCAAATATTTATTTTCTCCAGTATGCATTATCTATCCATGAAATACATATTTCATAGACTTCAAGGATTGTTCCTTTGAAAAATGTTATTGTAAGTCTGATCCAAGTCATTAAACAATTTTTACCCTTGGCAAAAATGTTTTTTTTATTTTCCACTTAGATGTATGGTTTAGTAAAATACTAAACTTGTATGTTCATAATGACAATGAGCTTTTTAAACAAAAATATTTAAATATATATCATGAGTATCAAAGTCTCAAAAATGTTATATGCTTTTAAATTGTTATTCTCTAAGTTATTTTAATGAAGTTAAATTATTTGCCTTAGCATCATTTAAGGTTAAAGTTATGATACTTTTATTTTAATACCTAAAAAATTTATCCAAATGAGGCTTGTCCTTCAAAGTCCTCTTCTTAGGATTTATCCCAGTAATACCACAATTTGCTTAAGATTTTTGTTTTGCTTTTAACTCTCTTGAAATTAACTGAGGAATTGATTTATGAGCTAACCAAGAAAGCAGTTTTATTACTTTGTAGTTATAATTTATTTTTTTAAAAACCTAAAACTAAATTGCTCTGTTTGATTGTAAGACTTGACTTTGGATAACTTTTTGAAGTTTCTAAAAATCAACCCTACTTTAGAAAGACAGTTTTGCTACATTAAAGATACCAAAAAAAAACACCCCTGAAAACAGGAGTTAAAAGAATGTTTTGAGCAAAAGTAGCATTGGAATAATTGTATAGTATTTCAGATTCATTACTTTGGATGACAGAGAACTTATTTATATAGATGATGTGTTCTTTTTGTATTTTAAAATATAGTCACATTATTATATATGCCAGGCGATCTTAACCTAGGTTCATTGGGCCCTCATGTATACGTTTTAGGGGGTCTGTGACCCCCCCCCACACGTCTCTTCACTTTGGTTTTCTATTGTTTGTATTTATTTTATAATTTAAACCATTATTCTGAGAAGAGGTCCAAAAGTTGCACCAAATTGTCAAAGGAATCCCAACTATACACTGGCTGTGTATTACATTACACGCATTCAATGAGTCAAATTCTTCAGCTTTTCTCTGGGAACAAAGTGTTTTTAGAAATTACTGGAACTACGGTAAGCTGATTTAGCCAGTTACTGGTGCAAAGGTATTTATTCTCTCTTATGCTGAAATAATTCTTAGGTGGAGGTATTTAGGGTGGTCCATTCTAGCCTTATTTTCTATTCTAGGTTTATCTTCCATTCTTCTCCCTTATATACCCTCCTTTCAAGTCGCAACAGTTGCTACTTTTCTGGTCCTATTTTTTGCTTTCCCATTGTTATGTCCTAGCTTATGCTAGGACTCCATTTAAATGCAACCTTTCCCCCTATAATGTCTGTCCTGAGTCTTCCCAGGTAGAAACAATTTCTCCCATCTCTGATCTCTTGTAGTGTTTTGTTTTTATTTCTCATATATCTCATATATACCATAGTCTACCTTGCTCATATTTGGTGTACCTATCAGTCTCCTCTACTATAGACTCTACAATAGCTCTTTGACAATAGGAGCTCTTTCAAAATTCAAGTTTATGTTCCCTTCAGCACCTAACAGTTTTGCTTACATAAATAGGAATTTATATAGCACTTCACTGTTTGCAAAGTATTTTTGCATACATTTTCTTTTTGTTTTTAAATTTTATTTTATTTTTCAATTAATAAGTATTAACCTCTCCATCCTACTCTCTCCCATTAAAAAAAACTCTTGTAATAAATATGCATAGTCAAACAAAACAAATTCCCACATTGGCCATGTCCAAAAATTTTTATTTCATTCTACAACTTGAATCTATCACCTCTTGGTTAGGAGATGGGAAGCCTGACCATCAGTCCTCTGGAATCACGATTTGTCATTGCATTGATCAGAGTTCTTAAGACTTCCAGAGTTTCTCACTTGGGTGTCACAAAAATCTGACAAGGTAGATTTTGTAGGTGCCATTTCACAGATGAGGAAACGGAGGCTTAGATTTTAAGTGGCTAGTCAAACAGTTTTTGTTAGCAAACCAAGTACTCTATTCACTGCCTCATGATGACTCATTGTAATAATATTCATAAGTAGAATTTGCCATTAATGATCTTAATTGAACTTTAAAACAACAGTATGAGAGTTGTTTTCTAGTCTAGTGCAGTTATTAATATCTCTATTGTACAGTTGAGGAAACTGGAGCTCAGAGAGTTGAGCCGTCTTAATCATGGTCACATTGCTATTAAATCTCAGATTAGGGATTTGAATTTAGGGCTTCTAAACCTAAATTCAATTTTCATTCCTATCTGATTGCATGACTGAATTGATGCATGGATTCACTCTTTTAAGTCACTAAGAGGCCATGAAGCATAGTTTGAGAGAATCACACTAAAGGCTGTCCTTCGTTTCTAAGGAACTCACAATCAATCAGTAAGCATTTATCAAGCACCTGCTATGTGCCAAACACTATGCAAGTTCTGGGAATACAAATACCACAGTGAGACAGTCTCTACCCTGAAGGAGCTTACTTTTTGACTTGGGTGTGTGTGTGCGCATGCATGTGCATGCTTAGTACCACAGGTTTACTAATACATAAATACGGGCTACCTACCAATAAATACACAATGATGGGGGGTGTGTGGCTAACCACTAGAAATCAAGTGAATACAAGAAGAAAGAGAAGAAAAAAGTGGGGAAAAGAGAGTTGTAGAAGACAAAAGAAAAGAAATACAGGAAAATGTTAGAACCATAAACTGAGAAGCATATTGACAGAGCAGTAAAATAATGATTTTTTTCTATCTATGAGATTTTTAGGTGTCAGATTTGTACAAATGCTCATAAGGGAATGTTGGTGACACTAATTTCAATTACTTTAGAAATTAAAGTCTTGGTTTTTTAAAAATAATCTTATTTTTCTGGCACCCATTCATTTTTGTCCCTTTAATCATTTCTTCAACATAAGCACCAGGAAAGGAATGAGACAATAACTCCCTATGTGCCCCAAAACAGAATACCATCAAATCCATCCTTTGCTTCCATTATTTTCTTAGCTTTGTTGTTGTGGAAGGGAAAAATCTGAGCTAAAAACCTCCTCACAAGATAATGTCTTTGCACTTTTATTGAATAAAACTGTAATTGTTTTAAATTCTAGTGGGTGTTAACAACAGAAGCATGAAGATTTTAACCCTGTTTGTACCATGTTTATGACAGAAAGCTTTTGTGATGTGAGTGCATAGTGTGGATGTTGAAGGTGGAAAATTATTTCTCTCAAACTGAGTCAATGTTTTCAACCCACTATTTCACAAATATGGCATTTATATCACAAATCCATTATCTTTATTACTATATTTATCATTTAAAATCAAGTAACATCTTTAAGAAGTATAAACATAATAAGATTATAGGAAGTTATCAACGATTTTATTAGGATGTTTTCCAAGGAACTTAAGTGTGCAAAGAAATGGGTATGTGGGGGTGGAGAAGTAGTACAATAGTCTGACAGCATCAGTTTATCAATTGAAGCAATAGGCAAGCTCTCTTGTGTTTGGAATTAAGCCAAGGAATATTCCACAAGATTACCTTGTATATACTCTGTATTACTTTAGGTGTACCTAGTTTTTCATCTGTTTTCTTCCATTAGAATGTAAGCTCCCCAAGGACAATTGTTTTAGTTTTTTTACCTTTCTTTGTATCCCCACTGCTTAACACAGTGCCTAGCACATAGTAAATATTTAATAAATGCTTATTTGCTCACTCACTAAAAGTTCAAATTGAATGTTTTATTGAGCAAAGGACATCTACAGGGAAAAAAGGTAATTTCTTATCTGCTCAGGTGTCCCAGTATCACCTAAACCTAGGATATATGCAATGTTAGGGGTATTATTAGAGGCTTCATCAACCAAGAAAGGCCTTAACATGGTTCAGAACCCATGACCCTAGGGTGGAACACTCAGAGAATAATTGATGAGAGCCTTTTGAGACATAAGCATTATAAGTCAATCAGAGCAGGGAATGGACCATTACAATGTAGGTAAACATGAAATCTTAACCAAATCTTATGGAAGGAATCCAGTACTAATGTGACATAAGAATGGAGATCGAAGGTAAAGCACATCATGCAAAGCTATGAAACAGTGGCAATCAATTGCATAATTAACACAGACCTTGCAGTTTACATTAATATGGTCCCCTGGATCAACACTGGGAGCCATTATTATTCTTTGTTGTTGTTCAGTCAATTTCAGTTGTGCTCCCATGTGGGATTTTCTTGACAGAGATACTGGAATGATTTGCTATTTCCTTCATTTTATAGATGACAAACTAAAGCAGACAGCATTAAGTGAATTGCTCAGGGTCACATCTAGTAAGTGTCTGAGGCTAGATTTAAACTTAGGAAGATGAGTCTTCCTTACTCCAGGCCTGGCATTCTATCCACTCTACCACCTAGCTGCCCTGTATTGCCATTCTATATATTGGTCCAAGCCTTAGAATAATTCCTTGAAAATGACAAATGTTGGAGAAGATGTAGGAAAATTGGAACACTAATGCATTGTTGATGGAGTTTGTGAACTGATCCAACCGTTCTGGAGAGCAATTTGGAACTATGCCCAAAGGGCTATAAAACTGTGCATACTTTTGATCCAGCGATACCACTTCTACATCTGTATCCCAAGGAGATCATAAAAATAAGAAAGGACTCATATGTACAAAAATATATAGCAGCTTTTTTTGTGGTAGCAAAGAATTGGAAATTGAGGGGGTGCCCATCAATTGGAGAATGGCTAGACAAGTTGTGATATATGAATGTAATGGAATACTATTGTTCCATAAGAAATGATGAGCAGACAGATTTCAGAAAAACCTGGAAAGACTTATATGAACTGATGCTGAATGAAGTGAGCAGAACCAGGAGAACACTGTACATAGTAACAGCAACATTATGTGATGACCAACTTTGATATACTTAACACTTCTCAGCAATTCTAAGTCACTTTTAAGGCACTTCTAAGACAATTTCCAAAAGACTCATGATGGAAAATGATATCTACATTCAGAGAAAGAATTATAAAGTCTGAATGCAAATCGAAGCATACTATTTTCCTTTCTTTTTTTGTTTTTTTCTTTCTCATGGTTTTTCCCTTTGATTCTGATTCTTCTTCCACAACATGACTAATGTGGAAATGTGTTTAATATGATTGTACATGTATAGCCTACATCAGATTGCATGCCATCTTGGAGAAGGGGGAGGGGAAGGAGGGGGAAACTTTAGAATTCAAAATCTTATAAAAATGAATGTTGAAAACAAAAACTAAATGAATAAATTTTAAAAATAATGATTCCTTGAAAGTTAGAAATGCACATTTTACTTTGGGAACACAAAATTGAAGAGCTTAAGTATATCCTGGAACATGGTATCCTTGGTATCCTTGAAAGCAGTTACTCATTCTTAGGTTACAATGGGTATGAAAGTATCAGAGGAGGGTGACACATTGTTGAGAGTCCTGTTAGTTGGATATTTGGGCAAAATCTATTCAGTGTCAGTCAACTCCTGGCTTCTATTTCTGGAGGATTAGATCAGCAAAATTTAACCTTGCCTGAGCTTTTGAACAATTGACTACCAATGATAATCTACTAAGTTTTTTAAAGAAAAATTCTAGATGTATGATAAATTTTGTTTTGTTTCATTTTTAACCATGTATCCTAGTCATGGTTCCATATCTAATACAACAGATCATTCAGTGCCTGGGGTTCAAATTACCATCTTTGTAATAAAAACATATTCAAATATCTCCAGGTAGAAGCAATCCCCCAAAAAGTTAAAAAAATAGTCACTGGAAGGTAAAAGATGGCAGGCATGGGGGTTCAAAGTCCCTTGCCTGAGTCCCACAATTGGACCTCAGATTGATCTACCTGGGGGCAAGGTTAACTCAAATTGGCCCAGTTTTGCACTATAATTTCTTTGCTCACAATAGCCCTATTGGTGTCGTGTGTGTGTGTGTGCATGCACGCACACACATGCACGTGTGCACATGCGTGATTGAGCATGCATGCCACCACAAGCCTCCCCATTTCCACCAATATCCTGGCCCAACATACCAGATTAAGTTTGGTTTAACAGAGAGGTATGAAAGTCAAGAGTAAAATGAAATAAATGGGAAACTGTTATGTAAATAAACTTTAAAGAAAATGAAAGCTCAACAGAGTGAAGTGATTTGTCTGACTTATGGAGCTTAATTCACTCCTCTGTGTCCCTTTCTCAGTCTCTTTTGTTTGATCTGCATCCTGGTTGTGCCACTAATTGTGGATGTCCCACATGGCTCTGTCACAGACTCTTTTCTCTTCTTCCTCTATTCTACTTCACTTGGAGACCTCATGAACTTGTTGAGGTTTCACGGTGTTTTGTGGGGTCATCTCAAAAGAATTCACAGACTCAGACCATCTCCAACCAAAGTGGGCTAGGCTCCAAGAAGGAACCAGCAGCTTAGCAGAGGAAGACAGGGATTTTCATAGAGCAAAAGATGCAACTACATCATTACAGGATATATGAATATTAAAATATAGGAGGTGGGACAGCTAGGTGGCACAGTGAGTAGAGCACTGGCCCTGGAGTTAGGAGGACCTGAGTTCAAATCTGTCTTTGGACACTTGACACACTTACTAGCTGTGTGTGATCTTGGGCAAGTCACTTACCCCCAATTGCCATGCCTTCCCCCCTGCAAAAAAAAAATATAGGAGGGATCTATTGATATGAGGAGGGGTCCTAGCCTTGGTGGAACTGCACATGTGGTTACCCAGAATGCATATGAAAAGCCCATGGGGGGCATTAATGTATGATAATGATATTATAATAAGCCTTTCTACATCATAAGTTCACCTTGGGACAGTGCTTTGCTATTACTGCGCAGGTGTCCACTTAGGCTGTGATTTAGTGGTCAAACATCCTACTCTATGTCCTGTTAGTGCTGCTTTCTGATTGGCTGGTTATTGTGGTCCTATCTAAGACTGATGGATGGGCAGGCTATTGTGGTCTTATCTAAAACTAGATGGATGTGGTTGACACGCCTGCTGTCTAATGAGATATAAGTTCATGGACTCCCCTGCTGTTCTAGTGAGGCAGTGAGGCATATGAGAAAGTTGAGATATTGGGTCTGGGGGCACTGTCTAGACTCCATCAAACTCTCACGGATATAATTATCTCTATGCAGATGATTCTCAGATCCCTTTATCCAGCCCTACTCTTTTCCCTTACTTCCAGTATCCAATCTCCAAATGCCTATTGGACATATGAAACTGGATGTCTTGTTGACATTTTAAACTTAACATGTCCAAAAGTCAGCTCATCACTCCCCCCTCCCCAAATCTTCCCCTCTTTCAAACTTCCCTATTACTGTAAATCCTCTCAATCCAGGCATAAAGTAATGAGGGTCAGCACCAAGGTTGTTTTAGTGTCATAGGTGAGAAGAGAGTGTATATAAAAATATTACAAAGGTAGAGATTACAGGACTTGACAACTAATTTGATATAGGGGTAAGAGACAGTGAGGAGTTGAGGATGATTAAGTTGTGAGCTTGGGTAATGTGGATAATGAGTCAACAAAAGAGATAAAGAGGAGTAGTCAGACAGATAGAAGAACCAGTGGAGAACAATGTCACAACAACTTAGGGAAAAGAAAATTTCAAAGAAAATAGGTTTAGTGACTGGCCAGGGACTTCAGAGAGATTAAGAAGGATGAGGACTGAGAAATGGCCATTAGATTTGACAAGTAAAAGATTATTAGCTAGAGCACCAGTCCTGGAGTCAGGAGGACTTGAGTTCAAATCTGGCCTCAGATACTTGACACTTACTAGCTGTGTGACCTTGGGCAAGTCGTTTAACCACAATTGCCTTGCCTTCTCCTTTCCAAAAAGGACACAAACAAACAAACAAAAAGATTATCAGCCATTTTGGGAAAGAAGTTTTAGCTGAGTGATGAGGTTGGAAGGCAGACTGCAAAGGGTTAGAAGAGTGAAAGGAAAGGAAATTAAGACACCTATTGTAGATGACCAGGAGTTAACCACAAATGGTGGGAGAGATACAGTTTAGGATGATAGCTAGCTGGGATAGGTGGACTTTTTTAGGATAGGGGAGATATGGTTGTGTTTGTGGATAATAGGGAAGAAGCCAAGAAATTGAAGATTAATAAGAGTAGAAATAATAGGGTATTCTGCTGGAAAATATGGGATGAAATGGAATCCCTTATATATATAGAATGGTTTACCTCGGCAAGGAGAAGGACCACCTCTTCATGTGATAGAGGGATGAAGGAGGAGATAGTGGCAGAAGATTTCTGAAGGATGTGAGATAAGGAACAGGGGAGAAGAGAGCCTCTCAGCAAATGGCCTCAGTATGTTTGTTTTTTTCAGTGAACTGAGGCAAGGTTCTTAGCTGTGACAGTTGGGGCAGACGGGTCTTCACCAAGGTTGTTTTAGTGTCAAAGGAGAGGAGACGGTGTATTTAAGATCTATTACAAAGGTAGAGATTACAGACTTGGCAACTGATTTGATATACAGTATCAGAATTCAGAGTTGAGGGTAATAAAGTTGTGAACTTTATGGGAGGTTTGTGGAGAGATGAAAAGATTTGGAAAAGCCATTGTGGTGAGTGAGATAGAGAGATTAGGGAGGTGTAAAAGGATTATCTTGCAATTTTGAGGGACCCTTTCAGATTATCTAAAATAAATTTATAGTGGATCCAGTCAACACAATTTTCCGATCCCTAGCTCCTTTCAGCAGCATATGAGAAGAAGCAAAGACAGTGGATGGTGAGAATAATCTAACGCTGGGTTTGGCAGGCCGAAATCTTAATAGGATAAAGGGACAAAGAACTCAAGAAGAGAAGATAAGTGAAAAGTTGAACTGATTCACCAAGGAGTCAAGATAAGGAAGGGAAGAGAATGTAACGAAATGGGTGACAGAACTGAGGCGCGAAGGATTTGGAGACCATAGTGATGATAAAGAACAGGGTTTGGAGTAAGTCAGGTAGAATTATGACCAGATAAATTATTATCGGTGGAGGTAAAGGTGGAATTATGATAAGATAAAGGAATTTCAGAATTCATGAATTTAGATGTGGGACACTTATGGATCATGATAAAATTGACCATCTCTATGTGCAGCTGTTGCAGGGTAGAGGATTGGCTAATGGGAAAGGAGTAAGTTGAAGAATTAGGAGTTTAGAGTGTTTGAGAGAGTATACACACATATAATGTATATACACATACTTATGTATGCATATGTCTATATATGTCTGTGTACATATATATGGACATACACATGTATCGGGAGAGGGGTAGAAAGGGAGAGACAGAGACAGAGAAATAGACACAGAGAGAGAGATGGTGAGCCAGGTATTGAATTCATTGAGGAAGGAAGGAGAATGTCTTAGAGGCCTATAGACAACAGCTACCAGAATCTTGATTGGATCAGAAGTAAGTATTGAATGATTCTCAAAGGAGAAGAGATTACTGAGTCATTGTGGTAGAAAGAGAGCCTGGAAGTGGCAATGAGGAGCAAGGGATAACCCCACCTTGGGGTTCTAATCCCACTATGACCAGTCACAAATCAAGATGCCAGTAAAAGTGTGAGCAGCGCTGGAAAGAGGATCCAGAGAAACTGTGTCATAGGGAGGTAGTGCAAGAAGATGGTGAGATTGAGAGAGGGAAAGGTTTAAGATGAAATCTAGATTTTTACTTATGGAGCAGGCATTCCAGACAGCACAGTGGAAGTGGTGGGTGACTTTAGAGTGGGAGGTTGAGAGTGTAGGAATAATAAAAGTCAGTGGAGAATAGAGAAAACTGAACATGTCAACCCAGAGTTCAGAATTACTGGTATAGGATGAGTGTGATGGGGTGGAAGTAGGTTAATCATTGAGCAATGAGTTCAGGAAGGTTATTACACACAGGGGTTTGGCCTTGAGTGGAGTTGTCTTAGGGCTTCAGGCAGCTGTGTGGGGCTAGAAAGAGTGCGGGGGAGGATGAACAGGTAAGGGCAAAGGTAAGGCGATGTGAAGTTATGGGTGGCTGGAAAGGGTGCCTGGAGCACAATGGAATGTAACAACCAAAGCAGAATAAATAATGGAAAATTACCTCTTCTGGGATGTATTACAGTAATGTTTCACTTGTCTGGCACCCTAAATTCAACTCAGCAAATATTTTTTTTTTTTGCAAATCAATTAATTTATTGTTAGTTTTAACATTCACTTCCATAAATTTTAAATTTTCTCTACCTCCCTCCCTCCTCCCTCCCCAAGATGGCGTGCAATTCTATATAGGCTCCACATATATATTCTTATTAAACATATTTTCACAGTAGTCATGTTGTATAGAAGAATTAGAAGGAACGGGAGGAACCATGAGAAAGAAAAAACAAAACAAAACAAAAGAGAGCAAATAGTCTGCGTCGATCTGCATTCAGACTCCATATTTCTTTCTCTGGATGTGGATGGCATTTTTCATCATAAGTCTTTTGGAGTTGTTTTAGGCCCTTGCATTTCAGCAAATATTTTTGAGTACCTCCTACCTACAAGGCACTGTACAATCATCTCAAAGGAAATGGAGTGTTTTATAAAAGTGAATTTTCCAGCAATCTAGATCATAGGATTAGAGGTGGAATCTTACTCTTTCAGATGTCAAACTTTTTTTTTAAGGCAAAGCTTTATAAAACGCATTATAGGGGATACTGAGCAGAACTTAACCTTTTCATGATGACTCAAGGCCACATTTCTGAAGATTATTGTGCTATGGAAAATTAAAGCTCTCCGCTTTAGCATTATCCTACCTTCCCCCTCAATGTCAAACTATCAGCTGTCACTTTTCTGTCTGTCATTGTGCCTGTCATTGTAGCCACACTCCTCCCTCCTCTTCTATGGGTTGTTTCTGGTCTGCTGTGGGCTGAGACAAAGAAGCAAACTTGTTCAGAGCTGTACCATAAAAAACTGCAAGGCTGTGAGTGAGGGGGATAAAAGAAGACTTTGATTAGTGCATGACCTTTGGATTACTAGTTCACCCACTCCAAAACCTCATGTGTTTTGACCTTCATATATGTGATATAACAGCACTTTCTCCCCATTTGCCTTTTTAATTATGCTTAATCTGGAATTAAAACTGTAGGTATTTTACATTCTCTAAGCACAGGACACCTGAGCGGTGAGAACACATGAGCTGGGAATATTCTGGATGATGCTGATAAGAAGGCAATTAACAACAAAAACTTGATTGAGTGCAACTAACTAAATAGATAATCTGCACTTCTGAGATTGTTACACTTAGGACCACATTAATGTGAAGCAGGAATTTTTTTTCTCAATCTGTTATAATATTTGCAAAGCATTATGCAATAGCTTTATTAGTATTTGATGTGGCCTGTTAAGCTTACAATAATAATACAATAATAAAAAAGCTACTAAGAAAAATAATTGAAGCATTAAGAACAACTACTGTTTGCATAGCAAAAGATGGACAGCTCTTCAATTCTTTTTTCCCATTTGAGGTAGAATGAACAGAAAAGAGAATAGGATATAAATCTTTCCCAAATACCATTCAGTCTGTACTGCAAAGAGCTACACTTAAAGTAGTGTATAAGAGAGAGGTCAGGTAGCAAGTTGCTTAGCTAAGCAAGGCCTCACAAAATGGCAAAACTTGGTAAATTCTGCACCTTAAATGAAGGTTCCATTTTGCAACCCAAGGACCTCAATTTCATTACTTCATCCCGGGATGAACTGTCTCTGGGGACACTGTAGCAATAATTCGGCTAGTAGCTACCGTGGCTATGTAAAACCAACCACAACCAGCACACAGAAGGCTGCTAACACAGGTTCTTTGATCTGCTTTACTAAGGAAAGCAACATTAAGGGGTTAACAATCTCACTTTAATCACACATACAAATTTCATTCATTTAGTTCAGGAGGAAAAGCCAGCACCCTAAACTTCAGAGCAAATACAAACAAATTAGAAATTACAATATCAGCAGACAGACCTTGTCTGATTCAAATCACAGTTCATAGTTACCAGGAAAGCATCAACATCTGGGTTTGCAAGCTGGGAGGCTCTTAACGACGGCTGCCCAGAGTCTCTTCAAGTCACACGCCACTCTTCCACAGAGTGAGAGCCCCAAGGGAAAACGCCAACCTCTGGGTTTATATATTCTGTTCAGGGTCAAAGGGCATCACAATGTGCGATTCACCCACATGACCTAAAAGCATCACAAACATTTGACTCAAACCCATGCAAAGCAGGCTTTCCCATGAGGCAAGGAGGTCATCAGTGACTCCTGATCCAATCAAAGAAACAAAGGCCAAACTCTTGGAAGGCACTTGATTAAACAAGTGCTAAAAGACAAAACAGTAAAAGAAAGTCCCACCTTAATTACCAATATATAGGGACTTGTGCATAAGGCCTGATTTAGAAATCAAAAGGCTACCTTAATTTTTAATAGGTGATATTCCTTTTCAGTGACGGAGCTACTGTTTGTTAACCAAGGTAACTTCTTCAAGGTCATTCCCTTCATCCTGGGCCATTGCCAGTGGTCTTGACTTTTGTCTTGCTATTGGACTTTGATGGCTTTGGAAGAGGGAGTGAAGCTGACAACTGTCTCACTTAAATCCACTTCACACACAAGTCAAGATATCCCCCATGATGTCATTGGTCCTCTTTGAAAAAATTAAGGATGAACAACTTCTTCCCAAATGTAGGTGCTGGGGAGCCAGGATTAGGAACAAAAAGCTTACTTGGTGAGCATGAATTTGTGGCAAAGGGAGCTAGTTTTTTAGTCTTACAGGATATTTGATTCTGTGGCAGATTCTGATATATTATCATCATTATTCTACTATAGAGGCTACACCAGGGGTGGGGAACGTGTGGCCTCGAGGCCACATGTGGCCCTCTGGGTTCTCAAGCGTGGCCCCTTGACTGAATCTAAACTTCATAGAACATATAATAATAAAAGGATTTATTCTGTGAAGTTTAGATTTAGTCAAAGAGCCACACTTGAGAACCAGGTCTGTTGCTAACAATTAGCCCTGTGAAGACATAGCTAGGTGACACAATGCTACAGGGGATAGGTACATTGTTCCATAGGAACAACGATTTGTGAGTGAATACCTGAGTAAGTTATGTTAGGGTTTTGCAATGTTATGTTGGGTTTAATTATAATGTATTGATGATGACAAAATTGTGAAATTATGTTGAGCCTCCCTGTACTTGCATTGGCCAAATAGAATACTCTTTTCTCTTAGACAATGTTAGAACATATTTGTACTTTTTAAACTCCATGTAGACATTTTCCTTCTGTTGTGACCTTACCTCAGTTATATTTTAATTAAATTTATTTCAGTTTATAATTTAATCAAGTTTTCTTGATATCATGGTGGAATCATGGTGGTGCCCATCAGTTATCCTTAGCTTTCATTATGTGATTTTCCCATCTCTTTCAATCACATTTCTTTGATGTTGTGCTTTATACTTCTCCTTGGTCATTCCTTGTTTGTGAAATATGTTGTGGTCCATTCATAGACTGTGGGTTTCTCTACTATTCTTTTCATGATCCTCAACTAAGTGGAGGTTCCTTTGTATGCTGGTTGGAGCCTCTGTATTGAACTTAGAGGGGAACATAGGCAGTAGCTGAACAACGGAGAAAGGCATGAATGGCTGATAATCTACTTTGGCAGAGGGAGTAATAGGTCCACAAGAATATTGGAATAATGTTATAATTTAGTCCATTATTAGCTTCAACTTTAGAGGATACCAAAATTCAGGAAATATATTTTCTTTGGATCCTGAAATTCTCCCTACATATTGACTGTATATTTAATATATAGTACCATGTAACCTAGGTTGCAATAGCAATGGTAATGACATATTAATTAATGAATTAATACCAAAAATTTATATTAACACAGTGCTTAGTTTAATGGATGGAGATAATTCAGTACAAAATAATGTAACATAGATTACTTAAGAGAAATCGAATCATGGAAATTAAGATAAAGTCAATATAATATTATAATCCAGTATACCCTGAAAGAGATAGTAGAGGACAGTATAGATTCTGTTACTGTGTCCACACTCATTTTATATGTCCCTGAATAACATCTTGAGCCAGTCATGGAATGATCATTTAGGTACTGAGAATTCCCTAATTTTTTTTACTATTTTTTTCTTATATATTGTCTACATAAACAATCATTGCTTTTGTGGAGTGTAGTATGTAACCTTTATGTCATAAGCTATAACATAACAGAAAGGGCCTGGGTATGTTTTGAGAGCTTCCTCACATCCCTGACTTACTGCTCTGACCCAGAGGATCTAGGGTTTCATTAGAAGATACCCCCTTCTCCAACCCCCCCACAATGCTTTGTCACTACCAGCTCCCTCTGACACACAGAGGACCCTGACAGTGCTTTAGCTCAGTTTCTAGGCCTATTGTAACTCTCCATATTATCTAGTAGCTATAGTCTATTGTTATTCCTGACCCAATAATTTCACGTTGGGAATCAACCCTAATCAACAACCTGAATGTGTTATTAGCGTTATCTGTGCAAAGATTTTCATAGTAACATTACGTGTAATTATAAACAAACAAAAAAACCCGTTAAACCACAACAACCTGGAAATAGCCTAATGTCCAACAACAAGGGAATGGTTAAATAAATTGTGGTATATTCAAGAAACAGAATTAAGACTAAGCATGAGGTATACAAAGAAATTATAGGATCACAGATTTCAATCTGCAAGGGATCTAAGAGGCCCATCTAGTTCAGCCCCCTAATTTTTCAGATGAAGAAAATGAGGCTCAGAGAGTTTAAATGACTTGCCTAAAGTCACAAAGCTAGAAATTGCAGAGCTGGGATTCATTCTTTCATTTAACAATTATTTGTTAAGTGCCAGTTATGTGCCAGGCACTGTGCCTGGTGCCTGGAATATAGAGATTAGAAAAAAACATAACAGTCCTAGTTATCAAAAAGGCTACATTCTATGTAGGGGTGGGGGTGGGGAGAGGAGAACAGTATATAAAATATATACAAAATAAATATAAAAGATACACAAGAGAATTTATGGGGCAAAGGGGAATTCCCTCTAGTTTAACATTGAGAATGTCACGGATGTTGGCTTCATTGAGTTCATGGCAAACTAACCTTTTATTCATTTAAACAGTATTGTTAAACTCCTTAGATTAGGGAAATACTGCAGATGATATTTTACCTGTATATTAGTAATACATTTGACAAAATATTTCATGATATTCTTGGTTGAATGTAAAAGCCAAAGAATAGTCATTAATGGCCTTCACTACAGTGTCACAGGGATCTGAGTGTGACCTATCATGGCTGACATTTTTATCAATGACTTTGATAAAGGCATACACAAAAGGATTTTAAAATTAGCAGATGGCATAAAGCTGGGAAAGATGTTGTTCATACACAAAAGGATTTTAAAATTAGCAGATGGCATAAAGCTGGGAAAGATGTTGTTCAATCATTTTCAGTCATGTCTGACACTTTGTAACCCCGTTTGGGCTTTTCTTGGCAAAGATACTGTTTTGCCATTTCCTTCTCTGGCTCATTTTACAGATGAGAAACTGAAGTAAACAGAGTTAAGGCCACATTTGAATCCAGGAAGATGAATCTTCCTAATTCCAGGCCCTGCACTCTATGAACCGCTCCACCTACCTGTCCCTCGGAAGGATAGTAAGTATACTAGATAAAAAATCAGATGAGAACACTGGGTCCAAACTAAAAAGATACAGATAAATGTAAAGTTTTGTACTTCACAAGTACAACATGGAGATTGGGCTGAGAAGCAATTCTGAAAAAGGTCTAAGAATTTTAGTTGACCTGCAAGCCAGTGAGTCAACAGTGTGATATGGCACGCACTGTGTAGGTGATACTCCTTCTCTATATCTGTCTGTCTGTCTATCTATCTATCTATGACCTGCTTAGACCACAACTCTTAAGCTCTAGGTATCACATTTTAGAAAGGATATTGATAAGCTGGGGAATGTCCAAAGAGTACAGTCAGGATGATAAAAGGTCTGGAGATCATACAATATAATTATCAGCCGAAAGAACTAGAGATGCTTAATGTGGAGAAGAGATTTAGGAAGGATATGACAACTCCTTTCAAATATTTGAGGACTGTCCCCTTGTACGGGAATTATCTTGGCTCTTGTTGGTCTCAGAGAGCAGAACTAGGAGCATGGAGGAAAATTTAGCCTTAATGACAGAAAAAACCTACTAACAATTAGAGTCATCCAAAAGTGCAATGGGCTGTGTTGGTACAATTGTGTGCAAAATATTTAGGGAAACAATACGGTTTAATTTTGTTAACAGCAATGTACATGTATATGCACTTCTTACCCTAGACTGATTCAGAATGTCTAACTTTGACCAGATGAAATCAAAATAATTTGGTTTCCTTATCTTTAGTTGAGTGCAAGATTTTGTTCCATACACATGGAGTCTTGCTCCCATTTGTCATTTTTAATTCTGGGGTATCAAAGGAGGCATATTACTACATGGAAATGTGCAAAAGTTTTAATGTTTAAAGATGAAGCTTCAGTGATTGTCAGTGTGGGAGAGTTTCAAGTATCATTTGAATCCACAACGAATCCAGATCAGTCACACTATAGGGCAAAGGAAAGTTCAGTCAAAAATGAAAAAGAGCTCACAAACTGGTGGTATCAACTACAATCAATCCTCAGAAAATTAAAAAAAAAGATTTTCAGAAGGCTTGGCAGCTGGGAGAAGGGACTAAGGAAGAGGGGTTGCTGATTCCTCTTTCATGCAACATATGCATCCTGAAGTTGGAAGAACAGTGAGAAGAACAATTTGGGGAAAATCTCAAAAACCTTGGCATGGGCAAAAGCCTCACAAAAACTAGAATACTAAAAACTGGAAAATGGCCATTTTAATTTGTGAAACTCCATTGATGAAAGTCACTTTTTAAAATTCAAGGCTATATCAAAACCATAGTCAAAAGAAGTCCAGGTAAGTATGTAATATCTGAATATCTTCATTAGATTGTAAAACATCTACATCCTCCTCCTCCCCACTTCCAATGTTTTAGGAATTTACTTCTTGTGGGCTGGAAGTTTTGACTTTATTGGGTAAATGTGAACTCTGAAAAAAAATGTTGATAGACTGAGAAGCAGAATTATTCATGAATTACAGAAGTTTTTAAATGTAGATGTGGAATTTGTCTTTGTACTATGACACATGTCACAAAAGCTTAAGAAATGTATTAAAGGAGTGGAAATAAATATGCTTCATTCAATGGCCTGAGAACTCATCTGGATTATGCCACATTGAAAACCCATAGGCTATAATTAAAGGCTAATCTTGGAAAAATGAACTGCTTGCCAAAGGTACACTTGATATTGTATGCAATGGGTAGTTTCATAATGAAGACTTAATAATCTGTCAGAATCTTGTAAAGCCACGGTCAAGTAATGTGAAGCAAATGACTGGATATATTAAAGGTTATATTAAAAAATTGTTAATGTTAACAGTTATAAAGGTTATTGTGAAATTAATGAAGTAATTACTTCACTCCAAATTATTCGCACACCATCGTAGGTACTGAGTTCTCTCTCAGTGGAGGTCTTCAAGCAAAAGTTGAATGATCCCTTCTTGTAGAGAGAATTGTTGTCCAATTATAGGTTAAACTAGATGACTTTTGACGTCCCTTCTAACTCAAACTCTAGCTAATCATTCCATTTAGAACTAGTAAATTTTTCTTAATTATAAATGTAGCAATTCTGTCTCTTCAAACCATGCTTTATTTCAATCCATTATTTCAGACCAATCACTTTGGAAGATGTATTTCTTTCAAGGCTGTGTCCAGCTAAACTTAAAACTTGTCCTGTAGACAGGACTGTTAAACTTCCCATCTGTCTGTACTTGACACTGTCTAAGCTGGTAACATCTAATCCCCAAGGGAACCAGCTTGTGATGGAGGTGCACTTTTATCATGCCCTCCAAACGGTCTTAATTGTATTTATGTATGAAGGTATATGCATTATATCTGTGAGTTCATGAAATGAGATGAGCCAGAAGGGATTCTAGGGCTTGCACATAAGTGATTATTTGGAATTGTCCTTTCTTAATCCTTGGGGAATAGTGGGAACGGTGAATACGTTGAATGAGATTTTGAAATATAAAAGATTCAACTCAAATCCTTCCAAATACTGAAGCAGGTTGACACTGGCCGAACAGAGAGAGCCACTGCCTTTGAAGCCCATCTAGTTGGTTGGACACTCCTGGCTTAAGGGCCAAGGAACTGGCTTTGATGCAGTATTTTCCCTCCTCCCCCACACACCAGATCAAGACATCCCCAGGATTTCTGCATCATCCCAAAGCAATAATCCCTTAGACGTTGGGTCTCATTTCCCTGGAAGTGGCCAGTGTGCAGACTCAGCACTTCATGGGTATGCTCTAGCCTGAGGAAGCCTGATTTTCATTCCTCCTTATCAACAGGTGAACTCAAACCCAGGAAGGTTATATGCTTTGCCCAAAGCTCACAGGCATTAAGTAGAATCAGAATTTGAACCCAGGTCCTCTGCCTCCAAAGTCATAGCTCCTTTCATCGTACTAGCTTGGAATCATTCAAGTCCCTTTTAAAAGAAGATGATTTCTAAGGTCCCTCATGATAAAAACGGACAGTTATACGTAAATTGCACTCTGTATGTTATCTCACAGGGACGCTCAGAGGTTCAGTTACTACCATGCACACAGCTCATTAAATATCAGAGGTGGTGTTTGCATGCAAGTCCACCATTGCGGTCACTGTGCTAGGCTGCCTCCCGATCTGTTTCCAACCATAAGGCATCAGAGATGCAAAGAAATGGACGTGGCTCCCTTCCAACGCTTAACTGTCCCGGCCAGCACACAGCCGGCGCAGAAGATTACCAAAGGTAGGAAAAGCTCGACGTGCAAGGCCGGGTGGTCCAGTGGAAGGAGGGGATGCCAGCCAGACCTCTCTCCACCCACAACTGCAGCCACGCCTACCCTTCCCCAGACCAGTTCCAGCTGGATTCCTCCGGGCGGGCTCCCCAAGCTACCCAGCCAGACAGCCCCACCCCCAGGCCGCTGGCCAATCCCCTTTCCCGCTCCATCACAGCAGAGTGGCAGTGAGCCGCAGCGAGATTGGATTGGCCGGGAGGGTGGAGCGGGGAGGCGGGGGTGGAGGGGAGAAGGGGCGTGGCGGCCCCGTGCGTCCAGAAGGGCGCCGCGATAAGGAGAACTGGCGCAGGCGTAGCCCAGGCCCCTACAAACAAACAAACCTATTGACACCCGCCCACCAAAGCTCGGGCTCCTCGGGCTTTCTTCCACCGCCTCGTCTCATTTCCCAATCCCACGCCCCGCCCCCGGTCACGTCGCGGCACGTCTCCTCCTCCCCCGGGGCTCAGGGCCGCGCACACTCCCTCCCCCCATATCCCACCGCCTCCTGCATTTAACCCCAGCCGGGCCGGAGCGAAGCTGGCGGTGGCCGTGGCGGCGGCGGCGGCTGGGGCTCCGGGGACAAGCGCACGCCCCGGCCGGGCTCCCGCCGTGGGGGGAGGGGGCTCCAACGGCTCCCGAGCTCCCGGCGAGCGGACGGACAATGACTTGCTACCGAGGCTTCCTGCTGTGCAGCTGCCGTTGCGTAGCGGGAAGCCGGGCGGCCGCAACGGCGCGGCGGTGTCCGTTGGGGAGGGTTCCGGCGGAGAGCGCGGGGCCCCGACTAGGCGGCTTTGGAGGCGGGGGCCGGCGACACCTGGGGCACGGGGGGCACGGGCAGCACGGCCAAGCACGCGAGCTGGAGGGCGGCAGCGCCGGCGGCAGGGGCTGCCCTGCAGGAGGGTTCCGCCCGGCCCGGGTCGTGGTCGTTGCCAAGACCACCCGCTACGAGTTCGAGCAGCAGCGGTACCGCTACGCGGAGCTCTCGGAGGAGGACCTGAAGCATCTGGTGAGCCCCACGGGCCGCCCCCGGAGGCGAGCCCAGCCCTGCCTCAGCCCCCAGCCCGCTCTTCCTTCTCCTGCACGCTGCCTCTCCCACTCGAGCCTCGAAGTGTGTGCATTGGAGAAAAGCCCATTGTGTGTGTGTGTGTTGCAAAGAGGCTCATTCTGTGAGCGAGTGTGTATGTAAGTATGTGCTGTATGTGTGTATGTGTTGGAGAGAGGCGCTTTGATCTTATTTTGTGTGTGTGTACCGCATATGTGTGTGTATTTTAGAGGCATTCTTTGTGTAGATGTGTATGTATTGGAAAGACGCCCTTTGATCATACATTTTGTGTGTGTTGGACAGAGCTTAGTACTCATTCTGTGTGCGTTGGAGAGAGGCTCATTGCTTATTCTCTATGGTGTGTGTGCGTCTCTCCTACCTGAGGCTCACTTTTAACTCTCCTTCACCCTAATGTTAGAGCCTGTTATCTCCCCAGGGTCTGTGTGGATCGGATCACAGTCTTTGCAAACTTCGAGGACTTCTTACTACTTATTTATTATCCTCTTTTGCCTTGAGGGCAGTGAGCAAATGAGGAACTGAGAAAGTGCACCCAAATTTAAGCCCCAAAGAAAGAGACGAGAGTTGGGGGCAGGGATGGCCTTAGGTATGTAGTCTTTTGCTCAAGCCATGTGAAAATTGGCCCCCAGGGCGCCTCTTGTGGCCCTGTCGGTGTTGATTGTGTGCAGCAGACACACCCCCTTCCCGCTGGTCAGTATTCCAGGCCTGGTAACGGCCCGGGTGAGTCCTTTCTTTGCTGGAATAGTTACGTTAAGACCAAACTCGTCAGTCTACCTTTGAGGCACTTGTCATTATAGTTTGTTTTTGTTTTTGCATTGCAAGAGAAAAAAAGGTATATTTTGAACATTTCATTAATACATTCAAAAAGAGAGGCCTAAAGTGCAGAAAATTTTGATAAAGAGAATATTGAGGCCTTCAAATGTAGGAAAAAAAAATCTAGATGCATTAAGAAATTGTAAACAATGAAACTTAAGCTCTGGAATAAATGCTAAGAGAGCTTGAACATTATCCTTTCCAACTCCCTCAAATCCCACATATATCAAGGAGCTTTTCTAAGCCCTCCCTTCTGCCTTAGTGATAGTGCCTTCCCACTGAGATTACTTCCCATTTACTGTATGGATCTTGTATGTACAAGATTACATGGATGTTATCCCTCCCGTAAAAGCTCATTTCCTTGAGGGCAGGGATAATGTTTTTGCCTTTTTTTGTGTCCCCTTTACTTAGCACAGTGCCAGACCACTTAATAAATGTTTGTTGACTGACTGAGGTATATTGAGGTATTAAGTACAGTAACTGAAACTACTCCTAGGCTGTCTCTCTGTCATTGTTAAATGAGATATCACTAAATTTGTAGTTGTGAGGTTTTTTGGCTTTTTTGTGAGCTTTCTAAAAAATGTTATTTTTATAGAAAAATTTTAATAATCACCTTTTGTGGGACTTTTAGTATTAAGCAAAGTATGTATTTTATCAGTTGATTAGAAACACTGGAAATAAAGTGCCTACTCTTTGACTAAATTGTTTCTGTTGCCACCTTGGATAAGATAGATGGAAGTTTGTTTTGATAGCACCTAAATGTTTGCTTTGTTATCCAGCTTCTTATATAGCTTTCCATATTTGCATGCTTTTATCATCACTTTAGTTAGTGCTCAATGTCAGTATCTTAGGGAAATTATAACGAAGGGAATTATGTTTCAATAATTAGTGTTCTCCCCAAATACTAAAGATTCAAACACATATTTTCTCTTCCTCACCATTTAAAGGAAGTAGTTGGTAGAAATTGTGTCCTTTGAAGAGTAAGTGCCGCAACAGAATTGGATGGATTTTCATATTTATCTTGAAGAAACCAAAGAGACCCCGAAGAAGTGATATTGGATTGCAAGGTCAGATTTAGACCTGGAACTGTTCTCAGAGGGCAGCTAGTGCAACTTTCATTTTCCAGAGAAGCAAACTCTAAGGCCCACTGAGGTTGAATGACTTGCGTAAGGTCACATATGTGACAAATGTGGGGATTTCAGCTTTGAGCCCTCTGAGCCCAAATCCTGTGTTCTTCCACTGTAGCTGATATTTTGTTTTTGGACAAGGGAGAGTGTACATGTGAAATTTTTTCCTAAATTGTTGAATTCTGCTTTTGCTAAAGTTGTCTCATACTGTATCACATAATTATACTCCTGCTGAACGATCCAAAGGAATCATTAATTCTACTAAATTGTTTTGATTTTAAAGGTCATATGTATCTTTAGTCTTCTGAATGAGAATCACCTGAAGCTCTAACACCACCTTTAAAATGTTGAGAAACTTTCTTTAAAACTATAATTACCTAGTATCTCTTATAAAGGCCTCATTTCTAAAATATACAGGGAACTGAGCCAAATATATAGGAATACAAGCCATTCTCCAATTGAGAAATGGTCAAAGGATATGAACAGGCAGTTTTCAGAGGAAGAAATTAAAGCTATCTATAGGCATATGAAAAAATGCTCGGGATCACTACTGATTAGAGAAATGCAAATCAAAACAACTCTTAGATACCACATCTCTTCTGTCAGATTGGCTAAAATAACAAAGCAGGAGGATGATAAATGCTGGAGAGGATGTGGGAAAATTGGAACATTGTTACATTGCTGGTGGATTTGTGAGATGATCCAGCCATTTTGGAGAGTAATTTGGAACTATGCCCAAAAGGCCATAGGAATGTTCATACCCTTTGACCCGGCAATACCACTTCTAGGGTTGTATCCCAAAGAAATCACACAAGAGGGAAAGGGACCCATATGTACAAAAATATTTATAGCGGCTCTTTTTGTGGTAGCCAAGAATTGGAAATCAAAGGGATGCCCATCAATTGGGGAATGGCTGAACAAGCTGTGGTACATGAAGGTGATGGAATACTGTTGTGCCATAAGAAATGGGGATGATACGGACTTCGTAACAACATGGAAAAACCTACACGACATAATGCTGAGTGAGCGGAGCAGAGCCAGGAGAACACTGTACACAACCACAGATATATGGATTCCGTGAGGACCAACCCTGACAGACTTCGCTCTTCTCAGCAACACAGGGTGCAAGGACAACTCCAAAGGACTCGTGATGGAGAATGCTATCTACATCCAGAGAAAGAACTGTGAAGTTGGAATGCAGATTGAGGCACACTTCATTCTTGCCTTTTTTTCTTCTCTCTTGTTTTTGGGTTTTTTTTTTTTTTTGATTCTGTTTCTTCTTTCTCATGATTCATTCCATTGGTCATAATTCTTCTCCACAACTTGACTAGTGTATAAATTAATTCAATGTGAGGTTATACATGGTAGTTATATGAGATTCCATGCCCTCTTGGGGAGGGAGGGAGGACGGAGGGGAGAAAATCTGGAACTCAAAATTATGTAGAACCATCTGTTGTAAACTAAAGACAAAAATAAATAAATAAATATTAAAAAAAAACAAACAAAAAAACCAAAAAAAAAATATAATTAACTATCAGGTACTTTTAAGGAGAGATTGTAGAAACAAGAGAACTGAAGAAACTGCTTTAATAGACAAAGTTTTGTGTTAAAAAGATCTGTAAGTAAAGATTCCTGGGCTACAAAATAAAAACTTTCAGGTAGTCTCTTTTGGTTGTTCGTATTAAACTGCCAGCTTTTTGTACTAGTTCTCATTCTCCGTCTTATTTATAGGATAAGGTCAGTAATACAGTTCAGCTGGATTAGAATGATTCCCTGGCTGAAGAGCAGGACTGGGCAAAGTGTATGTGTTGAATGAGAAGAAAAATCAAATTATAGTGCTATATAAGAAAATTTACTGGCAGATTAGGGTAAAGGCATAGGAAGTGAACAGTATTGGAGTGACTCCCAGCTGTGGGTTGTTCTCTCTGTTTTGTAGGTGGAGGGAATGGCCAATTAACTGTTGGCTTAGATCTATTGCTGTTGCTGTGGGTAGAGAGCTTCAGTCACTCGCAGAAATGCCTAATATATTTTTTTTAAAAAATATATGTCATCTCCTAGTTGTTCCCATTAGGTCACTTCTAAAAATAAGAATCTGGAGAGGGAAAGTATAAGAATACCATTACATGCTGAGATCGCTTCCATGTTTTTTTGTGAGTGTTTACTGTGAACGTTACTTTCCTAGAGAGAAGGTGATTTCCTGTAGTCTACGGTTTTTTTTTTTTTCTTTCTCACTAGGGTTACCTGTTTATTTTTGTGCTGATGAACTACCCACTTTCCCACCTGGGTCATGTGAGGCTTAATTCAGAGCCTTCCTGAAACTCTCCCCTACTCTGCTGTCTTTGAAATAAAGTCTGTTTTAAAAAGGCATCCTGAGGATTTTTACTCTTAGGAGCTAGGTGGAAATAAAATAAGAGGATTAAAATAAACAAAGAAAGTTAACAGATTTCGTAATCTAGTAGTTACAGATAACCATGAGCTAGGCTTTTTCATTCCTACCAAAAGACAGAAGATATTGGTTGGAGATAGGATTAGATACTTTCCTAATTGTGTGACTGAGCAAATTGCATTTTCCATCTGTAAAATGGGGACAATATTCTTTTACCTACCTTAAAGTTATTGTGAGGAAAATGTTTTGGAAACAAAGTACTATATAAATGTGAGATTATTATTCTGTCTTCTAAATTCATCTTTCTCCTTCCTCTTAGTTATATATAGACTAGCCCTCTCCTCTCTTTTTTTAATCACTGGTGAACATGATTTTCCCTGGATCTCCATTCTACTAATTTCCTTCGGCCCCTTGAAATGTGAGAGTAAGCCAATTTAGATTGTAGAAATCTAATTTGATGAATTTGATTTTGTCGTACAGCCAAGTTGCCTTGTAATATCTGCTATTTTTTCAGAATCATTAGTGACCTGCTTGTGTTGGGAATACAGGACATTCAAGTAAAGAATGCAGTCATGCATAACGAAACCATTATTATAATTTATCAGTTTGAGTTTAATGGGAGGTGAACCTTTGTTTATACCAGTGATTCTCAAAGTGTGGTTTGTGGACTTCTGGGGGTCCCTAACATCCTTTCAGGGGGTCCTCGAGGTGAAAACTATTTTCATAATAATACTAAGATGCTATTTGCCTATTGAAATACTCTTTTTTCCAACTACACGTCTTTGTGGAGCTTGATTTTCTTCATATACTTCAACCAAAGCAACATATCTCAACAGATTGAATGTAGAGGCAGATATGAGAATCCAGCTTTCTATTAAGCCACACATTAAAGAGATTGGTAAAAATATGTAAAACAGTATCACTCTTAGTAAATTTTTGTTTTGGAAAATTTGTTTTTCATTTGATATTTATGTTAACTAATAGCTTATTTTTATTACTTTAAAATAAGTATTTTAAAAATTATCAGTTTTAATTTCTAATACAATAAATACTGATAGATATATTCTACATTTAAAAAAAAGTTCTTTGGAATCCTCAAAATACTTTAAGAGAGAAAAGAGTCCTGAGACCAAATTTGAGAACCACTGGTTTAGACTTTTGGTTATTCCTTCTTCTCCCTCTTGAGTACATATGCCCAGTGAAAACAAATATCAGCATAGGATTAGATCTCAGCCATTGGGATTCCCTAGGATGAACTGGGTAGTTTGGAGCACATCTTGGGCCAGGGTGTTGCTAAAGTCTGGACACCTAGGCAAAAATGCATACTTTAGAGAAATGAAATGAATGAAATTTTCAACAACATCTTATTTAATTGGAATATTAACAAATAGCATCTTCAATATGGTTTCCAACATTTGTGATGCAAAGGTCGATGCACTTTGCAGAATTCACATGAACTTGATGCAGTAACTCCACATTGCCGTCAATTTTAGCAGATTCACTCTTTATGTGTTCAATCAAGTGTGTTGCATCTGTGATTTTCTTTGAGTACACCTTTTCCTTTAGCATACCCCAGAAAAAGAAGTCAAGGCAGGTATGGTCTGTTAATATTCCAAATATTTCAAAATATGCACTTTTGCTTATGTCCAGACTTTAGGGACACCTTGTACTATCAGAGAAGCCATTCCTTATGTTGACCCATAAGAGAAAGCCTGCAGAGAGTATAGCTGATGAGAGGGGGAGATTTCTTTCCACCTGCCCTCATGTATCCTACACATTGTAGAGGTAAATTTGTGATTGTCCCAAAAGATAGTGTCCAAGTATGGTATTGTAATGACAGAAGAGAAGGTGGTTTCTTGGGTAGCGCCCTCTTTGAGAGATTCATCAAGACTGAGGGTTTGTAAAGAGGATGCTTCTTGGGGAGAGGAATGGATGATCCATGACATTTCTCTCCACCCTCCCCCAAATCAATAGCTCCCCTCCCCAACAAAACCACCTTATAACTGGAGGAGAAGTAAGAGACTAAAGCCATATCGTGGGGTAGCTATTTGAGAGTCCCATGAGTGATTCAGACAGTGGTCCAGTGGTGGGAGGGATATTACTTATTTAGCAGCCCCTTAAGTGTGTTTGTGTTGGAGTGGGGTGAAGTGGGGGGACAGAGATGGCGGTGTGGTGGAGAGGAAGTTTTTAAGCCTTGGGACAGCACTGCCAGTCTTAGAGGAATTTCACCAGAATGTCCAGGTGTTGTTCTGCTGGCCACTTCAAGTTTTTTCCCTTCTAAGAATATCCAAACCATAGGGTGGTGGTCTAGTTAGACTCCAGGAACCTGCTTGGGAGGAAGGAGAATTGCATTATTTGATTATTAGCTAGAGTGCTTTTTGTATTTTCTTTATCTGTTTGTGGATTCTTGTGAGTCCTTTTTTTGCCTTCTGTATTGACTCTGTAACATGAAATAAAAACTGCCCTTTATCTGATATTTATTGTTATCTTGAATATTGGTACTGGAGCTGGGAACCCTGTCAACCGCATTTGTGAAAAGCTTGATTAGAGCGTATGGGGAAATTGCTCAGGATAAGTGTTGTAGGAACATAATGAGCCAAGGAGAATATTGCTTTTTTGACAGCCTTGACAGACCTCATCTATTATAGCCCTGGACCTATGGGTTACATACACTTAGATTGTTATGATTATAGGTATAATATAAATAAGTCTTTTAATCAAGGTACTTGGCATTTAGA